>NC_056737.1:1106159-1406159 GCF_019279795.1 Protopterus annectens | reverse complement strand
AGGGCTGCTCCAGAAAGTAATGATGCAGGAACGGGGAACCAAATTTGTTGAGGCCAGTAAGGGGCAATGAGGATCATCTTGCATCCCAATATGGTAGCTTTCTGTATTAATTTGGGAATCAGGGGGAATGGAGGGAATGCATAAATAAGTCCCTGAGGCCAATCGTGAACTAGAGCGTCTCTGGGGGAGTGTCCGGGAAGAGGGAGGAGAGAGAAGAAATTGTTGCACTTGCTGTTGAAGGGGGTAGCAAAAAGGTCGCAGCAAGGCTGACCCCATTTGCGGAAGATTTGGTCTGCCACTGTCTAAGAGACCACTCGTGAGGCATGAGAATTGGTCTGCTCAGCCTGTCCGCTATAACGTTGGACTTCCCAGGGATGTGCACTGCTATTAGAAACCGTTGGGAAGAGATCGCCCACATGCTTCTCGACATAGGGGGTAGGACCTGGTTCCGCCCTGCTTGTTGATGTACCACACTACCGACATATTGTCTGTTTGAATTGCAATGGTCTCGGTGGGAAGATAGTGAAGAGCTTGCAACGCCAAAAGCACGGCCCTCATCTCCAAGACATTGATATGCAGATGGCACTCGTGAGGCTGCTAGGTGCCTTGGACTGTTCTGCCCTGAAAATGCCCCCCCCCCCTTACCCGATCAGGGAGGCATCCGTGGTCACCGTAGCCACTGGAGGAGGAAGACCAAATGGTCTGCTCTGGGGTACTGATGGGGAAACCATCCACCAAGTAAGTTGGTTTTTGCATGTCTGTGTGATCATTATCTTGTGAGACATTGGAAGTCGCTGGAAAGACCACTGGGTGAACAGCATCCAATGAAGAATCCTCATATGAAAACGAGCAAGGGGAACTAGTATGATAGCCGCTGCTATGAGACCAAAGGTTTTTAGGATGAATCTGGCCTGAATTTTTTTGCATCCAAATAAGACCTGCACATGTCGGCGAATGTCTAGCACTCTGTCTAATGGAAGTCTCGCTGACATGTCCTTTGTATTTAAGTTTGCGCCTATAAAGGTAATAGACTGACAAGGTGACAATGCAGACTTTTCGAAATTTATTGCGATGCCTAGTTTGGAGCAAGTTTGGATGGTGTAGTCTCTGGCTCACAGCAGGTGATGTCTGGTGGTTGCAATAAGGAGCCAGTCATCAGGTGAGTGGTAACTACTGCCAAACATTTGGTGAACACCCTGGGGGCTGTGGTGAGACCAAAGGGCACAGCTCTGAACTGATAATGACTGTCACCCAACCAGAAGTGGAGGAATCTTCTGGAGCATCTGTCCATTTTGATATGGTAGTACGCTTCCTGAAGATCTATGGAGCACATCAAATTGTCCTGACCCAGAAAGGGTAAAATGGACTGTAGCGTGACCATCCGGAACTTTGTTCTTTGAACAGACCTGTTTAGTCTGCTGAGATCCAGAATGGGTCTCCAGTCCCCTGTCTTTTTTGGTACCAAAAAGAACCTTGAGTAAATTCTGGATCCTTGCTGGTCTGCTGGGACTGGCTGGATGGCTCTTTAGCAGTTTTGAAATTTCTTGAACTGCTTGAAACCTTAGATTGGGTGGAACATCTGGAAGGGATTTGTTGGGAATGTAGGGAGTGCGAAAGAAGGGGATTTTGTAGCCTTCGGATATGATAGACAGTACCCATTTGTCATGTGTTATACGTTGCCAGGCTTTTGGGTACAGCGATAATCTTCCTCCAACTGCCTCCGAAGGTGGGCAGCACCTCAGGGATGCTGGAAGGGCTCATCAGAGAAAGATTCTCTTTGGCCCTGATTTTGCGGACCCCCTCTGCCCCGAGGGCGGCATCTAATGTTGTTCCCTCCTCTGCCCCTGGAGGGGAACTCTCCACGTGTGTCAGGCATGGCTCCCTGGGGTTTGTGGAACCACATCTTCCCACTCTTCTGACCCTTGGGATACGGTCTTGAAGGAGTGGAAAAACGGACTCCCACAGCAGTGTGTGTCTTGCCTTCCTGCTCACACCTGGTAAGGGTATCTTTCACCTATGGTCCAAAAAGAGCAGAACCATCAAAGGGGGTGTTGGTGAAAGACACCCTGAAGGGTTCTGCAAAGTTACATAACCGCATCCAAGCATGCCTCCTCAAGGCCACGCCTTTGCCTGCAGCCCTACTCGCACCATTGGCTGCATAAGAGATAAGCCGCATGGAGGAGTTTACTACTGAATTAAGAGTCGCCAGCTGGGAGGCAACCTTAGCCTGGGCCCCCGCAGCTGATGGATCTTGAAGGGTATCTCCTAGCTCTTTAAGGAAATCCCTTTGAAGGCGGGTAAAGTGGCACAAGTAGTTCAGTGACCTCATGGAGAAGTTCGCTGAGGAAAACATCCGCTTCCCATATCTGTCCATCGTCCTAGATTCCTTATTAGGGGGATGGACAGATGAAGTTTCAGCCAACTCCTTTTTTGTGGCCGCTGCTACCACCATGGCATCAACACCCTTTGTCAGAAATTGCTCGTCTTGTGGTGCAGTAATAAATTTTGTGGGATTTCGGGGGGGGGGGGTTGGTTCCACTGCGTCTGGGGCTGACCACGCCTTCCAAGCCACCACAGACATCAGTGGATCGAAAGGTGGAGACACCCAGGAGGTGGAGGGTCGGGAACCAAACGTGTCCAGGAATACAGACTCATCCTCGGAAGGGTTAAGGGTAGTCCAGTTCCCCCTCTGCCTAAGTATCTCAAGGATGTCTGAGAAAGAGACGTCCTCAGAGGGGGATCTCGGGGACCCTTCCGAATCCTCTAAGTCGGTATCTGAAGTGACAGACTCAAGGAAGTCAACATGCTTCCTCTTGCATTTCCTCTTTCAAGGGGGCTCCTCTGAATGATCAAGGGTGGCCTTGAAAGAGGAAGATACACCCAATGGGGTGCCCTGGAGCTCTTGTTCCCCACGCTTGGGGTCTGGCGGAGGGGCAGAGGCAGACGCAGGCACCATGGGGGGAGGAGCCGATGAGGCTGATCGTGGGGCTGACTCAGAGGCCAGCACACTCCTCATGACCTCGAAGGCACCCCTTCCCGCCAATCGGAGAAGGCTCCGGTGAGACCGGAATCCTTCCCAGCACTGAGAGAGATGGCTCCGAAGCCGATGTAGGAGTCAAACTCACCTGCGCCAAAGCTCCGAGAGGGAGAACGGAGTCAGACATGGGTCCGATGTCACTCACCCCCTCAGAGCCGACGAGGGAGTCCCGGCGCCCAGATCCCTCAAAGGACGGCACCATGGAGGCGATCGGAGCCAACGCCGGAACCGAAAGGGTAGGTATCGGCGCCAACGGTTCCACGATCTGAGCTCCAGCAAGCTCCGGCTCCAAACTCAAGGGATGAGTCGAAGGAGGAACTACTGCAGAGACAGGCGGAGCCAAACCCGGATGAGGGGGGCTGGATAACATTTTAGCCAGGGCCTGCAATTTTAGAAGCCTGCTCACCACTCTCTCCAAATCATGGTCAGATAGTCTAGAAGACCGAGAAGAGTGGGATCGGTGACTTCACTTCGACTGTAACAGAGGCGATCCTGGAGCAGAGTGTATCGACTTTAGGGATGGAGATCTAGAGCGTTTGACTTCCTGATGACACCAGAGTCGGGGCCGACTGGGAGATGGGTACTTCGGTTCCAGTCGGAACCGAAGTTGAAGCAGACGCCACACCCAATGACGGCTCCAAACTGGGAGCCGGCGGCTTCGTTGGCTTAGAGGGTTTCACTGGCTGCGCCTTTGCCAGTGACCCTTCAGGTTTGAGCAAACCCCTAAGTATTAGCTTATTCCTACGCTCCTGCAGGACTCTTAGACTAAAGGCGTGACACACCGAACAAGAATCCTGCAGGTGTAGGGTGCCCAAACAGTAGAGACAAGAAGTGTGACCATCTGTCAGTGACATGCTCTGACAGCATGAGTCACACTTCTTGAATCCAGATACTTTCGTATCTTTAGACATCCCTGTAAAAGGAAATATCAATTACAGAGAAAAAGTAACAGAAGCGAAGTAGGTAACTAGTAAAACACACGCACTCAACACAAGTTACCACACTCTAACAGCACACACACTATTATCCAAGAAAAAGTAAACAGACCTACTAATCTACAACAATTTCTAATAAAGAAACTACTACATAAAAATTGAGAACAAGGATTAGCCTCTAACTAAAAACGGCTACCTTTAAGAAAAGAAACGGGGGAGGGGAAAACTCCAACAAGAAAACAAGTTTTCAAGGGAAGGAGACTAAATTACAAATAGATAACTACAACTATTACTATTCTAAACACCAACTACAATATAAAATTTTTTATATATACTAACAATAAAATTGAAAAATATGACCTGAGCCAGTAAAAGCAACCTCGCAGCAGAAGCGGCAAACGAGATCTGGGTATCTAGCGCCAAGCATCATGGGATATAGGGGGGCCTCGAGCCAGTAAGTAGCTCTCGAGCTTTTGAAAATGGCAGAGTCGGAGCCAAGGATCGGCTCCAAACCCAACTAGTAAGAATGAAGGCGAGATAGCTTAACATCAAATGTTACACACCCCTCTAAGCACTGCTACTGTCTGGTATCAGGGAAGGGCTGTTCCTTCGCTCTTAACTGCCCCTGAATATCTTTACTTATCCATCTGTAGAAGTTTAAAGAGATCAGTCTAAGTAACTCATTTAA
Source organism: Protopterus annectens (assembly GCF_019279795.1). Taxonomy (NCBI): domain Eukaryota; kingdom Metazoa; phylum Chordata; order Ceratodontiformes; family Protopteridae; genus Protopterus; species Protopterus annectens. Next base: position 1,401,499 of record NC_056737.1, on the reverse strand, counting down.
ATTACGGCAGTATTTAAAAATTCTGCCAGACTTTTTCTTTATTTACTGTCTATGCGACAGCACTTTCTAAGAGCTTTACTGGCTTTCATAACTGGTAAAACACTTAATAGTATTCCCCCTGCACTAGCAAGAGCTATGATTAGGTCTCAGACTATAACCCATTACATGTTCTCGATATAGGTGCCAAAATATATAATCAAGCTTCGCTCTCAAGGTAAATTTCTTGGCATCCATGTCAAGCACATAATACAGTGGTTACAATTAGAGACCCAATCATAGCACTGTTATTTGCCAACGACCACTGGTAAAATTAACCTAGACATTTCTGAAAGGCAACCTGCTCAGTTAACGAACAGCTCACATCTTAGCATCATCACCAAATACTATGTTGTGCTTTGGGAAATGACAAATCCTTTATAATCTACATTATACGATTCATTTTTTTATTATTTATAAATTATCTTTGCTTCCACTATTACTTTAATACTTCTTTTTCTCTTAACAGTGCAAAGAAATATATTAATTTCAATAATTTAAATGTCTCTTTAAACAAAGGACTTTTTCAACTTGTCTACTCATTTTTGGTTTAAAAATAGAAAAGGTATAGGTTTATGTTTAATCAAATTTACTGTCAATGTTGTGGTCTTTTTATCTCCATACTCACCATAACTATGCATCTGTGTTGTCCATTTTCATTCTTCCTCAACAAAGGGGTAACAGATCCAACTTGGCTGTATTCTACAGATGTCAGAGTCGACGTTTGAGCTCCTCCCTCTACCCTCATGGCCTAGTCCATCCCTAATACCTCAGATCAAGTCTGCTGCCTTAAAGGTCTTATATTAACAGAAAAAGAGAAGAGAAATTAAACCAGGGCTCAAACTTGGAGCTACAGGTTCCAAAGGCCCATCAGGTCACTCCAGAAGATGACAAAGGGGGAAGGAGGGGAGTTGAGGAAGAATGAAAATGGAAAACACATATACATAGTAATGATGAGTACATAACTAATATCTGATGTTGTCCTTTTCATTCTTCCTCAATATATGGGACAGAGTCCCCAGCTACATAGATCTTTGGTGGGATATACCAGAGAACTGGTGTACCAAAAGCAGCTCTGCTTCTGGAAATTATCTCCAGTTTGTAATGAGTAATTATAGTGTGCGCATTAGACAAGGTGGCTACTGCACAAATATCATTAATGGAAGTTCTAGACCAGAAGGCAGATGGGGTGGTAATGGATCGGGTTAAGTGAGCCTTAGGTGGTTGTGGTAGGAAGAGCCTCACTAGAAGTACAAACAGGAAATGCAATTTAGGTTCATAGGTAGGTACTAGGCTATCTGCCCGAAGGCATTTATAAGCCTAGCCAGAATGTGCTGGCTTTCGCCACCCCCTAAGATTAGTTCCCTGCATCTCTGTCCACCAGAGCCACTGAAGTGATCCCAGGGGTAAACTTTTTTCCATCCACTCGTCAAGGTTTTGCTTGAAGAGCGTTAGCGAGGAGCTCTGCCTAATGTAGATTGGAATCTTGTTCCAAAGCATGGGAAGTCTCTGGGGCAGGAATCTATCCCTCCAGCACGTCCTTATTTATCGTTGTGGTGAGGTTTAGATCCCTAGAGCGTGCGGCTCGAGGGGATATGGTTTTCTTTAGGTGGAGCATGTCCATCAATTATGGGTTGGACATGGCCTTGTATGTCAGGCAGAGATCACCTCTGAGTAGGCAGTATGCAACAGAGTACAGCTGGAGTTTCTTCAGTTGACTTACATAGGGCATCTTTTTGAGGCCAGTGATCCTCTTGGTGAGGTACTTCCTGTGGTCTTTCCAGCTGTTGCAGGTGTCTTGTAAGGTACATCTCAAATGGGGCGTTGTACTCTATGATGGGTCTGATGAGTGTTGAGTAGTGGGGCACAATGACCTCTTTTGATCTGGATGTGAACCCCTTTGTGATTAGGTGGGCCACATAGAAGGATTTTCTAACCACTTTGGCAATGTGATTATCAAAGGAGAGATTACCATCTACTTGGGTCCCCAGATCCTTTATTACACCTTCCGTATTTAGGGGACTACCACCTATGTGGTAGTTTGTGGGTACTTTGTTTTTTCCAAAGGGGATGACTATGCACTTTTTGGCATTTAGCTTGAGGCCATGATTTTGACACCAGGTATCCATCTCAGTGAGACCCATTTGGCAGATGTCTGTGCCAGATGGAGAGTCAATTATAGCCCCTAGTTTGCAGTTGTCTGCGAACTTGGTCAGCCAGAGTCCTCCTGTGCTTGCCTGTACCTCTGAGAAGTATATGCCGAACAGGAGAGGTCCTAGGGCTGAGCCCTGGGGAACATCACTTGTAACCGGTTTAGAGTTGGACCTACCTCCCGCAATTTGTTATACATCTGGCCAAAGTAACTTCAGAAATTGAAGAACACAGCCGGCTAAATGAAAAAGACAAGCAGCTGGTCCATTTTTCTGAAATCTTTTGTTCTGTGCAAACAGAAACGTAGTTGTCTATGCACATAAGATGTAGCATGTAGTCTCCCTTGTTCGAGAATTTTGGAAGGAATGAAGGAAGACTGGTACACGAATGATTTATATTTTATTCAGAAGTCACTGTCGGTAGGAAAGAAGGATTTGTTCATAAGGTAACCCTGTCCTTATGAAATACAACACAAGGAGCTTTCGATTAAAGAGCCTGCAGTTTAGAAATCATTTAGTAGATGTTATACCAACTAAAAAGGCGGTTTTCCAAGACAGGAATTTTAAGCCAGTTTTTGCTGAAGGTTCAAAGGGTTACTGAGTTAAGCCTTGATGTCGCCACAATGGAACTCCGGTCCGCTAATGATTGGCAGTGAATTGTTAGTGTCAAGTTGCCAGCCCGGCGTCCAACCTTCAAAGAAGGCACACCCACACATGTTCGTACCTACCTGCATGTCTTTCAATTCACTCAACCATGGGGAGGACATGCAGACTCCGCACAGAAGGCACTCCAGCTGAGAATCGAACCGAAGAAAGTACAGTTGTGTACACGTACCATAAATGTAGATGTTCAAGTGTATTCACTGTTGCAGTCATCACCTGTGGGTTATCCCTGCTGTGGTAGCCCTCGACTGGCCCGAATACCAGAGTCAATGTTTTTGTGCACCGGCTGCTGTCGCCTGTAGTCTGACGTCAGGTTGCCAGTACTATAAAGCAAGGCAGCTGAGTCTGACGTCAGGTTGCCAGTACTATAAAGCAAGGCAGATGACGTCATTACATCAAGTTTTCTTGCCCTAACCTGTCAGATCCACAAGGGAAAACAGAGAAGTGGTCCTGGTGGCTAAAACCCACCTTGGGAAGTTTGGGTCCCCTGGGGGAAGATGTTAAATGGGGGATGGAAGAAGGGAAACCAAGACTGCAACAGTGAATACATTTGAACATCTAAACTTATGGTAAGTGCACACAACTGTACTATGTTCTCCGTGTTTCACTGTTGCAGTCATCACCTGTGGGAGGATTCCCAAAGCTGAGAAAAAGGGTGGAAGGTAAGTTGAGTCCTAGGTATGGGTCAGATGGTCCTGCAGAATTGCAGAGGCAAACCCTGCCCTAGACTTAGAAAAGAGAGGTAGGTGGTAATGCTTTGTAAAGGTAAGGACAGAGGTCCAGGTGGCCGCTTCCAAGATGTCCCTGGTAGGTACTCCTCTGAGGAAGGCAGCGGAAGTGGAGGTTGCCCTAGTGGAGTGTGTACGGATAGACTTAAGGATGGGTTTCCCATGTAGTCTGTAGCAAAAAAGGATACATTGTGAAATCCATTTAGAAATGGTTTGTTTGGAAATGGGCTTCACCTCTGCCCCTGGGGCAAAGCTTACAAGTAGCTGGTCTGTTTTTCTGAATGGCTTAGTATGGTCCAGATAGTATCAAAGTGGTCTGTGCATGTCTAGTGAGTGTAGAATTCTTTCCCCCTTGTTTTGAGGGTTGGGACAGAAGGCGAAAAGGTGTATGGCCTGGTTAAGAGTCACATCAAATACCACCTTGAGCATAAAGGAGGGGTTAGTCCTCAGGGAACTTCTGTCTGCATGGAAAACTATGAAGGGCTCAACAGCCAAGAGGGCTTGAAGTTCTGAGACCCTTCTAACTGAGGTGAAAGCTAGTAGGAAGGCAGTCTTCCAAGAGAGATATTTCAATTCTGTTGAAGAGGCAGGTTCAAAAGGAGGTAAGGTTAGTTTCTCTAACACATAATGCAGGCCCCAGGGTGGAGTTGGAGGCCTTCTGTGAGGCCTGATATTAGAAGCCTCTCTGAGGAATTGCTTAATCAAAGGATGAGAGAAGAGGGGTGGGGTCTGAATCATAATGGGCAGAGATGGCAGAGGCATGGATTTTAATACAGGAGAAGGAGAAGCCACTATTGAGCAACCCTGCTAAGTAATCCAGGATGAAAGGGATGGAAGGTTGGGAGATACTGCTCCTTTTAATTGTTTCCAGGAGCAGAATCCTTTCCACTTTCCTGCATATGATTTTCTTGTGCTGGGCCTTCTGGACTCTGTGATGATGTCCAGGACTGGTTTGCTTAACAGGGACTCCTTGTTAGTTTTTAGTGTATAAGCCATGCTGAAAGTTTGAGAGTCTGTAGGTCTGGGTGCAGTACCTTCCTCCTCTCCTAGGTCAAGAGGTCTGACCTCAGGGGAAGCAGATTTTGGGGCTGTAAAGTCAGACTGCGTAGTAAGGGGTACCAATGCTGTCTGGGCCAATCTGAAGCAATGAGGATGGCTTTTGGTCTCTCCTCTCTTATTTTGATCAGAACCTTAGAAATAAGGGGCAGAGGAGGGTATGTGTACACAGAGGGAGCTCCAGGGGAAGGTCAAGGCATCCACCTTCCATGCTAGGAGGTGATACTCCCTTGTACAAAACTTGCGCAGCTGGTGGTTGAGGACTTCTGGGATCCCCAACTCCCGAGTGATTTGCAAAAAGATTTCTCTGTGGAGCTGCCATTCATGGGGGTCCAGTAAGTTTCTGCTTAGGTGGTCTGCCAGTGTGTTATTGATCCCTGGTAAGTATTGGGAAATTAGGTGTAGCCCCATGGAGGTGGCTGTAAGCCAGAGACTCTAGGCTAACCTGGACAGGGGGGTATGATTGAGTGCCCCCCTGCTTGTTGAGGTTCCACATTATTGTGGTGTTGTCTGTTTTTATAAGGAGGACCCCTGGCCTGAGATGGGGTTGGAAGGAAGTCAGAGCCTTTTGCACTGCCATCATTTCTTTCTTGTTGATGTGCAAGTGAAGTTGCTGGGCATTCCAAAGGCCTTGGGCACACCTGCCTGCTAGGTGAGTGCCCCAAGCTATGTCTGAGGCGTCAGTGGTGATGGTCTGGCTGGAAGGGCGGAGGATGAATGTAAGACTCTTGTTCATGGCACAGGCCTCTGCCCTCCAGAGAAATTTGTCCTTTATGCAAGGGATCAGTGGGAGAGTGGTCTCTAGATACGGAGAGTGCTGACACCAAAGGTTCTTTATGTACCACTGCAGTTTTCTCATGTAAAGCCTGGTGAGAGGGATGAGAAGGATGCAAGATGCCATGTATCCCATGGCTTGCACAAACTTCCTCACAGTGAGATGACTTCTGGAAGACAGCTGGGTAAAGTAGAGAGGCAGGAAGTTCTGCTTTTCTGGGGACGGGAAGGGCATTTAGGTTGCTGTCTCGAGCACAGCTCCCAGGAAACTAATTTTCCTAGTGGGGTTTTGCTTTGATTTTTTTTCTTGTTGATGGTGAACCCTAGGGAAGTTAGAGGAGTGATTTGACAGAGAAGGTACTAGAGCAACTTTTCTTTTGCTGTCCACCTGAATGAGGCAGTCGTCCAAGGTAAGGGTAAATCTGTCTATTTCAATGTCTGCAGAATGCTACAAGCTGGGGCCAAGCATTTGGTGAATACTCTGGGAGCAGTGGATAAACCAAAGGGCAGTGCAGAGAACTGAAAGTGCTGACTGCCTGCTGTGACGCGCATGAATTTTCTGCACAATTCCCTGATGGGGTTGTGGAGGTAGGCATCTTTTAGGTCTAGTGTCACAAGCCAAGCATTTTGTGTAAGCATAGGAAGGAGCTGCTGCAAGGTTAGCATTTTGAATCTGGGGACCACCAAGGAGGTGTTCAGTTTGGATAGATCCAGGATGGGGCACCAAATGCCTTCTTTTCTGGGAACAAGGAATAGTCTGGAGTAAAAACCTTTTCCTGTTTGATCTGGTGGGACAGGTTCTACTGCCTCCTGGGATATTAGTGTTTTGACCTATTTTCATGCCTCTGCCCACTGGTTTGGGGAGGAGGTCTGGGTACCCTCTTGGAATAGGGAGTTCACTGGAGGAGAATCTGTATCCCTGAGAAATTATTTTTAATACCCATTGGTCCTTGGTTATAGAGACCCAATTGTCCTTGAAGAGGGTGAGTCTTCCTCCTAGTTTTTGATGAGTGAAAAGAAGGCAGAGGGGGAAGGGAGAGTCATTGTGAGTGCTTGCCACAGAAGCTTGGCTTAGAACTCCCCGTCTTAGAGGCAGAAGTTGTCCATTGTTTGGGATAGGGGCCTGGATGTCCTGTCCCTGCGGGGCTTACCTTGGCCCTGCCAGCTGAGTGCAGGGAAGGCCCAGTGCTTAGAGATGAAGTTCCCACTGAATCTGGGTGGTTGAACTTGTAAAAAATCTTTTACTTTTTGCATAGATTTTGCTTTGTCTTCCATCTTTTTAAGCACCTCTTCTGATTTTTCTCCAAACAGCTGTTCCTTATCTAGGGGTGCATCAATACGTTTAGACTTGACATGATCAGGGAGAGGTTGTTCCTTCAGCCATGCATGTCTTCTAATAACAGATCCCATCACTGTTGCCCTGCTAAAGGCTTCTAGGGCATCATATCCACATTGTAATGAGAGCTTCGCCACTTGACAAGCAGAGTGTAGTAATTCTGCCAGCTCTTTTGAGTTGGCACCGTCAGGAGAGGTAGCAATCTTTTGTTTTAATTGTTCCAAAGTGTCTTGTTGATATTTTAAGATATGGAACTGACAACTGAGTGTTCCGATAGCTAAGGTTGCGGAGATGTATACTTTCTTACCCCATCTGTCCAGAGCTCTGGAATCTTTGTCCGAAGAAAGAGGATTTTTGGCAGAAAGTACAGTTGTGTATACTTACCATAAATGTAGATGTTAGAGTGTATTCATTGTTGCAGTCATTACATTTGGGTAATCTGCTGGCAGGTTGCCCTCAGTCGGCCTGATTAACAAAGTCTTGGGTCCTGCGTCGGTTGCTGTCACTTCTTCCATGACGTCAGGGGTATAAAACATGCAGCTGACTCCATTACATCAGTTTTTCTTGCCCCAGATGTCAGGTGCCCCCCAAGTGGGGAGCAAATAAAATTAAAAACACAAAAAATATACCTCCAATCCCAAAAGCAAATGCACCAAAAGGGCTTTTAAAGCATAGTGAAAGAAAGTAGAGGTATAGCCAGAGAAAAATAGGGGGCTGGAGGGAGGGTAACCAGGACTGCAACAGTGAATACATTCGAACATCTACATTTATGGTAAGTGTACACAACTGTACTATGTTCTTCGTGTTTCACTGTTGCAGTCATTACATTTGGGTAGATTCCCAAAGCTACAGTTGGGGTGGAGGGAATTATACAGCATTAGGACCAGCTATAAGGCCCTGCAGGACAGCAGTGGCAAAGCCAGCTCTGGATTTAGAGAAAAGTGGTAAATGGTAATATTTGGTGAACATATGAACTGAGCTCCAGGTAGCAGCTTCTAGAATGTCCCTGGTAGGAACACCTCTGAGAAAGGCTGTTGAAGTAGATGCAGCCCTGGTGGAATGGGATCTGATCCCCTGGGGGGAAGTTTTTCCATGGTACATACAGCAGAAATGAATACAATGGCTTATCCATTTGGAAATGGTTTGCTTTGAAATGGCCTTTACCTCTGCCCTTGTTGCAAATGTCACAAGCAATTGTTCAGATTTTCTTTGAGATTTTGTCCTGTTTAAGCAAAATCTAAGTTGTCTGTGTACATCCAATGAATGCAGAATCCGCTCCCCCTTGTTCTGTGGATTGGGAAAGAAAGTAGGCAAATGAATGGTCTGATTGAGAGCCACACTGGATACCACCTTTGGCATAAAGGATGGACTGATCCTGAGAGATACCCTGTTGCATGAAAAATGATGAAAGGCTCCACTGCCATAAGAGCCTGTAATTCGGAAATCCTTCTAGCTGAAGTGACTGCTAAAAGGAAAGCTGTTTTCCAGGAAAGAAATTTTAAGTCTGCAGTAGCAGCTGGCTCGAAAGGAGGGAGAGTGAGCTTCTCCAATACAAAATTGAGGTCCCAGGCAGGGGTTGGAGCTCTCCTGGGTGGTCTTAAGTTTTTGGCCCCTCTGAGATACTGCTTTAGCAGAGGATGAGAGAAGTGGGGCGGTTCTGTGCTGTAATGAGCCGAAATGGCTGAGGCATGGATTTTTATGGCAAAAAAGGACAGGCCCTTGTGAAGCATCTCAGTTAAGTATTGCAAAATCTGAGGAATGTTGGGCACTGTTGTGCTTATCCCCTGAGATTGATCCCAGGCACAGAATCTTTTCCATTTGTCAGCATAACATTTTCTAGTACTAGGCCTTCTCGCCTCCAAAATGACATCCATCACAGGTTTGCTGAGGGATGCTAAGGGTGAATTTAGGTGATTAGCCACGCTGCAAGATTCAATGTTTGGAGCAGAGTATGCAGAATTTGGTTGTTCTGCTGAGACAGTAAGTAAGGTGTCTGAGGTAGGTGCCAAGGTGGAAGGTGTGACACATTGCGCAGGAGGCGGTACCAGTGTTGGCGAGGTCAGTCTGGAGCAATCAAAATCATTTTTGGTTTGTCCTGTTTAACTTTTAATAGAACTTTGGAGAGCAGAATGGGAAAGGCATAGATCGATAGGTTTTTCCAGCTGAAGGATAGAGCATCCACTTTTCCAGGTTTTTTTGTGATGAGTTCTTGTGCAAAATTTGTCCAACTGATCGTTCTGGGGTGAGGCAAAAAGATCTATGGCTGGGCTCTTCCATTTGCGTGTCAACATGTTGAAAATCCGTGGTTCCAGTTTCCATTCGTGTGGGTCCATGAGATTTCTGCTTAGCTCATCTGCCAGAGTATTCAGCTTTCCTGGCAGGAATTGATCTTGTAGTTGTACTTGATAGGTCAAGACTGTGTTCCACAATGCCATGGCTAGTCTGCAAAGGGGGTAGGAGTGTGTACCCCCCTGCTTGTTTATGTACCACATAACCATGGTGTTGTCTGTCCCATTAGTTGTCCTGGATGAAGGTAGTCCTTGAAGGCTGTCAGTGCATTCTGTACAGATACCATTTCTTTTTGATTGATATGAAGGTGCATTTGAATTGGGCTCCATTTGTCTTGAATGCACTACCCTACCAGATGTGCCCCCCAAGCATAGTCTGATGCGTCTGTAGTTAGGGTTTGGGTGGCAGGGGGTGGTGTGAATGGCAGTCCCTTGTTTTGGTGGCAGGTCTCTGCCCACCATAGGAACTCTAGTTGCAGGCAAGGTATGATAGGAATCATTGCTTCCAGGCTGTGACAATGCTGACTCCATAGACTTTTTAAGTACCACTGAAGTTTCCTCATATTCAGTCTTGCAAATGGAATTAGAAGAATGCAGGAGGCCATAAATCCCAAGGCTTGCAGTATTTGCCTTACAGAAAGCAGGGTTTTTGTGGCCACCTGTTTGAAGTAAGCCACCAAATGAATTTGCTTCTCTGGCGTAAGGAAAGCCATCTGGGTACTTGTATTCAAGCTTGCACCCAGGAATGTCATTTTTTGAGAGGATACCAGTTGTGATTTCTTTTCATTTATAGTGTACCCTAGACAAGTTAAAACCCTTTTTACAAACGCTACATGGTTTAGAAGAGTGTCCTTGTTTTCTGCCTGAATTAGACAATCGTCCAGGTATGGATATATCTGAATATTTCTTTGCCTGCAAAATGCAATTACTGGAGTCGGGCACTCTGTAAAGACCCTGGGCGCAGTAGATAAGCCAAAGGGCAGTGCAGAGAACTGGTAATGCAAGTAGCCTGATTTGAAGCGGAGGTATCTTCTGCAAGATTTCCTGATTGGGATATTCAGGTAAGCCTCCTAGAGTTGCCAACCAGACATCTTTGCCTAGCATAGGAAGTAACTGGTGAAGAGTCAGCATCTTGAATTTTGGAATGTCCAGAAAGGTGTTTAGAGTAGATAAGTCCAGAATTGTACACCATGATTTGTCTTTTCTGGGTACTAGGAAAAGTCTTGGATAGAAACCTTGTCCCTTTTCCTCTTCTGGTACTGGCTGAATAGCCTCCATGCTCATGAGGGAAAGTACTTGTTTCTGGGCCTCTGCTCACTGATTTGGGGGCAGGTCTGGCCATCTGTTTGGAATCAGCAACATGTGGAAATGAAATCTGTATCCCTGGGATACTATATTTAAAACCCATTTGTCCTGGGTTATAAGTTGCCAGTTTCTTGCATGAAGAGCCAGTTCCCCCCCAAAGGGGCGGCTAAAAGGTAAGTGCTTGGTAAGTGTAAAGTGAAGTCATTGAGACTGCTTACCATAGGGCGGTGTCTTGTTGTTTCCAGATTTGGAAGAGGAGGCACCCCATTATTTTGTTCTGAAAGTCCCTTGTGACTGAAACCTAGAGCCTTTGGAATATCTGGGTTTGACTTGAGAGGCTCTCGAAGGAACTGGAAAGGACCAGTTCTTAGTAGGCCAGTGCCTACTAAATCTTGGAGGTTGCACTTGCAAGAAATCTTTCACAATTTGCATAGATTTAGCTTTATCTTCCATCTTTTTTAAAACTTCTTCAGCCTGGTTACCAAAGAGATGGCCCTGTTGTAAAGGAGCATCCAACAATTTTGCTTTAACATGATCAAGCAGATTTTGCTCTTTGAGCCAAGCATGCCTTCCTAGCACAGACCCAGTTACAGCAGCCCTGCAAGAGGACTCCAAAGAATCAAAACCACATTGCAAAGTATGCTTTCCAACTTGTTCAGCTGAATGCAATAAATCCTGTAAATCTATTTTCCACACAATCAGAAATTAACATCATTTTCTGTTTTAGCAGTCCCATGATATGCTGTTGATATTTTAGCATATGAAATTGACAGTTTAAAGCCCCGATTGCCAAGGTTGCAGAAGTGTAAATCTTCTTACCCCATCTATCCAGCACCCTGGAATCTCCCATCAGAAGGGGTAGGATTTTTAACAGTAGAAGCCTTAATTGCCCTTGGGACCCCGAGAAATGGTTTCAGGATCTGCAACAGGATTTTTGAAAAGGAATTTGTGGAAGTCAAGAACCCTGTAGTATCTGTCTGGCTTACAAGTATAGCCAGAGGCAGAGAATCAGGAGCCATACTAGATTCTGAGAAAACATCTACAATGTCTAGAACAGGAGGTACAGCCAAAGGCCTATGCTGAGGAAGAAGAAGAAAATCCCCAAGTCTCTTTTTAGATTCAGAAAAATCCTGATCCCTAAGTCTCTTTTTAGATTCAGAAAAATCCTGACTTTCCCAGCGGAAATGTTCCCTCAAGGTATGTAAAGTTTCGCCAAAAGAAAAATCCTCAGGGGGAGAAGCAGAAGGAATGGAGTCTTCTGCATCAGAGTCCTCATAAGTAGGTACAGACAATTCCTGTTCATTAGAAGAGTCAGAAGAAATAGAATCCTGTTCAGAAGATTCATAATCGATGTTCTGCCTAGGCCTCTTGGGGGGGGGGGGGGGGTTAGCTACCCCGATCAGAGTAATTAAATCTTCAGCCATTTTGATCATTTGTTTTTTAGGCATAGGGGCCTGCACATGTGGCACAAGCGTCTTTATTTAGGCATAGATCGAGATTTTGGCCTTAGTTTTGAAGATGGCGTCGGTCTAATATACAAATCTGTAGGCCTGAAAACACCCTCAGAAGCCAGTGCCTGCACAGCGGCTCCGGATCCATCCAAGGTAGAGACATCCGCGGGTTCCATAATTGAAGCATCTCAAGGCATACCAAATTCCGAATGGGTCTCAGTAGAGGCCTGCGAATCAGAAGTAGCGGATATCAGGGGCTGCAAAAGCGCCTCACTGAGTACCGGTGAACTGGCGACTGGCTTAGAAGCGTTGTCGGCAGTTTTGGACCTCAACGGCCTGTCTTTTTTCTTTGCGGTTTTTAGGTATTTCGGTAGTCTGATTCCTAACCGACATTTCTGGATAATTAAAGAATGAGCCAAAGTATTTAGAAGCAAAAATGTACCAATGTTTGATAGTGCGTTGATTAAATAAAGCACAAAACCGACAGCAAGGAACGCTGTGGTCAGGGCCTAGGCAAGGAATACAGTACAAATGAAAATACTTATGAGGTATTTGCTTCCCACAAGTAATGCAATTATTAACTTTTACTGACATTAGTAAGGAGCAAGAAAAAGTTTCCCCAATGGGGTGCTTAGCTTTTTAGTTGAAGACTTCGGATATGAAACTTGAAAACGAAAATTTCAAGAGTCGGCCGACTGGCACTTGCGAACTGCTTCTGCTTCGGGCACCGCGTGGCAAGAAAGGCCGGTGTAATGGTGTCGGCTGCATGTTTTATACCCCTGACAACCTGATGTTATGGAAGGAGGGACAGCAACCGACGCAGGACCCAAAACTTTGTTAATCAGGCTGACTGAGGGCAACCTGCTAGCAGATTACCCAAATGTAATGACTGCAACAGTGAAACATGAAGAGCATTTAATCTTAGCTCCTTTGGGTCCCTGTATAACGACCTCAGGGTCTGCAACAGGGTTCCTGAAAAGGTATTTGTGAAAATCCGGTACTCTGTAGTACCCGTCAGGTTTAGTTGGAGCAGGACGCAGGGCATAATGGGCTAAGCTGGATTCATGAAAATCATCCACTTCCAGAACAGATGGGATGGCCAGAGGTCTGTGCTGGAGCAGGTCCAGTAACTCTCTAAGTTGTTTCTTTGACTGTGGGAAGTCCTGAGATTCCCACTGAAAATGTTCCCCGAGGGATTGAAGGGTTTCCCCAAAGGAGAGGTCCTCTGGAGGGGAGGCAGAGGGAATGGATTCCTCTGCATCTGAATCCTCAAACAGTTCAGGGATGCTGTTCCTTTTTTAAAGCAGAATAATCAGATTCCTCAGACTCTTGGTCTGTCAATTTCTGGAGAAGAATGCATTTTCCTTTTTGGAGTGGGGGCCAGAGTACTTCGGATAAGGGAGATGAGATCCTCCGCCATTTTAAGCATTTGAGCTTAAGGTGGGGGAGCAGTAGCAAGATGGTGGCTAGAAGCAGATTTCACAGCAGTGGCCTGGCTTCGAGGCCTGAGAGAATCAGTTGGTCTCTGAGAAACGCTAAGTCAGATGAGATGATGTTGGTTTTAGTCTAGAATCGGTAGTGCGAAAGGCCTTCTCGGAAGCCAGTGCCTGCATCGCTGCTCCAGACCCAACTGAGGCAGAGACAGCTAAAGGCTCGGAAGACTTAAGTGGATTTCTGCGACATACCGAACTCCGACAGGGTCTCGGCAGAGGCCTGCGTAGAAAGCGAGTTGGGCATCAGGGGCTACGAACGTGCCTCACTGAATTCCGGAGAGCTGACTACTAGCTTAGCGGTAGCATTGTCGGAAGGCTTAGCCTTGTGTGGCCTGTCTCTAGCTTTATGTTTTTTCGGAATGTCAACAAACTGTTGGCTGACAGACACCATATCGGAATTCAAAAACTGGAAAACAAAAATAATTGTCTACAAAGAGCTCTACGGCGAATAGTTCTCATATTAAAGAGGGCACAGAACCAGCAACGAGGGACGTTGTGGTATGGGCTTAAACAAGTGATGCAGTAAGAATGAAAGTCTCCGTGTGGGATCTGCCTTCCAGGTGAAACAATTGTTAACTTTTTATGACATTGGTCAGAGCAAGAAAAAAGGATCCCCAATGGGGTATTTAGCTTTAGACGTTTTCTGCTGAAATTCAACTTCTGGTAGCAACCGACCAGCGCTCATGCGAACTGCTTCTGCTAGAGGCTCCACGGCAAGAAGGACTGATGTAATGCCATCGACTGCCTTGCTTTATAGTACTGACCACATGACGTCAGACTACAGGAAACAGCAGCCGGCACACAAAGACATCGACTCTGGTATTCGGGCTAGCCGAGGGCTACCACCGCAGGGATAACCCACAGGTGATGACTGCAACAGTGAAACACGAAGAACACGCTCTTGCTGTGGGCGACAATGCTAACCGTTGCACCACCATGGCCTACACCTGTTAAACTCCAGGTAGGTGACAAACTTTCACTGGGGCTCTGAACAAAAAGGTGTCCTTTAGAAAAGCTTACACAACTTGGAAGCAGCAAAGCAAGAAGCATGGTCTCCTGAATGAAAATCTGATGTGGCTGCCAGTGTACTTTGGCTGTGGAAAAACTTGCACCTTCTTTAAAAAGAGAAGCTAAAACCTCCAGCACAGATGAAATAAGAGCAGTAAAGGAATAGTCATTTCAATGCCCAAACTGAAAATCTTTTCCATTTACTCTGCAAATCCTCTTACTGGAACCATTCTTTCAGAGCAACAATATATCACGAACCAGGGAAGAAAACCTGGGCTGTCTAGCTATTAATGTTAACTGGAGAAGCCATGCAGTTAGTTTGAGAGCTGGGATACTAGGATGTTTTATCCCAGAGGGATGCGACAGAAGGCCTGGATTATGGTCTAGTATCCAAAGAGTATAACCAAGATGAGACCAAAGGAAAGGTGACTGGACCTGGCAAGGTCAAAAGGGGGGCAATGAGGATAATACAGCTCTTAAAGCGAATGGCTTTCTATAAGAATTTTGGAATCAGAGGTACTGAGGGATATGTGTAAAGGAGAAAGAAGAGCCAAACATGGGCTACAGCATATCTCGGTGACCCCCCCCCCCAAGGAGAGATCAGGGCAAAGTACCTGCTGCATTTGTTGTGAGAAAAGCAAAAAGATTGCAGCAAGGTTGGTCCCAATGACTGAAAATTTTATCTACCACTACTAGAAAGCGGTTGGAGGACAGTGCTCTCTGTCACACTCACAGCTTCCTGGCAGAGGAGATAAGATCTACTTCCCCCTTGTTTGTTGATGTACCAGACCATAGACATGTTGTCTGTTTGGATCGCAATGGTGCCTAGAGAGGGAGAACATCTTGAAATGCCTACAATGCTACTAGGACTGCTCTCATCTCTAGAGCATTCAAATGTAAACTGGTCAATTGGAGGGACCACATGCCCTGTACCGTCCTTCCCAAGAAATGCCCAAACCACAGTGGGGAAGCATCCTTGATCACTGTAGCTACCAGCAGAGACAGAACCAAGGGGCGACCTATGTAAATGTCCAACTGGTTCCACCAGCGATTATTTTTGCATACCAAAGTCTGACTAGGAAGGATAGGAGCTGTCAAAGACTAGACCACTGAACGGCTAAGGCCCATTGAAGAACACGCATATAGTAACGTACTAATGGGACTAATACTACAGACGCTGCCATGGAATCTACAGCCTGAAAGACAAGTCTGGCAGAGGAAGCAGGATGAGAAAAATTTTGATGAACCTGAGACTTGATTATGTAAATACAATGAGGAAGTAAAGAAGCACTTTGACCTATTGTGTTTAGATAAGCTTCAATGAACTTCAGGATCTGTACTGGTAGCAGTTTGAATTTGAAAATATTGACTGTAATGCCTAGTGATTGGCAAATCTGGAGCAAATAGTCCCTGGACTGTTCTTGGAGATGTATGATTGGGGCGGTGAGCAGCCAGTCATCTAGGTAAGGAAACACTCAGGGAAACATTGCAGTCTCAGGTGTACTGCTACCAGTTTCATTCACTTGGTAAACCACCCTGGGGGCTGTGGTGAGTCCAAAGGGCACTGATAGTGACTGGCTCCCAGCCAAAACTGCAAATGTCTTCGGGAGTGTATGTTTATTTTGATGTGATAGTACAATTTATGAAGCTCGATTGAGCACATTCAATCATTCTTGTGTAAAAGTGGTAGCATGGACTAAACTGTGACCCTTCGAAACTTTGATTTCATCATAAACTGGTTCAGGCTGCTTAGATCCAAAATTGGTCTTAGGTCCCCTGTCTTCTTTGGTACCAAGAACCCAGGGTAAGTTCCACATTCTCTGTGGTCTGGTGGTACCTCCTAGATGACTCTCCTTTTGACTTTCTTGAGCTGCATCTGGCTGGGTGGAACGTTGGGGAAGCTTTCTTCTTTTGGAAGTGGGCATTTGAGAAAATGTTAAAAGTAGCCTTCAGATATTTTTAGCACCCAAGAATCTTTTCATTTAGCAGTCCAGACTTTGCTTTTCTTCAGCTGGAACTGGGGCTTTAGTCAAGGTGGAGGGAATTATGAACAGGTTTCAAATACCAGTCACTTTTGGCCCAAAACCTTCAGGCGTCTACTAGAAAGCTGAAGATGAAGAGGAATTTCACTTTTCAGCACAACAATGACCCCAAGCATACATATAAATCAACAAAAGAATGGCTTCACCAGAAGAAAAAGTACAGTTTTGTACCTACCATAAATGTAGATGTTCGAGGATCCACATTGCTGCAGTCCTAACTATTGGGTAGTCCGCTGTCCAGTCGGCCCGAATACCAAAGTATATGGCTGACGTCGGTCACGGCGCATTAGACTGACGTCAGTACGTCAGGGTACTAATGCGCATGACCGACGTCATATCCTCAGTCTTTTCTTGCCCCAGATGTCAGAAGACCCTAAAAAGACAAGGCCAAAACCAAAACACACCAAACATACCTGCACCAAAAATATATACAATATATACAAAGGTACCAGAATATAATCTCACCTACACAACCACCCCTAAACACAGAGCGGAAGGAGGGAGGGTAAATTGGACTGCAGCAATGTGGATCCTCGAACATCTACATTTATGGTAGGTACAAAACTGTACTATGTTCTTCATCCCACATTGCTGCAGTCCTAACTATTGGGTAGAATCCCAAAGCAGAGGTAAGGGAGGCTGGCAAATCATAAGGAAGCAGGAGCTGATAACATGCCTTGCAAAATAGCTGTGGCAAAACCAGCCCTAGACTTAGAGTAGAGAGGAAGGTGGTAATGCTTAGAGAAAGTATGCACTGAACTCCAAGTAGCTGCCTCCAAAATATCCTTAGTTGCCACCCCTTAGAAATGCTGTTGAAGTGGCAGTAGCCCTAGTGGAATGAGGCCTAATCCCAGCTGGAATCTCCTTGCCATGATGGGAATAACAAAATGCAATGCAGAACCCAATCCACCTAGAAATAGTTTGTTTTGACACAGGCTTGCCCTGAACTCAAAGCAAAAGAAACAAACAACTGCTGAGACTGCCTAAAATCCTTAGTCCTGCTTAAATAATAACGCAATTGCCTGTGTACATCTAAAGTGTGCAAAATCTTTTCCCCTTTATTTTGGGGATCTGCATAGAAAGTAGGCAAATGAATAGTTTGGTTTAAAGCCACACTAGAAACCACCTTAGGCATAAAGGAAGGATTAGTGCGTAATGATACCCTATCCTTATGAAAAATCAAAAAGGCTCAACCGCCATAAGGGCCTGTAACTCAGAAACCCTTCTTGCAGAAGTAATGGCCAACAAAAAAGCAGTCTTCCATGACAAGTATTTCAGTTCAGCAGTAGCCGCAGGCTCAAAAGGTTGTAGAGTAAGTTTCTCCAACACAAAATTGAGATCCCAAGCAGGAGTAGGAGCTCTCGGGGGTCTTATATTCTTTGCCCCTCTAAGAAATTGCTTGAACAAAGGATGTGAAAACAATGGTGGGTCACAATCATAGTGAGCTGAAATTGCTGCAGCATGAATCTTAATGGAAGAGAAAGACAAACCTTTGTCCAATAACTCAGTAAGATATTGAAGAGCCACACTCAAATTAGGCTCAGAAATCTCCAAATTCTTTGCTGCAGTCCAAAATAAAAATCTCTTCCATTTTTCTGCGTACACTTTCCTTGTACTAGGTCTTCTGGCTTCCATAATCACATTTAAAACTTGTTGAGGAAGTTGAGACCTGCTGTCTTTCAAAACAGAATATGCCAGGCTGTTAGATGAAGAGAGTGAAGCTTGACATTGAGCAGACGACCGTCCTTCTGAGACAACAGATGTGGAATCAAGGGTAAAGGCCATGGAGGCTTCCTTACCAGACTCCTCAGTAATGGGTACCAGTGCTGCGAGGCCAATCTGGAGCTATTAAAATCATCCTTGGCTTGTCTTGTCTGACCTTTAGAAGCACCTTTGGGAGAAGAGGAAGAGGTGGAAAAGCATACACATGAAGATTTTTCCAACTGAAAGAAAGAGCATCCACTTTCCAAGCTGTGTGATGAAATCCCTTCGTGCAAAACTGTGGCAGCTGGTGGTTTAGTGGAGAAGCGAACAGATCTATGTCTGGAGTTCCCCATGACACTGTCAATTTTTGAAATACATGAAGATCCAGTTTCCACTCGTGGGGATCCATGATTTGCCTGCTTAACACATCTGCTAAGGAGTTCTGTGCGCTCGGCAGAAACCTTGCCTGAAGAGTTAGCTGCAAGCTGAGCGCAGCCCCCCATGAAACCATTGCTTGCCTGCACAATGGGTAAGAATGTGTTCCCCTTGTTTGTTGATGTACCACATGACAGTTGTGTTGTCTGTTAGAATCAACACCTGCCCTGGAAGAAGTAACTCCTTGAAAGCCATTAATGCAAACTGGACTGCTAACATCTCTTTCATGTTGATATGTAGATGCTGTAGTCTGGCAGGCCACTTGTCTTGTATCCATTTTCCATCTAGATGAGCTCCCAAGCAATGTCTGAGGCATCCGTCGTTAGAATCTGACTCGCCTCTGGCCGGGTCACAGAGAGTCCCTTGTTTAGGTGACATTCCTGAGCCCACCACAAAAATTCCTTTTGAATGCAAGGTATTATTTGAATGACAGTGTCCAAATCCTGGCAGTGCTGTGTCCATAGATTTTTAGATACCATTGTAGCTTCCTCATATGCAGTTTGGCATTGGGAAGCACCAGAATACAAGATGCCATGAACCCTAAGGCTTGAAGGACTGTCCTTGCAGTCAGCCCGGACTGAAGAGATAGTTGATGGAAGTAACTGGATAGATTCTTTTGTTTGTCCGGGGTTAAAAAGGCCATCTGGGCTGCTGTATTCAGTCTCACACCCAGAAAGCACATGTCTTGAGAGGGTACTAGACTGGACTTTATTTCGTTCACAGAATACCCTAGGCATCTTAGCACTGCTATAACATATTCCAAATGCTGTAGAAGGTCTTCCTTTTCTTGAGCCAGAATCAGGCAGTCGTCCAAGTAAGGATAGATTTGAATTCCTTTTAGCCTGAAGTAAGCTATCACTGGAGCCAGAACCTTTGTGAATACTCTGGGCGCAGTGGATAAGCCAAAGGGCAATGCAGAGAACTGATAATGAGAATTTCCAGCTCGAAAACGCAGATACTTCCTGCAACTTAGCCTTATAGGCACATGAAGGTAAGCTTCCTTGAGATCTAAAGTTACCATCCAGTGATCTTTGCCCAGCAGAGGTAAAAGCTGTTGTAACGTCAACATTTTGAACTTGGGAATGTCCAGATAAGTGTTGAGGATAGATAAATCCAGAATTGGTCTCCACGTGTTCCCCTTCTTTGGTACTAGGAACAGGCGAGAATAAAATCCTAGGCCCCTTTCTGGCACAGGAACTGACTGAATGGCTCCTATTTGGAGCAACAGAGAAATTTGCTTGTGAGCCTCTGTTCTTTGTAGAGGAGGAATGTCTGGCATGCCTTTGAAAGGAGGCAAGGTATGGAAATAAAATCTGTAACCGTGGTGAATGATATCCAGAACCCATCTGTCTTGGGTAATTAAATCCCAATTTTCTTTGAAAAGAGACAGCCTTCCTCCCAGAGGTGCTGCCAGGCGAGAATGTACTGGCAGCTGAAAAGGCAGGTCATTGGGTCTGCTTACGAAAGGACTGACCCCTGCCCTCACCAGAAGTCTGAGCAGGTGAACTCCTGTCCTAGGCCTAAAAGAACCTTGAGCTCTGCCCCTACCACGTCTAGACCTACCCCTAGACTGGGAATCATAAGCAGGATAAGTCCACCCCTTAGTAGGCCAATTTCTACTAAACTTGGAGGCTACACCTTCAAAATATCTTTAACAGTTTGCATAGACTTAGCCTTGTCCTCCATTTTCTTTAAAACTGCTTCAACAGGTGAACCAAACAACACATCAGACTGTAAAGGAGCATCCAAAATCCTTGTCTTAACATGCTCAGCTAAGTTCTGATCTCTCAACCAGGCGTGCCTACGAAGAACAGAACCAGTGGCAGCCACCCTCGAGGAGGCCTGCACAGCATCAAAACCACACTGCAAGGAATGTTTACCCACCTGTTCAGACACATGAACTAAATCCTGCAACTCTTTACACACAATACCTTCTGCCAGAGCATCCACCTTAGATTTCAATTGTGAAAGGAGGTAATTCTGATATTTTAACATGTGAAACTGACAATTCAATGCCCTCATGGCTAAAGTGGAAGAAGTATACACTTTCTTTCCCCATCTATCCAAAGCCCTTGACTCTTTATCAGGAGGAACAGGATTTTTAACCACAGAAGCCTTCACACCTTTAGGCCCCTGAGAGACAGTTTCGGGTCTGCCCTAGGACTCTTGAAAAGATACTTATGAGCTTCAGGCACCCTATAGTACCTATCCGGTTTAACTGGTGCAGGAGGCAAAGAATCAGGATTCAGGGAAGCCTCTGCAAAACATCTTCCACCACATTCAGAACCGGAGGTATAGCTAAAGGCCTATGCTGGGGTAAAACAAGAATTCCTAAGCCTCTTCCTGGAATCAGAGAAATCTTGACCTTCCCATTTAAAATGCTCCCTCATGGACTGCAGAGACCCTGAAAATGAAAAATCCTCAGGAGGAGAAGCTGAAGGAGTAGAATCATCCACATCAGAATCAGAATAAGGAGGATACTCCTGCAAGTCTTCAGCCGAAGACTCAGAAGCCTCGAACAGTGCTCAAAACTCTCAAACTCAGGTTCCACCCTAGGCCTCTTATCAGGAGGGCATAGAACCTCTAATCATAGTAATCAAATCCTCTGCCATTTTAAGCATATGTTTCTTAGGCAAAGACCCTGAAGCACTAGGAGAAACCCCACTGAAGCTACACTAGGCCTGCCTCTCAAAGAAGCCTTGGAAACAGAGGGGGAGGCTCTAACCACCTTAGGAAGAGAGGGAAGAACAGCCACCTGAGAAGCCCCCTCAGCCTGGCCTACTTCCTGACAGGATACATCCTGTAACAATAAAGTCTCTCCCTGAGACTCCAAAGAAACACCTGGCAGAACCTCCGGCTCCACTGAGCCTTCTAAAGAACCGGCGTCAGGGACTGTCGGTTCTTCCACTCTAGGCTTTGCTGCTTTATCCTTGCGCTTTTTGGCCGAAGCGGGCGTCGGAACATCCGACGGCATTTTATAATTACAACGCTTCCCAAACACTAACCTGGCACAGTCTAACCTTCTCTTAATAGTGCGTTTGTTAAATCTTGCACAAGAGCGGCATCCAACAACGTCGTGCTCAGGCCCTAAACAAGGTATACACAAAGTATGGTAATCCCTATGAGGTATCTGTTTCCCACAAGAAATACAGTTATTCACTTTTTCTGACATCCGGTTAAATACTGAGGCAAGAAAAACAAAATATTCCCAACGGGTACTTAGCCAACTTTGATTCGGTCTGAAACTCTGACTTCAGAAACTTTCAGAACGCCAACCTGCACTCGCAAAATTGCTTCTGCATCGGACCATGCGGCAAAAAAGACTGAGGATATGACGTCGGTCATGCGCATTAGTACCCTGACGTACTGACGTCAGTCTAATGCGCCGTGACCGACGTCAGCCATATACTTTGGTATTCGGGCCGACTGGACAGCGGACTACCCAATAGTTAGGACTGCAGCAATGTGGAATGAAGAACATTTACAGTTTTGGAATGGCCCAGCCAGGGCCCAGACCTAAATCCAATAGAAAATCTGTGGGGTGACTTGAAGAGGGCTGTGCACAAGAGATGCCCCTGCAATCTGACAGATTTGGAGCGCTTTTGCAAGGAAGAGTGGGCAAATATTGCCAAGTCAAGCATGCTGATAGACTCCTACCCAAGAAGACTGAATGCTGTAATTAAATGAAAAGGTGCTTCAACAAAGTATTAGTTTAAGGGTGTGCACACTTATGCAACCAGCTTATTGTACATTTTTTATTTATATTTTTTCCCCTAACAGATTTGTTTTTCAATTAAATTGTGAGGTTTATAGGTCACATTAAAGGAGGGGAAATGTTCTGAAATGATTTATTGTGGTCTTATTTTATATCACAAAAACCTGGCACTTTAACAGGGGTGTGTAAACTTTTTATATCCACTGTATGAGAGACTAGATCTCTAGAATGACAGAGTACCCTCTCCACAACCTCGAAAGCCGACTGACTAGGAAAAGCCATGACCAGTCGTACCAGAGCCAAAACTCCCAAAAGCAGGCAAATCATGACTTTGTCCACATCTGTGCCTTGAGGAAGGAGGCAGACCTGAGCTATCTAGCACCAAGGCTCAGAGAGACAAGGACAGTTCAACATCACTGGAGTAGATCCTAACTCCCTTAATCTGGTGCCAACACTTCAGCTTCAAGATTCATCCCGACCCAAAGGAATAGGAGCAGAACTAACACAAAAGCTCACACTTCAGGGTCAAATACAACTTTACGGGAGGTGGCAAGAAGGCTCATGGATCCGATGGGAGATGGAGATGTTATAACCCCCATATGCATCTGAGCTCTGAGGAACTTTCTCATTATTTTATCCACTTTTGCTTCAGAAAGACTCCTGGAGGACCCAACAGATGAGGTAGTGGACTGAGGTCTGGAGTGCTCCCTCAGAATTTGAATAAGTGGAGAATGGATCAGAGGAGAAATAGGGTCAATAATGAACTCAGGTGAGCAAGTTCTCAGTGTACAATAAGTACTAGGAATGGTATCTGATGGATTTGGATCTGTAGGTTGAACAGGGGGACTGCCTGACATAGTTATCAGATCCGAAAACTGAGGATATGAAGTTTTTCTCTTTGGATCCACTTAAGTGGGATCTTGATGATCTTCGTATTTTTTGTAGGGGTTCCGAGGATGAAGTCGTCTTTGGAGAGACTGGTGGAGATTTCCTATGCTACGACGGAGCCTTGAATGGCTTGCTGGGGGGGGGGGGGGGGGTTAAGCCCAGGAGCAGAAAGAAGATGAAAGAGGTAATAACCCTTTGAGGACTAGCTTATTTTTCCTGTCTGCAATAGCACTAGAATAAAATATGGCACAAATGGTACACTTTTTACCCAGACGTGCTGCTCCTAAACAATAAATGCACCCCTTGTGGGCATCTGAGTTCAGAATTGCGTGTTCAGAGGAAGTGCATTTTTAAACCCTATAGGTCTCTCAGCCATATTAACTTAAAAATGGAAAGAAAAAATATAATTTTTCTCCAGTAAAGGCAAACTTGCAGAAAAGGACTACCAATGGTGGTAGTTAATACCCTGTCTATCCAGGTACGAAAAAAGGAGTAGAAAAGGTATACAATAAAGAAAGCTACCAACAATAGTAGATAAAACATTACTTTACTAAGGTAGAGTGGCCAATGGATAGGAAAAAAAAAACTAAGGAGGAACTATAAAGTAAGTAACTAACTAGAAATAGAGATACTACTCAAAAGCACTTGCTTCACAACCTTAAAAACACTCAGACAGTGGATTCACTTCTGTATAAGATGGTGGCAAATGAGATCTGAGGTACTGGGGATGGACTAGGGCATAGTGGGTAGGGGGAGGAGCTCAAGAGTTGGATCCGAAGTTTGACGAATGCAGTCAAGATCAGAGGTCGGATCCAGAACCCATACACTGAGGAAGAACGAAAATGACATCAGATCTAACATTGTCTGTTCAATACTCTTGTGTTTTGTTGACAATTTATGACTGCAATTTAATTTTACTTGCTGGAGCCTTTCTTCCTGGGCTTCCATTGAAAAGGGATTTGTGAGTAAGTAAATGAATAAATATGCTAAGTAAAAAGGGTCCCAATACATTCCCTTGAGGGACCCCTGTAACCACAGTTTTACTTTTCTGAAAGTCTACACACAATTTTTACAGCACATCTTTCACTGCGGTGCCAACACACTACCCACGGTGTTCCATACTTCTTGATTTGGGAAGATAACCTAGACGACACTGCAAACAGGACACAGAATCAAAGGCTTCAGCCAAGTCTAAAACTGATCAGATTAGCAAATATACCTTGATCAAGTGAGTTTGCTGAATTCATATAAAAGCTTAGTAGACTGGTCAGGCATGATCAACCTACAAAAAACAATTTTGGCTCATTTCCAATCTACACAACTGTGATAACAGCTGTAAAATAGTTCTTTCAAAACATTTCACATTGTTTAAACTGATGGGACAATTATCTTGCAAATTGGTATTTGTACCTATCTACAGAGCTATGAAATGAAATGAAATGCAATGCAAAGAAGATAACCTAGTGACAAGCCCAGCCTGATGGTGGCCCAACCAGGTTTCCAAAGTATCCACTAATCACAAGACAAACTCAGTCTAAACTCCAGTCTGCATGCCAGATGGATACCCTCAACTGTTCTGGAGGAGGCGAATCAAACCTTGTGCAATACAACCTGGTGACATTTTCAGCCTTAATATTTCTCATTGTGCTATGGTATTAGGTCTTTCATACTGCTGAATGCCAATTGGCTTATCACCGCTAAGGACAAACTCACTGAATATGTCAGTGATACAGAGAAAGCCCTGGCATCTTACCACAAAGGGCACCATGTTGCTACATGCTCTTGCCTGTTTTAAGATCGTATGTATGGACATAAAGTACAATGGTGTAATATCTTGCCATAACAGTAGATGTCCTCTTCATTGTTGCAGCACTCCTTATAGCAGGGATTCCCCACCCTTGGCAGCCAGACGTCCAGCTAGTATACCAAAGCGTTTGGTTGTAATAGGGACGCTGTATGGCACACACATGCTCCTCGTGCATGACATAGGACATAAAGGTGACATACGGATGTACCATCCTCAGAAATGAAAAGCCCTAGGAGGAACAGTCCAAGTAGAAAAGAGGAACATGTGCATCCAGAAGGAGAAAGAAATGAGGAGGAGGGTGGGAGCAAATACGTCAACAGTGAAGAGAAAGACATCTACTGTTTTGGTAAAATCTTACACAACTGTACTATATCCTTCTATATCTCTGTTGCAGTATTCCTTACAGTAGGGAAAGTACAAAAGCTCAGGAGAAAAAGAGGGAGGAGGAAGGTCCAGCAGATAATTCAAGAAAGCCATGCAAGATAGCCCTGGCAAATCCAGCTCTAGCCCTGAAAACCACATCCAGCTTATACTGCTTGTTAAAAGCATGCACAAAAGTCAAAGTAGCTGCCTTAAGGATGGAGTTGGTATGCAACCCTTTGAAAAAAGCACCAGAAGAAACCACAGCCCTGGTAGAGTAAGCCTTAAAAGAAGAAAGGCTTTTCACATAAGAGTAACAAAAGGAAATGGCCTTAGATATCCATGAAGAAATAGTTTGCTTAGAAATACTCAAACCCAAAGACTTAGGATGAAAGAAAAAGTACAGTTTTGTACCTACCATAAATGTAGATGTTCGAGTGCTAATACAGCTGCAGTCATAACAGATGGGTTTTCCTGCCATCAGGCGGGTCCTCGGTCGGCCGAATTCCAAAGTCTAGGTCCGGCGTTGGTTGTCGTCGCTTCTTCCCTGACGTCAGTGCGACAGGGGTATAAAAGAACCAGCCAACGCCATTTTCTTCAGTTTTTCTTGCCCCAGATGTCAGGTGCCCCCAGAAGGAAGGCAATACATAAATTTATGTAATAATGCAATGCAATATAATCAAAAAACAGTAGTTGCAAGCAAATACACCATAAATGAATACCCCAATCAGGTTGTATGAGTAGGTGTTAGCCAATAGGCCTGTCCCAGGAGGGGAAGGAGGGAGGGAAACCTGGACTGCAGCTGTATTAGCACTCTAACATCTACATTTATGGTAGATACAAAACTGTACTATGTTCATCGTGCATACAGCTGCAGTCATAACAGATGGGTAGAATCCCAAAGCTAAAAAGGGGTGGTAGGCACTAGGTGGAACTAGGAGGAGCCAGGATGCCCTGCAAGACTGCAGTGGCAAAGCCTGCTCTAGTTTTGGAGTATAATGGTAGGTGATAGTGCTTGGAGAAGGTATGCACAGAACTCCAAGTGGCTGCTTCCAAAATATCTTTGGTAGGAACCCCTCTGAGGAAAGCTGCAGAGGTAGCTGTGGCCCTTGTGGAGTGAGATCTGATGCCTGCAGGTACAGTTTTACCATGAAAAAAAAAGAGTAACAAAAGCGTATGCAGTGGGCTATCCATTTCGAGATTGTCTGTTTGGAAATTGGCTTCCATTGAGCTCCTGTAGCATAGGACACAGAGTTGTTCTGATTTTCTGAAAGGCTTTGTTCTGTCCAAATAATAACGCAGCTGTCTGTGGATGTCTAAGGAATGTAGTAGTCTCTCCCCTTTGTTTTGAGGATTAGGGTAAAAGGTAGGTAAGTGGATAGCCTGATTCAAAGCTACCCTGGATACCACCTTTGGCATAAAGGACGGATTGGTTCGTAAGGAAACTCTGTCCTGATGGAAAATGATGAAAGGCTGCACAGCCATGACGGCTTGTAGTTCCGATACCCTACGAGTTGAGGTGATAGCCAGGAGGAAGGCTGTTTTCCAGGACAAATATTGCAATTCTGTTGAGGCAGCTGGCTCAAAAGGAGGCAAGGTCAGTTTTTCTAGAATGTAATTGAGGTCCCAAGCAGGTACTGGTTGCTTCCTTGGGGGTTTTATATTCTTAGCCCCTCTGAGGAACTGTCTTAAGAGGGGGTGAGAGAATAAAGGAGAATCAGTGTTGTATTCTGCAGAAATGGCTGAGGCATGAATTTTGATGGAGGAGAATGAAAGTCCACTGCTTAGCATCTCAGCTAGGTACTGTAATATTTGAGGTAAATTTAGTATTCCAGGATTCTGGCCCTTTTTCTCATTCCAGGCACAAAACAGTTTACATTTTGCGGAGTAAGCTTTTCTAGTAGAAGGCCTTCTGGCCTCCAAAATGACATCATGTGCCTCCTTGGAGAGTAGGGTCTGTTGTAAAGTTAAGGTATCTTCCATGCGGCCAGACTGAGTGTTTTCAGCTGACTGTGAAGAGTTTTGAAGCTGTGCCGAGTCAGAAGAAGAGGCATTAGAGGTAGGGTCCATGGTGGGGAATGCGTCAGGCTCCTCAGGAGTGGGTACCAGTGCTGTCTTGGCCAGTCTGGAGCAATGAAAATCATCTTTGGTCTGTCTGCTCTGGTTTTTAATAGAACTTTGGGCAGCAGAGGAAGAGGTGGAAAGGCATAAACTGTCATTGTTGTCCAATTGAAAGAGTGCGTCCACTCTCCTGGCCTGTGGATGAAAAGTCCTTGAGCAGAATTTTGCCAATTGGTGATTTTTGTGGGAGGCAGAGAGATCTATGTCTGGCCTTCCCCCTGCTTGAATTATCTTTGTAAAAACTTGAGGATGCAACTTCCATTCGTGTGGATCTGTCATATTTCTGCTTAGATTGTCTGCCAGCGTGTTTTCCTTGCCTGGCAAGTACTGTGCTTGAAGTTCTATTTGTAATTCCAGAGCCATGTTCCAAAGAGACATGGCCAGCCTGCATAGGGGGTATGAATGGGTTCCTCCCTGCTTGTTTATGTACCACATTACTGTAGTGCTGTCTGTTCTTATCAATAGTTGACCTGGATGCAGAAGGTCTTTGAAAGCTATAATAGCATTTATTACTGCTAGCATTTCCTTTTGATTGATGTGTAGGTGCTTTTCTTTTTGGGACCATTTGCCCTGAATGCACCGATCTGTCATGTGCGCCCCCCAGGCGTAGTCCGAGGCGTCTGTTGTGATGACTTGATTTGCTAGAGGCTTGCAGAATGGGAGACCTGTGTTTCTTTGGCATGCTTGGGCCCACCACAGAAATTCCTTTTGAAGACATGGAATCAGTGGTATTATTGTTTCCAAACTGTGGCTGTGTTGAGACCATAGGTTTTTCAGGTACCATTGAAGTTTCCTCATATGCAGCTTTGCACATGGGATTAGTAGGATGCAAGATGCCATGAATCCCAGAGCCTGCAGGATTTTCCTTGCAGTCAGCCTGGTGAAATTTGCTAGTTTTCTGAAGTATTGAGTTAGTTGCTCCTGTTTCTCTGGCGTGAGGCAGGCCATCTGGGTGTTTGTGTCCAAGTTGGCACCCAGGAAAATTATTGTTTGAGAGGGTATTAGCCTTGATTTCTTTTTGTTGACTGTGTATCCCAGAGAATTCAACAACATTATTACAAAAGCCAGATGTTTCAGAAGTATGTGCTTGCTGTCCGCTTGGATCAGGCAGTCGTCCAAATATGGGTATATTTGTATCCCTTGAAGTCTGCAGTAGGCAATTACTGATGCCAGGCATTTCGTGAATACTCTGGGCGCAGTAGATAAGCCAAAGGGCAATGCAGAGAATCAATAATGGGTTGAACCTGCAAGAATTCTGAGGTATCTTCTGCAATCTTGTCTGATTGGGACATGCAGGTATGCCTCCTTGAGGTCCAATGTTACCAGCCAAGACGCCTTGCCCAGCATGGGAAGAAGCTGCTGTAATGTGAGCATCTTGAATTTTGGCACGAGTAAAAATGTGTTTAGGATGGATAGGTCCAAAATAGGTTTCCAATCTTTTCCCTTCCTTGGTACCAGGAATAGTCTGGAGTAAAAACCTTGACCTTGTTCTTGTGTAGGTACCTCTTGAATAGCTTTCATGTCATTGAAATCTGAAATTTGTTTTTGTGCCTCTGCCCTTTGATTGTGTGGCAGCTTTGGCATGCCTCTCATTTTTGGAAGGGTGCGAAAATGGAATCTGTAGCCTCTGTTTATAATGTCCAGGATCCATTTGTCTTTTGTGACAATATGCCAATTTTTCGAAAATAATGCCAGTTTTCCGCCTAAAGGTGCTGCCATTTGAGCTTTGCTTGGCATGCAAAGGGGAAAGTCATTGGGTCTGCTTTCTGAATGGCTGTGAACTATCCTCACCACCTCTTTGTGTAGGAGCTTGCCATTGCCTGCCTCTAAACGATCCTTGAGATTGCCCTCTGCCCCTCGGGTGCCTGTATCTACCTCTTTGGGATCTGTCCATGGCTGGAAAGGACCAATTTTTGGAAGGCCAGTTTCTACTGAAACGTGGAGGCTGTACCTGTAGGAAATCTTTCACTGTGTGCATTGATTTAGCCTTTTCCTCCATTTTCTTTAATACCTCCTCAGCTTTAACACCAAATAATACATCTTTTTGCAGAGGGGCATCTAGTAATTTAGCTTTGACATGATCTGGTAAGGTTTGCTCTTTGAGCCAGGCATGTCTACGTATGACTGATCCTGTAACAGCAGCTCTACAGGAGGCCTCTAAAGCATCAAAACCACATTGCAAGGTATGTTTACCCACTTGTTCTGCACTATGCATCAAATCCTGCAACTCCTTCAAGTCTGGTTGTTCAGGATGTGACATTTTGATTCTCAACTGTGATAACAGAAACTGTTGGTACTTTAACATATGGAACTGGCAGTTTAATGCCCTCATGGTTAAGGTGGCCGAGGTGTATACCTTTTTTCCCAACCTTTCTAAAGCTCTGGAATCTCTCTCTGAAGGTAATGGATTTTTAGCAGTGGAGGCCTTAATTCCCTTGGGGCCCTGTGAGATGGTTTCTGGGTCAGCCGCATGGCTTTTGTATAGGAATTGGTGTGAGTCAGGAACCCGGTAATACCTGTCAGGCTTGACTGGGGCTGGAGGTAAAGAGTCTGGGTTAAGGCAGGCCTCCGAATACACATCACCTAGAATGTCTAAGACAGGAGGTATAGCCAGAGGCCTGTGCTGAGGGAGCAAGAGAAAATCCCTAAGCCTTTTCTTGGAGTCTGAGTACTCTTGGCCTTCCCAGTGGAAGTGTTCCCTCAAGGTATCCAAAGTTTCCCCAAAAGAGTAATCCTCGGGGGGGGGGGGACAGAGGGAATGGACTCCTCTGCATCAGAATCTTCAAAAGGGGAGTATGAATGTTCCTGGTCATCAGAATGCTCTGAAATAATGGAGGCCTGGTCCGAGGAGGGGGATTCTTCCTCCACTCTGGGCCTTTTGTCCGGGGGGGTCGAGAACCCCTGATAAGAGTAATCAAATCCTCAGCCATTTTGAGCATCTGCTTTAGACTTAGTGAAAGCCTTGATGGAAAAAGAAGAGGAAGGCCTGAAGACACCTTGAGAGGTGGCAGACCTGTCTAAACTCTGAGTTTCACCAAGAGTGGCTTCGGTATCAGTAGTCGGGGTGTGGGCCGAAGAGCCTGCGACCTTGGGTACAGTAGACACCGCCAATGAAGTGTCGTTGGTAGTCAGGGGCTGCGTAGGCGCCTCACTGAGAACCGGACCACCTGTAGTCGGCTTTGGCGTGGTGTCGGTAGAAGCTGCGGACCTTGTATGTCAGTCCTTATCTTTGCGTCTTTTACTCAAAACTGGAGTCGGAGTATCTGACGACATAATGTAATTCAATTTTTTGCCAAAATAGTGTTGGGCGAACTCCGCACGATGCTTAATGGTGCGTCTGTTGAATGTAGCACAAAAACGACAGGACGAGATGTCGTGGTCTGGGCCTAAACAAGGAATGCAGAGGGAATGAAAATCCTTATGCGGTATTTGCTTCCCACATGAAATACAATTAACTTTGTCTGACATCGGTCTGAGGCAAGAAAAGTTTCCCCAATGGGGTACTTAGCTTTCAAGAAGACTTCGGTTGCAAAATATTCATAATCTCAGGAGCTGGCCGACCGGCACTTGCGAACTGCTTCTGCTTCGGGCACCGCGCGGCAAGAAAGACTGAAGAAAATGGCGTTGGCTGGTTCTTTTATACCCCTGTCGCACTGACGTCAGGGAAGAAGTGGCGACAACCGCCACCGGACCTAGACTTTGGAATTCGGCCGACCGTCGACCCGCCTGACGGCAGGAAAACCCATCTGTTATGACTGCAGCTGTATGCACGATGAACATCAAAGTTGTTCAGATTGTGTTACAAATAGCTTTAGTCTTATTCAAATATCAGAGTTGTCTATGCAAATCCAAGATGTGAAGAACTTTCTCATTAGCAAACTGTAGAGAAGGAAAAAACTGGACGAATGAAGAAACAACTCAATAGCCACCTTGGGCATAAAAGAAGGATTAGTACAGACGCCCTGTCCTTATGAAAGGCTAAAAAAGGAGTAACAACCATAAGGGCCTGCATCTCAGACACCAGTCTGGCTGAGGTAAAGGTTAAAAGAACAATCTTTCAAGAACAATACTGTAAAGAAGCTAAAGCAGCAGGTTCAAAAGGAGCCAGAGTCAATTTTCCAAGAAAAAATTAAGGTCTCAGGAAGATGGAACTTTTAGTTATGTACTTACCATAACTTTAGATGTTTGGTATCCATCTCGCCTACATTCTGTACTGATGGGCTCGGAGCCGATCCCTCGGCTCCGACTCGGCACGCTATGCTATGGAGCGAAGCCTCTTATTGGCTGAGCTATTCTCTATCCCAGGATGCACCACCACTAATCCCCCAGATCTTGTTTGTCCGCATTCATGCACACATACATAACTTTTTTATATAACATTGCCAGATGTTTCAAGATGAAACAATAGGATTCGGACCGTCCGATCTCTTCTGATCTCCAAGGAAGGGGGAAGGAGGGTGGGTTATTAGAATGTGAGATGGATCCCAAACATCTAAAGTTATGGTAAGTACATAACTAAAAGATGTTAAGTGATCCTATCTCGCCTACATTCTGTACTGATGGGACAGCGTCCCTAGCACCTAAATCCTGGGTGGCTCACTGGAAAACACTCCTGAGCATTGTGGAACCAAATGAAGCTCGCCCCCGAGATGCCACATCCAATTTGTAGTGGGAAATGAAGGTGTGCGGGGAAGACCACGTAGCCGCAGCACAAATGTCACTAATGGCAAGCTTAGAATGGAATGCTATTGAAGTAGCCATAGCTCTTGTAGAGTGAGCTTTGACAGAGGTCATAAGCTCTTTATTAGAAGAGGAATAAGCTTGACTAATACAGTCCCTGATCCATTTGGCAATAGTGACCTTTGTGACGGCTTTGCCCAATTTATTATCCGAAAAGGACACAAACAATTGATCTGTTTCTCTTGTTTGTTTGGTCCTATCTAAATAAAAACACAACTGCCTGTGGACATCTAATGTGTGGAATATGTATTCTGCTTTGTTTGAGTACTTTGGAAAGAAAACTGGAAGTTCTAATGACTGTTGTAGACAAAAACTAGAACAAACTTTAGGGACAAAGGATGGATTTGGCCTGAGAGATACTCTATCTTTGTGAAAAACCAGGTACGGAGGTTTTACAGACAAAGCTTGAAGCTCTGAAACCCTTCTGGCAGAAGTAATCGCCACCAGAAAGGCAGTTTTCCACGATAGAAATTTCAAATCACATGTTGCTGCCAGTTCGAAGGGGGGGGGGGGGTTAAGGCACGTAACACCACATCGAGATCCCATGGAGGAGCAGGATGAGAAATCGGAGGTCGTAAAAGCGCAGCACCTTTCATGAAGGTCTTACACAATCTGTTGCTCATTAAAGGTGGGTTTATAGATTCATGAAAATTGGAAATAGCCGCCAATTGAACCTTGATGGTAGAGACTGAAGAACCTTGATTGAATAGGGAAGTTAGAAATTTCAGGACTTCCGATACAGGAATAGTGATGGGATCCAGACCCCGGAGTTGAGCCCAAATAGCAAATCTCTTCCATTTGCTAGAATACAATTTCTTAGTGGCAGACTTGTGGGCCGAAGATAAGATATGTACGACTTCCGGGTCTAAGGTATGATTCTTGACTATAGTCGGAAGAGGAGGAGCCAAGCTGTTAATTTCAAGGTGTGGAGGGACTGGTGGAGTAGTCCCGACTGATGAACTAATAGGTCTGGGATCTGATCCAGGAACCATGGACTGTCCAGTGCATATTTCCGAAGATAGGGGAACCATACCTGACGAGGCCAGTAAGGAGCAACTAAGATCATTTTGCTCCCCAAGTGAGACGCCTTTTGGATCACTCTGGGAAGGAGGGGAACTGGGGGGGAAAGCGTATAGCAAGCCGGTGGGCCAAGGATGGACTAGTACGTCCATAGGGCTCTCCCCTGGAGCCGGAGTGAGGGAGAACAACTTTTTGCACTTTGCGTTCAGCGAGGTTGCGAAGAGGTCGCAACAAGGAATTCCCCATTTGCTGAAAATCTGAGTTGCAACCGTATTGTTCAGAGACCACTCGTGTGGAGAGAGGATAGTTCTGCTCAGTCTGTCGGCTATCACATTGGACTTGCCAGGGATATGAGTCGCCACTAGAAATCGTTTGGTCGACACTGCCCATTCCCAAACTCTCATGGCCTCTCTGCAAAGGGGGTAGGATCTGGTCCCTCCCTGCTTGTTCAGGTACCAGACTACTGACATGTTGTCGGAGTGAACGGCAATTACGCCCTGAGGGAGGTAATCGTGAAGGGCTTGTAGGGACAGAAACACCGCCCTCATTTCTAAAATGTTGATATGAAGGAGGCTCTCTTCTGAATGCCATTTGCCTTGGACTGACCTGCCCAGGGAATGCCCCCCCCCCCACCCCATCTGGGAAGTGTCCATAGTCAAAGTGGCCACAGGAGGAGGTGGAACAAAGGGTCGTCCCTGATCCAGATTGGAGGGCACCAGCCACCAGCAAAGGTCCCGTTTGCAGGTTTCCGTGATCCATATGAGGTGACAGAGGGAGATCCTGAAAGGACCACTGTGTTGAAAGAAGCCACTGGAGAATTCTCATGTGCAACCTTGCTAGGGGAACTAGAAGAACCGTGGCGGACATAGATCCCAATAGCTGCAGGACCATTCTGGCTGGGGCTTTGGATCTGGGAAGTAAGGCTCGAACTTGAGCCTGTATGGTTTGTATCCTTTCTGTAGGAAGATAGACCCACATTCGGTTTGAGTCTATCTCTACTCTGATGAATCTTATGCGTTGAGATGGCAGCAACACAGACTTTGGCCAATTGAAGGTGATTCCAAGGGAAGTGCCCAGTGATATTGTGGCTTGCAGGCTCTGCAATAGTAGATGCTTGGAGGTGGCAGTTAGGAGTCAGTCGTCTAGATACGGAAACACCTGGAATCCTAGACTTCTCAGGTGAGCAGTCACGACCGCCAAACATTTGGTGAACACCCTGGGGGCTGTGGTGAGACCAAAGGGCAGCGCGCGGAACTGAAAATGACCGTCTCCTAGGCTGAAGCGCAGATGTCTCCTGGACGCTTGATGTACCATGATATGGTAATAAGCGTCCTTGAGATCTATGGAGCACATCCAAACACCTTTCTCCAGCAGTGGGAGAATGGATTGTAGGGTGACCATTCGAACTTGGACTTTTGACTGAACGATTTAGAATGCTGAGATCCAAAATGGGCCTCAAGTCCCCGGTCTTTTTTGGCACCAAAAAGAATCTTGAGTAAGTCCCTAATCCGATCTGGTCTGCGGGGACCGGTTGGATGACTCCTTTTTGAAGCAGCTTTGAGACTTCTAAGGCTGCAATTTCCCGTTGACTGGGTGGCGGGTCCGGGATTTTCTTGGACGGAGGTGGGGAATGAGAAAAGGGAATGGCGTAACCTCCGGCGATAATTCGAAGCACCCATCGGTCCTGAGTGATACCTTCCCAGGCTTTTAGGTGCCTCGAAAAACGACCC
The DNA here is from genome assembly GCF_019279795.1 of Protopterus annectens. Taxonomy (NCBI): domain Eukaryota; kingdom Metazoa; phylum Chordata; order Ceratodontiformes; family Protopteridae; genus Protopterus; species Protopterus annectens. Next base: position 1,366,649 of record NC_056737.1, on the reverse strand, counting down.
CCGACTGGCTCCGGAGCTGCACAGTCGGGAAATCCCTCAGGGATTGTGAAAGGCTGAAGAGTCACAAAAGGACTCGCGGTCTCCAGTGTTGCGGGGACCTCTGCCGCCTCTGGGATGGCGTCTTCCAGAAGAATTTCCCCCTCCTCTGCCTCTAGAAGGGGGATCGTCCTGCTGTGTGTCAGGGATAAGACTTCTGAGATCTACGGAACCACATTTTCCCTCCTGTTTTAGCCTTGGGGTAAGGCCGAAAGGGAGTGGAAAATCGTGCCCCTACGGCAGTCAAAGTCTTACCTTCTTGCTCGCAGCGGGTCAATGTGTCCTTTACCTTGGGTCCAAACAAAGAGGACCCATCAAAAGGGGCGTCGGCAAAGGAAGACTTGAAGGCTTCCGCAAAATGACACAGGCGGAGCCAGGCTTGCCTCCGTAGAGCAATACCTGTACCCGCTCTACCGCCTTCGGCCGCATAAGAAATGAGCCTCATGGACGAGTTTGATATGGATGACAGCGTAGCCAACTGAGAGCCAACCGTCTGGGCCAGCTGCTCAGGTAGGTTACCCAAGAGGGTATCTCAAAGCTCCTTGATCAGATCCCTCTGAAACCTGGTGAAGTGCGTTAAATAGTTCAGGGATCTTAAGGTAAAGGCCGCTGAACTGAGGGTGCGCTTACCGTACCGATCCATGCTCCTAGACTCCTTATTAGGAGGATGGACGGACGTCGAAGCCTCTGCTACATCTTGTTGGGTAGCAGATGCCACCACCAAGGCATCTACAGCCACACCTTTCGTCAAAAACTCCTTCTCCGGGGGTGCTGACAGGAACTTATTTGGGTGAGCAGGCACCAGTTCCACAGAGTCTGGGTGTTCCCATGCCCTTCGACAGATCAAATCTAGGAGCTCGTTGAAGGGCGGAGACACCCAGGAGGCGGAGCCCAGAAGGCCTTAAGGAACACCGACTCGTCAGCAGAAGGGGGTTTGGAATGCCAGCCGCCTCGTTGTTTGAGGGCTTCCAGGATGTCTGCAAAGGAGACATCATCTGAGGACGACTTAGGGGACCCCTCTGCATCATCAAGATCAGTGTCTGACGTGAAAGACTCATCGGGGGAGTCAACGTGCTTCCCCTTGCACGATCTTTTCCTTGGGGGTTCCTCCGAAGAAGCTTCAGAGGGACCTCCATGAGGGGGGGAACCCCCAGTGGGGGTGACCTCAGGCCCCGGGGATCCGCTGTCTAAGGACAGGGGGACTGCCAAAGACCCAGTCTCCGTATGCAGGGAAGGTGCTGGAGAGACCGTGGAGGTAGCCAAAGAAGATTTGGCTAACGCACTCCTCATGGCCCTGAAGGCCGGACCACCAGAATCCTGGGAAGGTCCAACCCCCGTGGCCACAACAGTAGACGGTACCCCCCGCAGCCGACGCACCGAGAGGAAGGCTTGGGACCAAAAACATCAGTCTCGAAGTGCCCCGGGCAGACAGAGGAGGTCCGCGTACCGAACTCCGACTCGAGAGCCGGGGTTGGAGTAAGGGTCGGGGCCGACCCGAAAACCTCCATCGGCTCCATCAGCACCGGCTCCAACGGTGCCGAGGCTGTTGGAGGAGGAACCATAACTACAGGGTGGACCATCGGCTCCGAAGCCGAATGGGCTGGAGCCGAAACTAACTTTTGGAACACAGGAGACTGGAAAAGTCTTAGGAGCACCCTGTCGATGTCCGAATCAGACATCTTGGAGGATCTAGATGAAACCGATCGGGTCCGAACCGACTTCTCCATCGGCTCCAAAGGACTGGGGGACCGGCTTCGAATGGACTCGACCAATATCGGTTCCGAGGGAGATCCCAAAACAATTTCCCTCGGTGCCGAGGAGGGCTTCGGCGCCGAAGGGGAAGAGTCTGAGCCGACAACCCTCATCGGCTCCAAAATACGTGGAGCCGATGAAGGTGACCCACCTCTCGACGCCCCAGTCCTCAGCTCCGAAACCAGAGGAGTCGAGACTGGAGGCATCGAGGCAGACCATTCCGCCCTCGGCTCCGAAGTCCGTGGAGCCGATGGAGAAGCCTGCCTAGGTTTCTTAGCAGTCGGTTCCGATGGGCTGGTCGGAGCCGACGCTTTTTTCTTCTTGGTAGGAGAGGATGAGGAAGATAAGGCCTCCTCGAAGGAGGGTTTAATCAGCCCTTTCAGTATTAATTTATTCTTCCTCTCTTGGAGAACTCTAGATGAAAAGGCGTGACACACGCTACAGGACTCCTGTAGGTGCTTGGCGCCTAAACAATATACGCACGAGGAGTGGTCATCGGTTATAGACATCTTATAACCGCACCTCGTGCACTTTTTGAACCCTGAGGGTCTATGTTCTTTTGACATAATGCCTATCAAAAAACACTAAAACAGTGGAAAGAAGTACTATCTTGTCAAAACAAATACTTTACCACAATACAAAACATTTAACTTTAAACTTATAACTTTTAACTTTTTTTTTTTTTTTTTTTAAACGAACAATACAATGACAGAAAACACTACAAAGGAGGGCCAAGACCCTCTAACTTAAACAGGTACTTGACCTCCTTGAAAAATAAAAAATAAGAGAAACTAGCTGAAGAATAGGGGAAGGCCCCCTCTAACTTAAACGGGAAACCTTTCCCTTAAACAAACACACAATTTACCTCAAAAAAATGTACCAAAACACACTCTTACAACAACAATAGCTGTTAAAACAGCTTTTGGGTAAGAATAAGGAATTTCCTGACAGGAAACTTTAGAAAAAAAAGTACTTAGCTCAGCCAAGTTTGAGACCACGTCCTAGCTTGTAAGCGGCAAATGAGATCTGGGGGATTAGTGGTGGTGCATCCTGGTATAGAGAATAGCTCAGCCAATAAAAGGCTTCGCTCTATAGCATAGCGTGCCGAGTCGGAGCCGAAGGATTGGCTCCGAGCCCATCAGTACAGAATTTAGGCGAGATAGGATCACATAACATCAGGCTTCTCTAGAGGGCCTAATATGAAGGATGCCTTTAAAGAACTGTTTGACCTCCAATCTAGAAGGCTAAAGGAGGTGTCAAAGGCAGACAAGTAGAAATGGCTGACAGGTGGATTTAACAAAAGAATATACCAACCCAGCATTGAGCAACGTGCACCAACAAGAGAGAACCAAAGGAACTTCCACAAAAAATGGATCCAGGTTATGGGCAAGACACTAAACAGAAAATCTCTGCCATTTGGACAAATAAGATTTCCTGGTAGTGGGTTTTCAGGCCTCCTGCAGAACCCAAAGAACATCCTCGGAAAAAAGGTGTCTAAAAGGGATTAAAACCCTATCACCCACAGGGTCAGCTGTGTGAGTAGGTCCACCCTGTGAGGTAAATTGTGATGATTACCCCTGGCTAAACCAGAAGAGGGAACCAATGCTGTCTGGGCCAAAAGGGAGTCCTAACAAGATTTTGGGAGCATCTTATTCCATCTTGCACACGACTCTTGGTATGACACGAAGAGGACTGTGGATGTGCAGTAACTGAAACCTGGTTCAAGGCTCCTGAGAGCACCCCAGCCCTACCAGGTTATACCTGGTATCATGCATTTCGGCCCCAAAACCTGGGTCGAACCACAAAAGGAGGGGGAGTGTCTATATTCATTAAAGACACCCACACCTCCAGGTTAGTAGCAACACACGAAGAATCGGAGACCATCCATGTGCAACTAACCGCAGGCAAAACTGCTATACAACTTGTAGCATGCTACAGACCACCCTCGCAATCTCAGGAACTCCATTCAGCCTTCCTGAAGACACTGGAGGATATGAATGTCTCACCAAATACCATCATATTGGGAGACTTCAACTACCCAAACATAGACTGGGTGCATTAGTCAAGCCCCAACACCTTAGCCCAAAGGTTCCTGGAATTCACCAACTCAAATGCGATGGAACAACTAGTCACCTCCCCCACAAGGGGAAATAATATACTTGACCTGATCATCACAAACATGGGGACAAAATGCTCAACAGCGGAAGTATACCCCTCACTAGTGAGATCAGACCATAAACTAATAACCCCTAGATATTCATATCCCACCTCCACCTCCAACACAAAAGACCACAGTGAGAAACTTCTCAAAAGCCGACTTTACACTCCTTAGGACAGAAATAGTATCCTTCAAGCCCCCTGGGCCAGTGGAAACCACATCCCACACTGCTGAATCCTTCACAAATGCTTTCTATGGGCATCTCCAAGAATGCATAGATCATGCAATCCCAAATAAAACCAAGACCCTTTCCACTAAAGGCAGGCATCCTATCTGGTGGACCCCAGCCATAAACAAACTTTATAACAAGAGAAGGAAGCTACTGCAAGACAGAGCAAAATCCCATAAAGGGAAGGCATCCCTGATCAGCACTAGCAAAAAACTACGTTCGCTAATAAAATCATCAAAGGCCAACTTCGAGAGAAAAATTGTTAAGGACACTAAAGATAATCACAAGGCCTTCTTCAGTTATGTTAGAAACCTGGGCTGAAACCCTCAGATATGCGCAGAGTTAGTTCATAACGGCAAAAAATACACTGAACCACAGATATTGCCAACATACTGGCAGACAGGTTCAGTGCAAATTTCTCCCCTCCCTCTCCCCCAAAAGACGAAATAAATATCTCAGCTGAATGCAACCTCCCTGAAATCTCAGGTGTCCAGGTGAGAGCTGCCCTCAGCAAAGCTAAAAATACAGCATCCATGGGACCTGACGGTGTCCCAGGTTGCGTGCTACGTGAACTCCTAGAGGAGCTAAACCCGCACATAAGAACGCTGTTTAATCTTAGCCTTGCTACAGGATACATCCCTGAACACTGGCGTACAGCTACAGTGGTCCCACTCCACAAAGGTGGCACCTCTACAGACCCTGGAAACTACCGTCCCATAAGCTTGACCAGCCTGGTCTGCAAAGCTATGGAAAGGATCATTATGGAACTCGAACAAAGACATCGGGGACCTACAAACACTTGACCCTACCCAGTTCGGCTTTGTAAAAGGCAGATCCTGTCTTTTAAATCTGGTGGACTTTTTTTGAAACAGTCGCTAGAGCCATAGATGAAGGCAAAGCAGTTCATACAGCCTACCTGGATTTGGCAAAAGCCTTCGATACAATACCCCACTCAGGCATCATCGACAAGCTCTACAGCTTAAATGTAAACCCGTTTGTCACAAGATGGGTTGCAAACTGGCTAAAGGACAGAACCCACAAAGTCAGAATAGCTGGAGCTATGTCAGACTCTAAGCCAGTCACAAGTGGAGTCCCACAGGGCTCTGTCTTGGGACCCCTCTTGGTCGGCATTTAGGTCTCAGATGTGCAGGCAAACATAGGGGAGTTGTGGCTGACAAAGTTCGCAGACTACTGCAAACTAGGCTCCATAGTCGACACACCAGCTGACACAAGCATCCTCCAGAAGGGCCTCACAGAAACAGACGACTGGTGCCAGAGCCATGGCCTTAAACTAAATGCCAAAAAATGTATAGTCATCCCCTTTGGAAAAAACAAAGTACCCACAAATTACCACATAGGTGGTAATCCATTAAGTACGGAAAAAGTAATCAGAGACCTGGGGACCCAAGATGACAGTGACCTCTCATTTGACACCCACGTCGCCAAAGTGGTTAGAAAGACCTTCTACCTTGCCCACCTTATGAAGGGATTCACATCCAGATCAAAGGATGTAATTGTACCCTTATATTCCTCCCTTATCAGGACTATGATTGAGTACAATGCCCCATTTGGTATGTACCTCACCCGGCACCTGCAGCAGCTGGAGAGACCCCAAAAGTACCTTACCAAGAGGATCAAGGGTCTCCAGCATGTGTCATTCTGCCAGACTGAAAAAGCTCCAGCTCTATTCAGTAGCATACCGCCTGCTCAGAGGTGATCTGTGCCTTACGTACAAGGCCATGTCCAATTCAGAATTAATGGAAATGCTCCACCTCAAAAAATCCAAATCCATCAGAGCCACGAGAGCTAGAGATCTAAACCTCAGCACAAATATGAATAGGACATGCTGGAGGGACAGACTCATAACCAAGAGGCTTCCCGCACTCTGGAACAGGATACCTATCCATGTTAGGCAAAGCCCCTCACTGACTCTCTTCAAGAGAAATCTGGACGAATGGATGGGTGATCGTAGGTTTACCCCAGGGGTCATCTCTGTGTCATTGCTAGATAGAGGCACAGTAAACTAAATTTAAATTGTACACTTCTGTATCATTACATGGGGTGGCGAAAGCCACATACACTTTGGCTAGGCTTATAAATGCCCTAGGTTAGATAGCCTAGTACTATATTATGAAACTATGAAGGCATAAAGAAACATCCCCTTCCAAGAAAAAGATAGGGCACCCACCTTCCTAGCCAGCGGACATGGGACTCTGGTGCAAAATAAGGAAATTGTCGGTTCGGGGGGAGGCAAAAAGATCTACCTGAAGAGTAGCCCACTGTAGACAATGTCCAGAAATACATCTCTGTAAAGCATACATTCATGAGTCTGTTATGGAACTGCTCAGTCTGCCACAATGTTCTGATCTGAAGGAATATATACAACCTGAAGAGTCACCCGATACTGGACAGCTAGATCCCAAACCTGAAGAGCTAGTCTGCACAAGAGGTAAAACCATATTCCCTTGCTTGTTGATGTACCACATCACTGTGGTATTGTCTGTGAAGATTCTTATGAGCCCCGGAAAGAAGAGAGAATGGAATATCTGAAGAGCCAGAATAAAAACTCATCTCTGATATTGATATGGTCCTTCCCATGAAGAAGAGACCAAAGGCCCTGAACCTCCAGAGGGCCAAAGGAAGCTCCACACTGCAACTGAGGCATCTGAAGAGAGCTCCTGAGTGGGGACGAGAGGCTGAAAGGGAAACCCTGGGTTGTGGGACTGTTGCTGAATCCACCACCGAAGCTCTGGCTTGAGACATGACAGAAGAGGAACTGGAAAGTCTAAATGATGAGAATGTTGAAGTCAGACTGACATTTGGAACCATTATAGCTTTCTCATATGAAGTCAGGCCAAAGGAAGTATAGGAAAGGTGGAAGACATGTATTCCACAGCCCTGAGAAACTCTCTAGCTATAATGGCGTTGACAGGAAGAAGGGACTGAAAAAAATGCAATCTGAGTCAAAGCCTCGTGAAGAGGCAGGGAAGCCAGTACTCAAATGGTCAGGAGCCTGCACCCAGGCAAAACATGATCCTGAGAATGACTCGGGAAGGAGTTTTGAAAATTCTACGCTTTGCAAAAGACAAAAAGTACAGTGAAAATGGTGAAGCAAAATGTCTGGAGAGGAAGCCTGAACAGGTCATTCAGATAAGGAAAGACCTGTATTCCCCTCATCTTGCAGAAAAGCAATCGCAGTCATGAGGCTTTTGGTGAAGACCCTTGGGGCAGTAGAGGGGCCAAAGGGCAAAGCAGGGAACTTAAAATGCAAGGAACCAATACAGAAATGTAAAATTTCCTGAAAGGGCATGAATAGGAATATGGCGCTAGGCATCCTCGAGATCCAGAGAGACTGAGAAAGCCATAGGAAAAAAAAACAAGGTTTGAAGAGATAACATTTAAAAGGAAGGAACCTTCAAAAAAGGTGCTGAGCTAGGAAAAATCCAGAATGCGTCTCCAGGTGCCTTCTTTCCCGGGAACCAGAAAAATTCTGGAATAAAATCCCTTCCCCTTTTGAGGGATCAAAACTGCTTGGATGGTTTCCTTGAGACAAACGTTTCTGAAAAACAGCCAGAAAAAAAAGGGCAGCTGTTCTGAGGAGATTGAGGAATGTCCAAAAACAGAAGTCCAAATCACGTAATAGCCCCGACGAATGATAAATAGAACTCGAGTCCTGAGTGATCCTCAACCAATTTGGAAGGGACAGGGAGAGACAGAGAGATAGAGGTAACTTGGCTGAGGAGGGAGGGAAGAAGACAGTCAGACAGGACATGGCTTGCCTGGAAAAAGAGGCTTCTGAGCTGCAGAAGTCTGAGTAGACTTAGGAGGAGGAGCCCTACTAGCACCATTTTTACTCTTGGGAGGAAGGCAAGCATCTATGGACAAAGGCATATTATGCAGCTTATTAGAAGGTAAAAGCTTTGAGGGTTTATCAGAAAAGAAAGAAACAACAGGAGGATCAGCTGAGAGGCATTTACAAAGAAATATGCAATCAACAGGCACCTTATTAAACCTATCAGTTTTTTTTTAGAAGCAGGGGCTGGGAATTAGAAGTCTGAGAAGCTGCAAAAAAAAAAAATATCCAACAAGGCAGCAAGAACAGGAGGAAAGTACAGTTTTGTACCTACCATAAATGTAGATGTCCGATAGGTATGCATCTGCAGTCCTCACATATGGGTTGTCCTGCCTCAGGCAGCCCTTCGGTCGGCCGGATTCTAAAGTCTGGGTCCGGCGTCGGCTGATGTCGCCCTTTCCCCGACGTCAGAGCGTGGGGTATAAAAGAGTCAGCAGACGCCATCTTCCTCAGTTTTTCTTGCCCCAGATGCCAGGTGCCCTCTAAGGAAGGCCAAAGTTGGAGAAATGCAATAAATTCCAAACATACACAGAAATATATATATATATATATATACATAAAACAAATACACCATAATAGATAACCCCAGCTAGCTATGAGAGGGATAAGTACCCAAGAAATACCACAGAGGGGAAGGAGGGAGGGTAAATCTTACTGCAGATGCATACCTATCGGACATCTACATTTATGGTAGGTACAAAACTGTACTATGTCCTTCAAGGATGCATCTGCAGTCCTCGCATATGGGTAGAATACCATAGCCAATCTGGAGGTGGTAGGATCTATGTAAAGGATGGTGTAGCTAAAATGCCCTGCAGGACTGCCGTAGCAAAGCCTGCTCTGGATCTGGAATATAAAGGTAAATTGTAATGCTTGGAAAATGTATGCACGGAGCTCCATGTAGCAGCTTCTAAAATGTCCTTGGTAGCCACCCCTCTTAAGAAGGCTGTGGAGGTGGCTGTGGCTCTGGTGGAATGAGGTCTAATGTTAGCTGGCACAGTTTTGCCATGAAAGGAGTAACAAACGAATGCAATTCCCTATCCATTTTAAAATTGTCTGTTTGGAAATTGCTTTTCCTTGTGCACCAGCAGCATATGCTACAAACAGCTGGTCAGTTTTTCTGTAACTTTTAGTTCTGTCCAAGTAGTAGCGCAACTGTCTGTGAATGTCCAGGGTATGCAGAAGTTTCTCCCCTTTGTTTTGTGGATTTGGAAAGAAGGTAGGCAGGTGAATAGCTTGGTTCAATGAGACCCTGGATACCACCTTTGGCATAAATGAAGGATTGGTTCTCAATGAGACTCTGTCCTGATGAAAAATAAGAAATGGTTGTACTGCCATGAGGGCCTGTAACTCAAACACTCTTCTTGCTGAGGTTATGGCCAGAAGGAAGGCAGTCTTCCAAGACAGGAACTGTAGTTCTGAAGATGCTGCTGGTTCAAAGGGAGGCAGTGTTAGTTTTTCCAACACGAAGTTAAGGTCCCATGTAGGCACTGGTGGTTTCCTTGAAGGATTGATGTTTTTAATTCCTCTTAGAAACTGTCTTAGGAGAGGATGAGAGAAGACAGGTGGATCAGTATTGTATTCTGCTGAAATTGCTGAAACATGAATTTTAATGGAAGAGTAAGACAGGCCATTGTGGAGCATTTCTGCCAAGTATTCCAGGATATGTGCCATGTTCATCACGGTCACATCTAGGCCCTTTGTGGTGCTCCAAGTGCGAAATCTTTTCCGTTTTGCTCAGTAAGCCTTTCTTGTGGAAGGCCGGCGAGCTTCCATGATGATATCCTTCACTCTCTTGGATAGCTTATTCTGGGAAAGAGTCAAGGTATTCTCCAGGCTGTTAGTTGCAAGGTTTTCAGGTTGGAATGCAGAGATTTGTAATTGTGCTGTGTCAGGAGAAGTGGCCATTGAGGAAGAGGCCACGGTTTTGTGCGTGACATGCTCTTTAGCAGTGGGTACCAGTGCTGTCTTGGCCAGTCCGGAGCAATCAGAATCACTTTTGGCTGCTCTGTCCTGATTTTCAGTAAGACCTTGGTCATTAATGGAAGAAGTGGAAATGCATACACTGTTAGAGTTCTCCATCTGAAAGAGAGGGCGTCCACTTTCCATGCTTGTGGGTGGTATGTCCTTGAGCAGAATTTCTTCAGCTGATTGTGGTGGGAGGCAAAAAGATCTATGTCCGGCCTCCCCCATGACTGTGTTATCTGAAGGAAGATGTCTGGGTGCAGCATCCATTCGTGTGCATCCATGATATTTCTGCTTAGGCTGTCCGCCAGTATATTGTCTTTTCCTGGCACAAACTGTGATTGCAGCTCTATATTGAGTTTTAGGGAAAGTTCCGATAGATTCATTGCCAGTCTGCAAAGAGGGTAGGAATGGGTACCTCCTTGCTTGTTTATGTACCACATAACTGTGGTGTTGTCTGTCCTTATTAGCAGGTGGCCTTTATGCAGAAAGAGTTTGAAGGCCTCGATTGCATGTATCACTGCCAGCATTTCCTTTTGGTTTATGTGCATGCGTAGCTCCTTTTGTGACCATAGTCCTTGAATACATCTGCAGTCCATGTGTGCTCCCCAACCGTGGTCTGAAGCATCCGTTGTGATGGTTTGGCTGGCTATTGGTTTGCTGAAGGGCAGACCCCTGTTTGACCGGCTTGCTTGAGCCCACCACAGAAATTCCTTTTGGAGACATGGAATGAGTGGGATCAAAGTTTCTAAGCTGTGACTGTGCTGAGTCCATAAACTGCTTAGGTACCATTGTAGTTTCCTCATATGCAGCCTTGCTTGTGGAATCAGAAGAATGCAAGATGCCATGTAACCCAGGGCCTGCAGGATTTTCCTTGCAGTCAGCTGAGTTTGTCTTGTCAGATTCTTGAAGTAATCTGGTAGTTGTCTGTTCTTCTTCTGTGAGAAAAGCCATTTGGGTGGTTGTGTCTAGATCCGCACCCAGAAAAGTTATTCTTTGGGATGGAACAAGTCTTGATTTGTGAATGTTGACTGTATATCCCAAGGCCTGAAGTAGGTGGATGGCATAATTCAAGTGTTTTACCAAAGTTTGTTGGCTGTCCGCTTGTATAAGGCAGTCGTCCAGATATGGGTATATTTGAATCCCCTGAAGTCTGCAGTGTGCAATTACTGATGCCAGGCATTTCGTGAATACTCTGGGCGCAGTAGATAAGCCAAAGGGCAATGCTGAGAATTGATAATGCTCTGAACCTGCAAGAAATCTGAGGTGTCTTCTGCAACTTTGTCTGATAGGGACATGCAGGTATGCCTCCTTGAGGTCTAGAGTTACCAGCCAAGACCCCTTGCCCAGCATGGGAAGGAGTTGCTGGAGAGTCAGCATTTTGAATTTTGGCACAATGAGGGAAGTATTCAGTGCGGACAAGTCGAGAATAGGCCTCCATTGTTTTTCTTTTCTTGGAACAAGGAATAGTCTGGAATAAAATCCTTGGCCTTGTTCTGAAAGAGGAACCTTTTCTATAGCTTTCATTTGCATTAAGTTGGAGATTTGTTTCAAAGCCTCTGCCCTTTGATTTGGTGGCAGGTCTGGCATGCCTTTTCTTTTTGGCAATGTGTGAAAATGGAACCTGTATCCTTTGTCTATTATTTGCAGTGTCCATTTGTCCCTTGTAATACTGTGCCAATTTTCTGAGAATAAAGAAAGCTTTCTGCCCAAAGGTGCTTCTAATTGAGCCCTGGTTGGCGGAGTCAAAGTAAAGTCATTGAGTCTGTCCTTGTGCAGCAGTTGTAGGTCCTGCACTACCTCTCTGGTTGGGAGGCTGCCATTGATGTCCTCTGTAGGAGCCTCTAGCTTGCCCTCTACCTCTGGCACGCCTGTTCTTGCCTCTGTGAAATCTCTCTGTGTCTGGAAAGGACCAATTCTTGGTAGGCCAATTTCTGCTGAATCTTGTTGGTTGGACTTGGAGAAAATCTTTGACTGTTTGTACAGATTTTGCCTTTTCCTCAAATTTCTTTAAGACCTCCTGAGCAGTGGAGCCAAATAACTTTTGCTTTTCCAGTGGAGCATCCAGAAGCTTTGCTTTAACATGGTCTGGCAGAGATTGTTCCTTCAGCCAAGCATGCCTACGTATGACTGCACCTGTCATAGCTGACCTACATGAAGCTTCCAATGCATCATAACCACACTGCAAGAAATGGTTGCTAACCTGCTGGGAGTTATGTACCAGATCCTGAAGTGATTTACGATCTAGGGGTTCAGGTGAAGACAGTTTCTTATGCAATTCATCTAACAAATACTCTTGGTACAGTATCATATGAAATTGACAATTTAATGCCCTCATAGAAAGAGTAGCAGAAGTATACACTTTTTTACCCCATCTCTCTAAAGCCCTGGACTCCCTTTCAGAGGGAAGTGGATTTTTAGTAGTGGCAGCTGCAACCCCTTTAGGGCCCTGGGAAATAGTTTCTGGATCAGCAGAGTGGGCCTTGTAAAGAAAATGATGCGAGTCCGGGACCCTGTAGTACCTACCTGGTTTGACAGGGGCTGGAGGAAGAGTGTCAGGGGTTATGCTAGACTCTGTGTACACATCATCAATGACATTCAAAACAGGAGGAATAGCCAAAGGTCTATGCTGAGGTAAATGCAGAAAAGTCCTTAATCTCTTCCTGGAATCAGAGAATTCCTGGCCCTGCCATTTGAAATGCTCTCTCATAGTGTGAAGGGTCTCCCCGAAGGATAGTTCTTCAGGAGGGGAGGCCGAGGGGATAGATTCATCTGCATCAGAATCCTCGTAGGTCGAAAAGGCCTCCTCCTGGTAGTCAGAGAAAGCAGAGCCATCAGAGGCCTCATCTGAGGAGTGGGGATCAGAGGGCTCAACCCTGGGCCTTTTGTCTAGAGGAGGTTGAGTGCCCCTGTCCGGATGGGGCTGAGAGCCCCTAATTAAAGAAATGAGGTCCTCTGCTAAACTTAGAATCTGTGAACCTGTAGTGGGTCCCTGAGGAATAATCCTGGGAGGCATAGCTTGTATGTTTAGCAGCTTTAGCCCTGGTGAATGCCGTTATGGACATAGATGCAGGAGGCCTGGCTGCACCACGTGCTGGTGTAGTTTTGTCTAGAGGAATGGTGACGGAAGTTTCCAAGACACCAGTTTCTGAAGGAAATTCAATAACCGACTCAGAAGGGGCCTCCGGGGCCGAGGTTGTCGGTTGAGCGGTTTCCGTGGACGGAAGTACCAAGGACTCTGTTTTAGCCGAGACAGAGACACTTGCGGTAGGCCTACCCTTGGTTTCAGCCAAAACCGCGGTCCGCGTGTGTCGGTCCTTGTCCTTCTGTTTCTTGGTTAAATGAGGAGTCGGAGTCTCTGACGGCATGTTGTAGGAGAAACTAGCCCCAAAAAATTCCTCTGCAAACTCCGCCCGACGCCTAAGAGTGCGTCGATTGAAGGAAGCACAGGCCCGAGACGTCGTGGTCTGGGCCTAGGCAGGGGAGGCAGTAAGAGTGGAAATCCTTATGAGGTATTTGTTTCCCACAAGTTAAGCAATTATTAACTTTATCTGACATCGGCTGAGGCAAGAAAGAGTCCCCAACGAGGTACTTAGCTTTTGAAGTCTTCGGTTAGCTGAATTACAGGAGCTGGCCGACCGGCACTTGCGAACTGCTTCTGCTTCGGGCACCAAGCGGCAAGAAAGACTGAGGAAGATGGCGTCGGCTGACGCTTTTATACCCCCGGTGCTCTGATGTCGGGGAAAGGGCGACATCAGCAGACGCCGGACCCAGACTTTGGAATCCGGCCGACCGAAGGGCTGCCTGAGGCAGGACAACCCATTTGTGAGGACTGCAGATGCATCCTTGAAGGACATCAGCAGAGGGTTTGGGAGACTCCATTTGAAGGAATTTTTAATACCTCTTTTGAACATCAGAAATCAGGGTAATGTCCCACTTAAACTCCATCATACAGGAAACCGTATCCCCACGGGAAATCTCCTCAAAAGGAGAATCAGGGCTAATAGAATCTTCTTCCTCTGAACAATAATCCAAGGGAGAGGGAATCTGGGAAGAATAGATCAAAGATTCCTCATCAAAATCTGCTTCCTCATCAGACAAAGCCTCACACAAAACCTGTTCCCTAGGCCTCTTTAACATGAGTAGAATGCCATGGGGAGCAGTAACTGACACTCCCTGAGAAGGCTTCAAAGTCACAAGAGCATTTACAAACCCTATGTAAAATCCTGCCATTCATGCCGAGGATGCTTAGGAGCAGGAGAAATGTGCTTAGTACCTCTTTTTCAAAGGAATGTCAGCTCTACATATTTTAGGTGGCTTGGACCACTGCCTACACTCAATAAGTATAGTGGAAATCTCCTCCCTAACAAGGTTTAACACCCCTAGGCCCTTCTGATACAATTAGCCGTAGTTCCCCCGAACATCTGACATGCATGTCTGCAGAGTCTCGGGAGAGGTGCGAGAAACCAGCCACATGCTGGCCTCCAAAGTGGTCGCAGCAGAGGAATCTGAATAACTGGGCAGTCCTCCAGGCTTTCACCAGCCTCAATAGAGACATCCAGTGGAGGTAGTACAGCCGAAGAATCCGATCAAACTTTCTTGGCATTCTTCTTAGCAGACGGCTGACCTTCAGGCTTAGATGATTCTGCCATAGTATTCTGAGTCAACAACTTAAGACATTGGTTTTCTAGGTAAACAGCCAAAGAGGACAGATGACTATGCAAAGTTTTAAGGACAACTGCCTAACAAGAAGAATAAAAAATAAATAAAAAAAAAAAAGTTATGTACTTACCATGATTTTCCATCTGAGTGGTTGCTTTTCATTTATCTTCAACCGGAGGGCTCAGATCCGGTACGGATCCAAAGTCCAAGCTCCTCCCCTACCTGTAGTGTCCTGCTCTCCCTCCTCCTCTCAGATCAAGTGAGTTGCAGAGCAGCAGCATTCTAACATGGACAACGTGCCTATAAACCTGGCACAACCCACAACAGGCTTATCAAAAGGAAAGCTAGCCAGGACACAGGGGATATGACTTTTCCATCCAGTCCACTACACAGCCCACACAAGGTGGGGAAAGGAGGGAGGGACGGTTGAAGACAAATGAAAAGCAACAAAGTACAATTTTGTACACTTACCATAAATGTAGATGTTAGAGTGTATTCACTGTTGCAGTCATTACATTTGGGTAATCTGCTGGCAGGTTGCCCTCAGTTGGCAATCTACTGGCAGGTTGCCCTCAGTTGGCGTGAATTCCAAAGTCTTGGGTCCTGCGTCGGTTGCTGTCTTCCCTTCCATGACGTCAGGTTGTCAGGGGTATAAAAAGTACAGTTGTGTACCTACCATAAATGTAGATGTTAGAGTGTATTCACTGTTGCAGTCATTACAATTGGGTTATCCTGCCGGCAGGCTACCTGCAGTCGTCCTGAATTCCAAAGTCCTGGTCCGGCGTCTGTTCCTGTCGCCTCCTCCCTGACGTCAGTGCACCAGGGGTATAAAAGATGTAGCAGACGCCATTTTCTTCAGTTTTTCTTGCCCCAGATGTCAGGTGCCCCCAAAAGGGTAGGCTAATTTATGCCAATAAACATGCATGCAGTAAACTAAAACTCTTCCTTCATCTACAAGCACATACACCACATAGGTTGTACAGAATAGAGAAGTACAGATAAGTCCCAGCAAAAGAAAGGGGGATAGTGGGTAGGTAACCTGGACTGCAACAGTGAATACACTTGAACATCTACATTTATGCTAGGCACACAACTGTACTATGTTCATCGTGTTTCACTGTTGCAGTCATTACAATTGGGTTGAATCCCAAAGCTAAGGTTGGGCGGCTGGGGCTAAATAGGATTAGGAGAGGCTATGAGGCCCTGCAGAACTGCAGCGGCAAAGCCTGCCCTGGATTTAGAGTAGAGAGATAAGTGATAGTGTTTTGTAAAAGTGTGCACTGAACTCCAAGTTGCAGCCTCTAAGATGTCTTTGGTTGGTACTCCTCTGAGGAAGGCTGCTGAAGTGGCTGCTGCTCTGGTTGAATGTGGCCCAATGCCCTTAGGCACTGATTTGCCATGCTGTGAATAGCAGAAACGAATGCAGTGGCCTATCCACTTTGAAATAGTCTGCTTTGAGATGAACTTTCCCTGTGATCCTGCAGCATATGCCACTAGAAGTTGTTCAGTCTTTCTGAAAGCTTTGGTTCTGTCCAAGTAGAAGCGTAGCTGCTTGTGAATGTCCAAAGAATGCAGAAGTCTCTCACCCTTATTCTGTGGGTTTGGATAAAAGGTAGGCAAATGAATTGTTTGATTCAGGGCCACACTGGACACTACCTTAGGCATAAATGTCGGGTTTGTCCTCAGGGAAACCCGGTCAGGATGGAAAATTATAAAAGGTTCCACAGCCATGAGTGCCTGTTAACTCTGAGACTTGTCTTGCAGAGGTTATTGCTAGGAGCAGAGCTGTTTTCTAGGATAAGAATTTTATATCAGCTGTAGAGGCTGGCTCAAAAGGAGGCAGTGTGAGTTTTTCCAGGACATAATTGAGGTGCCATGCAGGTATTGGTGCTCTCCTTGGAGGTCTTATGTTTTTGGCCCCTCTGAGGTACTGCCTTAGTAATGGATGAGAAAAAAATAGGTGGTTCTGTATTGTAATGAGCTGAAATGGCAGAAGCATGAATAGTACAGTTTTGTACCTACCATAAACGTAGATGTTAGAGTGTATACACTGCTGCAGTCATTACATTTGGGTTATCCTGCCATCAGGCGGTTCTCCAGTCAGCCTGAGTTCCACAGTCTTGGTCCAGCGTCGGTTGCTATCACCTCCTCCCTGACGTCAGTGCGACAGGGGTATACAAGATGCAGCCGACGCCATTTCCTTCAGTTTTTCTTGCCCCAGATGTCAGGTGCCTCTAAATAGGTAGGCAATTCAAATTGCTAATAAAACATACATAAGAAAAGCAAAAAACAACTTACAGCTACCAGCAAATACTCTCTATAGGTAGTAAAAGGTAGAAGACATAGGTACATACCAGCCAGTAAGATGGGAAGGAGGGAGGGTAACCTGGACTGCAGCAGTGTATACACTCGAGCATCTACATTTATGGTAGGTACAAAACTGTACTATGTTCATCATGTTACACTGCTGCAGTCATTACACTTGGGTAGAATCCCAAAGCTGAGGTAGGGTGGCTGGTTGTATAAGGCATTAGGGGTGGCGATAAGGCCCTGCAGCACTGCAGTAGTGAAGCCAGCTCTGGATTTAGAGTATAGAGGCAGATGGTAATGCTTGGTGAAGGTATGTACAGAACTCCAAATTGCTGCTTCCAAAATATCCTTGGTAGGTACTCCCCTGAGGTAGCCAGTTGAAGTGGCTGTTGCCCTGGTGGAGTGAGATCTAATGCTGCTAGGTACAGGTTTTCCATGGTATGTGTAGCAGAAACGTATGCAATGTCATATCCATTTTGAAATAGTCTGCTTCGAAATGGCTTTTCCCTATGCTCCGGCAGCATATGCTACCAATAATTGCTCAGATTTTCTGAAACCTTTGGTTTTGTCCAAGTAGAAGCGTAACTGCCTGTGAATGTCCAACGAGTGCAGTAGTCTCTCCCCTTTATTCTGTGGTTTAGGATAAAAAGTTGGCAGGTGAATAGTTTGGTTTAGAGCCACACTGGATACCACCTTTGGCATAAACATAGGGTTAGTTCTTAAAGACACCCTGTCCTGGTGGAAAATGAGGAAAGGTTCCACTGCCATTAGTGCCTGTAATTCTGAAACTCTTCGTGCTGATGCTATTGCCAGGAGCAGAGCCGTTTTCCAAAAGATATATTTTAATTCTGCTGTGTTAGCTGGCTCAAAAGGAGGTAAAGTTAGCTTTTCCTAAACAAAGTTGAGGTCCCAAGTTGGAGTAGGTGCTCTATGTGGCGGTCTTATGTTTTTAGCCCCTCTGAGGTACAGTTTTAACAGAGGATTAGAGAAAATTCGTGGATCCGTGTTGTAATGAGCAGAGATGGCAGAGGCGTGGATCTTGATGGATGAGAAGGAGAGGCCTTTGTCCAGCATCTCAGTTAAGTATTGTAGTATCTGAGGAATGTTTGGGACAAGAGGGTCAAGGCTGTGAGCTTGGTTCCAGGCACAGAATCTCTTCCATTTATCCGAATAGGCTTTCCTGGTACTAGGCCTTCTGGCCTCCAGAATGACATCCATAACAGCTTTGGAGAGAGGCATTGCTTGCTTGACTAAGGAATCTTCCATGCAGCTAGGTTTAAGGTCTTTAGCTGGCTGTGTAGTATTTGACTGTTCTGCTGAGTCAGCAGATGTGGGATTTGAGGCAAAATCCAGGGTGGTTCTTGTGCTAAGCTCCTTAAGATTGGGTACCAGTGCTGGCATGGCCAGTCTGGTGCAATCAGGATCATCTTTGGCTCTTCTTCCCTGGCTTTTATGAGTACCTTTGGCAGGAGAGGTAGTGGTGAGAAAGCATATATTTGTAGGTTCTCTCAGCTGAATGAGAGGGTATCCACTTTCCATGCTTGTGGATGCTAACTCCTTGTGCAGAATTTTTGTAGCGGGCAGTTTATTGGGGATGCAAACAGATCTATGTCCGGGCTCCACCATTTCTGTGTTATCATTCTGAATATTTGTGGATTCAATTCCCATTCGTGGGGATCCATGATGTTTCTGCTTAAGTTGTCTGCCAGTGTGTTTTTTTCTACTGGAAGGAATTGTGCTTGCAGATGAACTTGAAGGTTTATAGCTGTGTTCCACAAGGTCATGGCTTGTCTGCATAGGGGATAGTTTATGTACCACATAACTGTGGTGTTGTCTGTCTTTAGCAGTAGTTGTCCTGGATGCTGCAGGTCCTTGAAAGCTATAAGGGCATTTTGTACAGCTAGCATCTCTTTTTGATTGATGTGAAGATGCCTTTGTTTTGCGGGCCACGTGCCCTGAATACATTTGCCTGCCATGTAGGCTCCCCAGGTGTAATCCGGTGCATCTGTTGTCAGTGTTTGCCTGGCTGTGGGTTGTGTGAAAGGCTGTCCCTTGTTGAGGTGACAAGCTTGAGCCCACCACTGAAACTCCTGTTGAAGTCGAGGGATAAGTGGTATAACTGTTTCCAAATTTTGACAGTGTTGAGACCATACATTCTTTAGGTACCACTGTAGTTTCTTCATATGCAGTCTGGCATATGGAATTAGTAGTATGCAGGATGCCATGTAACCCAAGGCCTGCAGAATTTTGCTTGCAGGGAGTTGGGTCTTTGTTCCCATCACTTGAAAGTATTGAGTCAGTTGTCCTTGCTTGTCTGGCGTGAGATAAGCCATCTGGGCCGTTGTGTTCAAGCTGGCACCCAGGAATATAATCTCTCTTGTGAGGGCACTAGTTTTGACTTCTTTTCATTTACTGTGTACCCCAGGCAACTTAATAACTTTTTTACAAATGCCAGATGCTTTAGAAGAATGTCCCTACTCTCTGTTTGAATCAGGCAGTCGTCCAGGTACGGATAAATTTGAATTCCTTTCTGTCTGCAAAATGCAATTACTGGTGCCAGGCACTTTTTGAAGACCCTGGGCACAGTAGATAAGCCAAAGGGCAGTGCAGAGAATTGGTAGGGCATTGAACCAGCTATGAATCTGAGGTATCTTCTGCAGTTTTGTCTGACAGGGACATGCAGGTATGCCTCCTTGAGGTCCAAAGTCACGAGCCAAGCTTTCTTGCCCAGCATGGGAAGAAGCTGCTGCAGTGCCAACATTTTGAATTTCGGAACATCCAGGTAAGTGTTTAGAGATGAAAGATTCAGAATGGGCCTCCAGACTTACCAGAAAGAGTCTTGAGTAAAATCCTTGTCCTTGTTCCTGTGATGGTACCTTTTGAATAGCTCTCATATCCATGAGTGTTGTAATTTGTTTTTGAGCCTCTGCCCATTGATTTGGTGGCAGATTTGGCATTCCTTTTAACCTTGGCAGAGTGTGAAAGTGGAACCTGTAACCTTGAAATACAATGTTGAGAACCCATTTGTCTTTGGTGATTATTTGCCAATTGTGGTAGAAGAGTGCCAGTTTTCCTCCTAAGGGGGCTGCCAAGAGGTATTTGTTTGGCAGCTGTAGTGGGAAGTCATTGGAGCTGCTTTTTATATGGTTGGGGCCTGTCTTCCCCTTCTTTCTGGCCTGATGCAACCCACTGTCGAGGCCTGCAAGGACCTTGTGATTTACCTCTACCTCTTGGACGTCTGTATCTTCCCCTTTGAGGTCTGTCTGTAATTGGAAAGGACCAATTCTTAGTTGGCCAATTTCTGCTAAATCTAGGAGGCTGAACCTGTAAGAAATCCTTCACAGTTTGCACAGATTTTGTCTTATCCTCCATTTTCTTTAATACCTCTTCTGCCTCAACTCCAAATAACACATCCTGCTGCAAAGGTGCATCCAATAATTTTGCTTTAACATCTGGTAACGTATGTTCTTTTAACCAAGCATGTCTTCTATTGACAGAACCTGTAACTGCTGCTCTGCAGGAGGCCACTAGAGAATCAAAACCACATTGCAAAGTATGCTTTCCCACTTGTTCAGCTGCATGCAATAAATCCTGCATTTCTGATACTGGAAGCATTTTTTTGTTTTAACTGAGACAGTAAAAATTGCTGATATTTTAGCATGTGAAACTGGCAATTTAAGTATCTCATTGTTAAAGTTGCAGATGTATATACTTTATTTCCCCATCTGTCTAATGCTCTGGAATCTCTGTCAGAGGGAACTGGATTCTTGGCTGATGAGGCCTTAACTCCTTTGGGTCCCTGAGAAATAGTTTCAGGGTCAGCTACAGGGCTTTTATGCAGAAATTTATGTGAGTCAGGGACTCTGTAGTATCTGTCAGGTTTAACAGGGGCTGGAGGTAAGGAATCAGGATTTAAGCTGGATTCAGTATACACATCATCCACAATATCTAACACTGGCGGAATAGCAAGGGGTCTGTGTTGAGGTAATAAAAGGAAGTCTCTGAGCCTTTTCTTGGATTCTGAGTAATCCTGGCCTTCCCAGTGGAAATGCTCCCTCATGGTATGTAGGGTTTCCTCAAAGGAGTAGTCCTCAGGTGGTGAGGCTGATGGAATTGATTCCTCAGCATCAGAATCCTCATAAGGGGGTAAAGAGTATCCTAAGTCTGAGGATGAATCAGAAGAGATGGACACCTGGTCGGATGAGTCATAGTCTGCATCCTGTCTAGGCCTTTTATCAGGAAGGGGATGGGACTCCCTGATCAAAGTGATTAGGTCTTCGGCCATTTTGAGCATTTGTTTCTAAGGCATGGAGGACTGTCCTGGAGAATGCTGTATTTTTTTCTTTGATTTTTAAAGGAAGCTTGGACTTAGCTGAGGGTTTAATGCTTAACTGAGTAGGTCTGAAGACACCCTCTGAAGCTGTGGGTTTCTCAGCTACTCCGGATCCCTCTGAAAGGTTAATCTCGGTAGGCTGAATAACTTGTGCGTCCGAAGGCCCAGCCATCTCCACGTGGGGAGTCAGAAGCGGCCTGTGGTTCTACAGAAGCGGTCGTCAGGGGCTGCAAAGGCACCTCGCTGAAAACCAGAGGACCGGCGACTGGCCTAGAAGAGGCTTTGTCGTCAGATTAGGGCCTTGGATGCCTATCCTTGCCTTTGCGCATTTTGTGTATTCTGGTCATCGGAAGTTCCGACGGCATAGTATAATTGAATTTTCTACCAAAATAATGTCGGGCAAAATTAAACCGACGTTTAATAGTGCGCTTGTTAAACTTAGCACAAAACCGACAACCAGTGACGTCGTGGTCTGGGCCTAGGCATGGGATACAATAGGAATGGAAATCCTTATCAGGTATTTTCTTCCCACAAGAAATACAGTCATTAACTTTTACTGACATCGTCTGAGGCAAGAAAAGGTTTCCCCAACGGGGTACTTAGCTTTGTAGAAGACTTTGGTTCTGGATTTGGAATGAAAATCTCAGGAGACGGCCGACCGGCACTTGCAAACTGCTTTTGCTTTGGGCACCGCGCAGCAAGAAAGACTGAAGAAAATGGCGTCTGCTGCATCTTATATACTCGTCTCAGTGACGTCAGGGAGGAGGTGACAGCAACAGAATGAAAATTTCAGGAGATGGCCGACCGGCACTTGCGAACTGCTTTTGCTTTGGGCACCACGCAGAAAGAAAGACTGAAGAAAATGTCGTCGGCTGCATCTTATATACTCGTCTCACTGACGTCAGGGAGGAGGTGACAGCAACAGACGCCGGACCAAGATTTTGGAACTCAGGCCGACTGGGGAACCGCCTGACGGCAGGATAACCCAAGTGTAATGGCTGCAGCAGTGTAACACGATGAATATCTTAATTGATGAAAAGGATAGGCCTTTGTCCAGCATCTCGGTTAAGTATTGCAAAATCTGAGGAATATTTGGTACAATCGTGTCAATTCCTTGTGCCTGGTTCCAAGCACAGAATCTCTTCCATTTTTCTGCATAAGATTTTCTGGTGCTAGGCCTCCTGACCTCCAAAATAACATCCATCACTGCTTTAGAGAAAGGTGTGGTTTGAATGGTTACATTATCCACCATGCTGCCAGATTTAAGGTCCTGAGTTGGCTTGTGCAGGATCTGTTTTGTTGCGTCAACAAGTGAGGAATTTGAGGTAATGTCCAGGCTGGGCATTGAGACAAGTTCCTTAGGATTGGGTACCAGTGCTGGAGGGGCCAGTCTGGGGCAATCATTTTTGGCTTCTCTTGTCTGACCGTAAGGAGTACCTTGGGGAGGAGAGGCAGTGGAGGAAAGGCATATACTGTTAAGTTTTTTAAGCTGAAAGATAAAGCATCCACTTTCCATGCTTTTTTTGCGATAAGTCCTTGTGCAGAATCTCTGTAGTTGGCGGTTGTGAGGGGAGGCAAATAGGTCTATGTCCGGGCATCCCCAGATGTCCTTCAAGGATGCATCTGCAGTCCTTACAAATGGGTTGTCCTGTCGTCAGGCAGCCCTTCGGTCGGCCGGATTCCAAAGTCTGGGTCTGGCCTCGGCTGGTGTCGCACTTCACCCGACGTCATAGCTGCAGTTATTCGGGTATAAAGGCATCAGCCGACGCCATTTTCCTCAGTCTTTCTTGCCACGTGGCGCCCGAAGCAGAAGCTGTTCGCAAGTGCTGGTCAGTCAGAACCAGAGATTACTACTACCGAATACTTCTACTACTACCGAAGACTTCTAAAAAGCTAAGTACCCCGTTGGGGACTCTTTCTTGCCTCAGCCGATGTCAGAAAAAGTGAATAACTGTTTAAATTGTGGGAAACAAATACCTCAAAGATTTCCACTCTTACTGCTTACCTTGCTTAGGCCCAGACCACGACGTAGCAGCTTGTCTAGCCTGTGCTTCTTTCAACCGACGCTTAGGCGCCGGTCTGAATTTGCTGAAGAGTTTTTCGGCTCGCTTTTGCTTACATTATGCCGTCGGATACTCCGACTCGCAAATTTCTAAAAGCATAAGGAAAAGGACCGACACTCGCGGTCCGCGGTTTGCGAAACGCTGTTAAGCCAACATGAGTGTCTGGTTTCGCTGAAACCGAGTCCACGGTTCTTCCTTGCCGAAAGCTTGCCACTTACCGAGGCCTCATCCAGCTTGGCTGAATCTGCTACTGAAATCCCACCTGCTCCTGCAGGTTCACAGGATTTATCAGATACTATCCCTTTGGATATTTCTACCCTTGCACGTGGAGCTGCTAGGCCTCCTGCATCCATGTCGATTTAGGCCTTTGCCAGGGCTAAAGCAGCAAAAACTACCAAAACTGTGCCTGCTAAGACCCCCTCTCACAGGCCCAGTTCTAGTTCACAAATGCTTAGTCTAGCAGAGGATCTCATTTCTTTGATCCGGGGATCCCAAACACATCCAGACAGGGCCTCTCACCCACCTCCAGAGAAGAGGAATAGAGTAGAGCCCCCTGAGCCAGTTTCTTCAGATGGCTCCTCTGATGAATCAGATAATTCAGACCCTCCAGAGGCCCCTTTTTCTCCTTATGAGGACTCTGATGCAGAAGAGTCCATTCCTTCTGCCTCCTCGCCCGAGGAATTTTCTTTTGGGAAACCTTGCATGCTATGAGGGAACAATTTCAATGGCAGGGCCAGGATTTTTCAGACTCTAGGAAAAGGCTTAGAACCTTTTGCATTTGCCACAGCATAGGCCTTTAGCCATTCCTCCAGTACTTACTGTTGTGGATGATGCTTTTAATGATGCTTGTACTGCTCCTGATTCTCTTCCTCCGGCCCCTGCTAAGCCCGATAGGTACTACAGGGTTCCGGACACACTATCATTTGTATAAGGCCCCTTTTGCAGATCCCGAAACTATCTCCCAGGGACCCAAGGCTGTAGCAGCTACCTCTACCAAAAAACCCCTCTGAAAGGGAATCTAGGGCCTTAGAGATGGGGTAAAAAAGTTTACACTTATGCTACTCTTTCAGCTAGGGCCTTGAACTGTCAATTCCACATGATCCAGTATCAGGAATTTATGTTAGACCAGTTAACTAAAAAGCTGTCCTCGGATGAACCATTAGACAAAAAATCTGTTCAGGAAATGGTACATAACATTCAGCAGGTCAGTAACCATTCCTTAAAATGCGGCTATGATGCACTGGAGGCTTCCTTTAGATCAGCCATGACTGGCACAGTGATCAGAAGACATGCATGGTTAAAAGAGCAGGCCTTACCAGAACATGTTAAATCAAAGCTACTGGATGCTCCCATGGACAAGATCAATTTGTTTGGCTCTCCTGCACAACAGGTGCTGAAGAAGATGGAAGAGAAGGCAAAATCTGTCCAGACAGTCAAAGATTTCTTACAGGTCCAACCTCCAAGGTTTAGCAGGAATGGGCCCTCCAAGAATTGGTCCTTTCCAGACACCTCCAAAGCTCAGAGAGGCAGGAATAGGCGCTCAAGAGGCAGGGGTCAATCCAGAGGTGCCTACACGGGACGTCAGTGGCAGGCTAACAACCAGCGAGGTACAGCCACAGATACAGCCACCACCACGAATACAGGACAATCACAGTGACTTGGCTCTAGCACCGCCTACCAGGGAACAACTAGAAGCACCCTTAGGCGGAAAGCTAGCCTTATTTTCAGTAAACTGGCATTACATCACAGGAGACAAGTGGATTTTGCAGACAATAGACCAAGGTTACAGGTTTCACTTCCATACTCTACCAAGGAAGAGAGGAATGCCAAACCTACCTCCAAATCAAAAGGCAGAAGCTCTAAAGCAAATAACTCACTTACTAAGGATGACAGCTGTAGAAAAGGTACCATCTATGGAGCAAGGACAAGGATTTTACTCAAGGCTCTTCCTGGTACCAAGAAAAGAAAACTAATGGAGACCTATTCTCGACCTGTCCGCTTTAAACACATACCTCATTGTCCCAAAATTCAAAATGCTGACCCTACAGCAGCTTCTTCCCATGTTGGGCAAGGAGTCTTGGCTGGTAACTCTAGATCTCAAGGAGGCATACCTGCACGTCCCCATATGACCAAATTGCAGAAGATACCTCAGATTTCTTGCAGGATCAGAGCATTATCAATTCTCATCATTGCCCTTTGGCTTATCTACTGTGCCCAGAGTGTTCACGAAATGCCTGGCATCAGTAATTGCTCATTGCAGGCTTCAGGGAATTCAAATCTACCCTTACCTGGACGACTGCCTGTTACAAGCGGACAACAAAAACAAACTAGCAAAAGACTTAAAAAGGGTCATTTATCTACTGCAAGCCCTGGGATACACAGTCAACATAAAAAAGTCAAGGCTGATACCATCCCAAAGGATAACCTTTTTGGGTGCAGAGCTGGACACATCACAACAAATGGCATTTCTAACAGTAGAAAAACAGGAGCAACTCCCTCTCTACTTCTTGGCATTAACAAAACAGAACCAGCTAACAGCAAGAAAAGTCCTGCAAGCCTTGGGTTTCATGGCATCCTGCATAATTTTGGTTCCACATGCCAGACTGCATATGAGAAAGTTACAGTGGTACCTAAGGAATTTATGGTCTCAGCACAAGCACAGCCTAGAAACCCAAATTCCAATAATCCCATGCCTGAAGCAAGAATTCAAATGGTGGGCTCAGGCCTGTCAATCAAACAAAGGACTGCCCTTCCACAACACTCAACCAAGCCAGACCATCACAACGGACGCCTCAGACCTCGGTTGGGGGGCGCACATGCTGGACAAGTGCATACAAGGCTTATGGACTCAAGACCAGCTGCACCTACACATGAATCAAAAGGAAATGCTGGCAGTAAAACTGGCAATTCAGACATTCAGACCATTTCTTCAACAAGGTCAACTGTTGATAAGGACAGACAACACCACAGTTATGTGGTACATCAACAAACAGGGAGGCACACATTCGTACCCTCTATGCCGGATGGCAATGGAACTCTGGAATGTGGCCCTGAGCCTCAACATTCAGTTACAAGCAATTTTTGTGCCAGGAAAAGAAAACATACTAGCAGACATACTAAGCAGAACTACCACGGATGCCCACGAATGGATGCTGCATCCGGACATATTCAAAACCATTACAAGAAAATGGGGACTACCAGAAATAGACTTATTTGCATCCCCACGCAATCACCAACTGAAGAAATTCTGCACAAGGGCGTACCACCCACTTGCTTGGAAAGTGGACTCCCTATCTTTCAGTTGGAAAAACCTGACAGCATATGCATTCCCACCACTTCCTTTGATGCACAAGGTGCTATTGAAGATCAAAGAAGACCGTCCAAGGATCATCCTAATAGCTCCAGACTGGCCAAGGCAACATTGGTACCCATTACTGAGGAGCATGTCTCGGGAACAAATATGGCCTCTACCACTGGTTCCCTTACTGTTAACACAGAACTACAACACCCTGCATCCAAACCTGAAAACACTGCAGCTGACTGCCTGGAACATTGCATAAGACCAAATAACCCAAGTTTATCCCAAAGGGTTAAAGACATTATCTTGGAGGCTCGCAGACCCTCAACAAGAAAAAAATATTCAGCAAAATGGAAAAGATATCACATATGGAGTACTGCAAAAGGAGAAAATGTGTCACTGGTAAACATAGTCAACATCCTGGAATACTTGGCAGAGCTCTTCCACAACGGCCTGTCCTATTCTTCCATTATGATTCATGCATCTGCTATTTCAGCAGAATACAACTTGGATCCTCCAGTCTTCTCACATCCTCTGCTCAGGCAGTTTGAGAGGAATTAAAAATGTAAAACCACCTAGGAAGCCACCATTGCCAGCATGGGACTTGAACTTTGTGCTAGAAAAGTTGACACTCCCTCCTTTCGAACCAGCAGCAACAGCAGAATTACAATACTCATCATGGAAAACTGCTTTCCTGCTTGCAATCACTTCAGCAAGAAGGGTATCTGAGCTACAGGCATTAATGGCAGTACAGCCCTTCCTGATCTTCCATCAAGATAGTGTCCATGAGAACAAATCCTACTTTTATGCCAAAGGTGGTCTCCAGGGTATCTTTAAACCAAGCTATCCACCTACCTACATTCTTCCCCAACCCACAGAACAGGGGAGAAAGACTGTTGCATACCTTGGATGTACATAGACAATTGCGTTACTACCTGGACAGGACCAAGGGCAATAGAAAAACTGACCAGCTACTGGTAGCATATGCAACAGGAATGGAAGGAAAAGCAATTTCAAAACAGACCATCTCTAAGTGGATAGGAAATTGCATTAGATTTTGTTACGCCTACCATGGGAAGAAAACTCCAGAAAACATCAGGCCTCACTCTACAAGGGCTACAGCCACTACCACAGCTTTTCTACGAGTGGCTACCAAAGACATTTTAGAGGCTGCTACTTGGAGCTCCGTGCATACATTTGCCAAGCATTATAATTTACCTTTATACTCCAGATCCCGAGCAGGTTTTGCCACTGCTGTTTTGCAAGGGATCTTAACTACACCATAATCTTATTTCTCCTCCTCCCAGTTTGGCTATGGTATTCTACCCATTTGTAAGGACTGCAGATGCATCCTTGAAGGACATAGTACAGTTTTGTACCTACCATAAATGTAGATGTCCGATAGGCATGCATCTGCAGTCAGGATTACCCTCCTTCCCTCTGTGGTACTCCTAAGGTATTTGCCCATCTTGTAGGTAGCTGGGGAATCTATTATGGTGTATTTGTTTGTATATATGTACATACATGCTTATTTTTTGTTTGCTCTCTACTATTTGGAACCATTTGCATTTATCCAAATTTAGCCTTCCTAGAGGGCACCTGGCATCTGGGGCAAGAAACACTGACGAAAATGGCGTCGGCTGATGCCTTTATACCCGAATAACTGCAGCTATGACGTCGGGTGAAGTGCGACACCAGCCGAGGCCAGACCCAGACTTTGGAATCCGGCCGACCGAAGGGCTGCCTGACGACAGGACAACCCATTTGCAAGGACTGCAGATGCATGCCTATCGGACATCTACATTTATGGTAGGTACAAAACTGTACTTTCCTTGTTATCGTGCTGAAGACTTGTGGATCCGATTTCCACTTGTGGGAATCCATTAGGTTTCTGTTTAGCTTGTCTGCCAGAGTATTTATCTTTCCTGGCAAGAATTGTGCTTGCAGACATACTTGGTAAGTCAATGCTGTGTCCCACAAAGTCATAACTAGTCTGCAGAGGGGGTAGGAATGTGTGCCACATGACTGTAGTATTGTCAGTCTTTATCAATAGTTGTCCTGGATGAATTAGATCCTTGAAGGCTGTCAGGGCATTTTGAACAGCTAGCATCTCTTTTTGATTGATATGTACATGCATTTGGCTTGCGGATCAGGTGCCCTGAATACATCTTCCTGCCACATGGGCCCCCCAGGCATAATCTGATGCATCTGTTAATGTCTGGCTGGCTGTGGGTAAAGTGGAACGCTGTCCCTTGTTGTGGTGACAGGCCTTTGCCCACCATCGAAACTCCTGTTGCAGGCAGGGAATGAGGGTAATTATTGTTTTCAGGCTGTGGCAATATTGAGTTCAAACACTTTTTAGATACCATTGTAGTTTCCTCATATGCAGTTTTGCATATGGAATTAGAACAATGCAGGATGCCATGAAGCCCAATGCCTACAGAATTTTTCTTGCAGATAACTGGGTCTTTGTTGCCAACATTTTGAAATACGTAGTCAGTTGTCTTTGTCTGACGTGAGATAAGCCATCTGATCAGTTGTATTTAAGCTTGCACCCAGGAATACTATCTGTTGAGAGGGTACTAGTTTTGATTTATTTTCGTTTACTGTGTACCCTAGGCATGTTGGCAATCTTTTTACAAACGCCAGATGCTGTAGTAGAATGTCCTTGTTCTCTGCTTGAATAAGGCAGTCGTCCAAGTAAGGATATATTTGTATTAGTCTTTGTCTGCAAAATGCAATTACTGGTGCCAGGCATTTTGTGAAGACCCTGGGCGCAGTAGATAAGCCAAAGGGCAGTGCAGAGAATTGGTAGTGCATGTCCATGAGGGATGAAACTTGTTTTTGTGCCTTTGTCCATTGATTGCGTGGCAGGTCTGGCATACTGTTGGCCCTTGGCAGGGTGTGAAAATGGAACCTGTAGCCTTGTGACACTATATTCAAGACCCATTTGTCCTGGGTGATCATGTGCCAATTTTGTTAAAAAAGTGCTAGTTTTTCCCCTAAAGGAGCTGCCAGAAGATAAGTGCTTGGTGCTGGCAGGGGAAAGTCATTGAGACGGTTTCCTGTATGGCTGTGATTTATCTTCTCCACTTTTGGAGATAGAAGCACCCCATTGTTTAGACCTGTATGAGCCTTGGGGCTGGGATCTGCCTCTGGGCATCTGTATCTGCCTCTTTGTGGCCTGTCTGACAGTGGAAAGGACCAATTCTTTGTAGGCCAGTTCCTGCTAAATCTGGGAGGTTGTACCTGTAAGAAATCCTTGACTGTTTGCATAGAATTCGCTTTGTCCTCCATTTTGTTCAACACCTCTTCTGCTTTAACACCAAACAACGTATCATGTTGTAATGGAGCACCTAATAATTTTGCTTTAACATGATCAGGCAGATTCTGTTCCTTTTACCAAGCATGCCTCCTAATGACAGAACCCATAACAGCGGCCCTGCAGGAGGCCTCCAGAGAATCGAAACTACATTGCAAAGTATGCTTTCCCACTTGTTCAGCTGCATTCAATAAATCCAGCATTTCTTTGTTTTCTGCACATTCAGAATTTGTCAACATTTTCTGTTTAAGTAGTGACATAAGATATTGCTGATATTTAAGCATATGAAACTGACAACTTAAGGCCCTTACAGCCAAGGTAGCAAAAGTGTAAATCTTTTTCCCCCATCTGTCCAGGGCCCTTGAATCCCTATCAGAGGGGATAGTTTTTTTTTTTGCAGTGGATGCCTTGACCCCTTTGAGACCCTGAGAGTTAGTTTCTGGGTCAGCAGCAGGGTTTTTATAAAGACATTTATGTGAATCAGGAACCCTGTAGTATCTGTCTGGCTTAACAGGAGCTGGTGGTAAAGAGTCAGGAGTCAGATGGACTCATAAATACATCATCTACAATGTCTAAAACAGGAGGAATAGCAAGGGGCCTGTGCTGCGGTACTAAAAGAAAATCTCTGAGCCTTTTCTTAGATTCTGAGTAATCTTGGCTCTCCCTGTGGAAGTGCTCCCTCATAGTATGCAGGGTCTCCTCAAAAGAATAACCCTCAGGAGGAGAGGCTGAAGGGATAGATTCTTCAGCATCAGAATCCTCATAGGGAGGAAGAGAGTATCCCTGTTCAGAAGAGGAATCAGAAGAAATGGAAACCTGATCTGAATATTCATATTCAGTCTCTTGCCTAGGCCTCTTATCAGGAGGGGGATGGGAACCCCTGATCAAAGTAATTAGGTCTTCGGCAATTTTAAGCATCTGTTTTTTAGGCATGGAGGCCTGTCCAGGGGAATGTTGTACATGTTTCTTTATCTTTAGAGGTGCTTTAGTCTTTGCCTTTGAAGCTGAAGTAATTTTCACATATAACTGTGTAGGCCAGAAAACACCCTCAGAAGCAGATGCCTGCTCAGCAGCTCCGGACCCATCTTAGGGAATAGTTTCCGAGGGTCCAATACCTTGAGTTTCCAGTGGCCTAATCAGCTCCACGTGGGAGCGGCCTGTGGCTCTGAGGTAGCGGGCGTCAGGACTTGCGAAAGCACCTCACTGAGAACCAGCGACTGGCCTAGCCAGTGCCTCATCGTTGGTTTTGGACCTCGGATGCCGGTCCTTTTCTTTTTCTTTGCGCTTTTTATAAATTCCGGTAGTCGGCTGTTCAGACGGCATTATATAAATAAATCTTCTGCCAAAATAATGAAATGCAAAAACGTACCGACGCTTAATAGTGCGTTGGTTAAATCTAGCACAAAACCGACAATTAGCAATGTCGTGGTCAGGGCCTAGGCAAGGAATTCAGTAAGCATGAAAATCCTTATGAGGTATTTGCTTCCCACAAGAAATACAATTATTAACTTTTTCTGACAGTCTGGAGCAAGAAAAATGTTTCCCCAACGGGGTACTTAGTTTTAATGAAGACTTTGGATCTGAAATTCGAACTTGAAAATCTCTGGAGTCAGCCAACCGGCACTTGTGAACTGCTTTTGCTTCGGGCACCGCTCAGCACGAAAGACTGAAGAAAATGGCGTTGGCTGCATCTTTTTTACTCCTGGCACACTGACGTCAGGGAGGAAGCGACAGCAACAGACGCCAGACCAGGACTTTGGAATTCAGGCCGACTGTGGGTAGCCTGCCAGCAGGATAACCCAATTGTAATAACCGCAACAGTGAGACATGAACATCATGCAGCCAACGCCATTTTCTTTCGTTTTTCTTGCCCTCAATGTCAGGTGCCCCCCAAAAAGGTAGCAATATTATATATATATATATATATATATATATATATATATATATATATATATATATATCTATATATATATATACACGCATCAATAAAAACTTTACCTTCATCTACAAGCAAATACACCACATAGGTTGTAGAAGATAGAGAAGGAAAGATAACCTCCAGAATGAAAGGGGGATAGTGGGAGTGTAACCTGGACTGCAGCAGTGAATACACTCGAACATCTACATTTATGGTAAGTGTACACAACTGTACTATGTTCTTAGTGTTTCACTGTTGCAATCATTACATTTGGGTAGAATCCCAAAGCTATGGTTGGGTGGCTGGAGCTAAACAGCATTAGGTGCGGCTATAAGGCCCTGCAGAACTGCAGTGGCAAAACCTGCCCTGGACTTAGAGTAGAGAGGCAAATGACAATGCTTTGTAAAGGTGTGGACAGAACTCCAAGTAGCAGCCTCTAGAATGTCTTTGGTTGGTACTCTTCTGAGAAAGGCTGCTAAAGTAGCTGCAGCTCTTGTGGAATGAGAACTAACGCCCTTGGGCACAGGTTTACCATGGTGTAAGTAGCGGAAACTAATACAGTGGCTTATCCACTTTGAAATAGTCTGCTTTGAAATAGCCTTTCCTTCTGATCCTGCAGCATATGTCACTAGCAATTGCTCAGTTTTTCTTACAGCTTTAGCCCTGCTCAAGTAGAAACTTAGTTGTCTGTGTACATCCAAGGAATGCAGAATTCTCTCCCCCTTGTTCTGCGGATTTGGATAAAAGGTTGGCAGATGAATAGTTTGGTTAAGAGCCACACTGGAAACCACCTTAGGCATAAATGTTGGATTTGTCCTCAGAGACACCCTGTCTGGGTAAAATATGATAAAAGGCTCCACAGCCATGAGGGCCTGTAGCTCTGTGACTCTTCTTGCTGAAGTACTTGCTAGTAGCAGAGTTGTTTTCCATAAGAACTTTATATCAGCAGTAGCAGCTGGTTCAAATGAAAGCAGGGTGAGCTTTTCCAACACATAATTGAGGTCCCATGCAGGTATTTGTGATCTTCTAGGAGGCCTTAAATTTTTGGCTCCTCTAAGATACTGCTTTAGTAAAGGATGAGAAAAGATTGGTGGCTCTGTGTTGTAATCAGCCGAAATGGCAGAGGCATGGATTTTAATTGATGAGAAAGATAGGCCTTTGTCAAGCATCTCAGTCAAGTATTGTAATATCTGAGGAATATTTGGTTCTGCTTTATCAGTTCCTTGTGCTTGATTCCAAGCACAGAATCTCTTCCATTTATCAGCATAAGATTTTCTAGTACTAGGCCTTCTGGCTTCCAAAATGACATCCATCACAGCTTTACTGAGAGGTGTTATTTGTATAACTATATGATCAGCCATGGTGCCAGGTTCAGAGTCTGGGGTTGATTGTGCAGGATCTGATTGTTTTGCTGGGAGAACAGTTGAGGTCTTTGAGGTAAGGTCCAAGCTGGGTATTGAGACAAGTTTCTTAGGATTGGGTACCAGTATTGGCGGGGCCAGTCCAGGGCAATTAGTATCATCTTTGGTTTCTCTTGTCTGACTTTTAGGAGGACCTTGGGAAGAGGAGGCAGAGGAGGAAAGGCATAAACTGATAGTTTTTTCCAACTGAAGGATAGGGCGTCCACTTTCCATGCTTGTCTGTGACAAATCCTTGTGCAGAATCTTTTTAATTGGTAATTTTGAGGAGAGGCAAATAGATCTATGTCTGGGCTCCCCCATTTCTTTGCTGTTATACTGAAGACTTGTGGATCTAGTTTCCACTCGTGAGGATCCATAAGGCTTCAGCTTAAATCGTCTGACAGAGTATTTTGCTTTCCTGGCAGGAATTGAGCTTGAAGATGCATTTAAGTCAAAGCTGTGCCCCACAGTGTCATGGCTAATCTGCAAAGGGGGTATGAGTGTGTACCCCCTGCTTGTTTATATACCACATGACCGTGGTGTTGTCCGTCTTTATCAGTAATTGCCCTGGATGAAGTAAGTCCTTGAAGGCTGTTAGGGCATTTTGAACAGCTAGCATCTCTTTCTTATTATGTAGATGCATTATTTTGGGGTCCATATGCCCTGAATGCATCTTCCCGCCATGTGGGCCCCCCAGGCATAATCTAATGCGTCTGTTAAGGTTTGGCTGGCGGGGGGTAGAGTGAAGGTCAGTCCCATGTTTTGGTGACATGCCTTTGCCCACCACAGAAACTCCTGTTGTAGGCAGGAATGAGAGGAATCCTTGTTTCTAGACTGTGACAATGTTGACTCCATAAACTTTTTAGGTACCACTGAAGTTTCCTCATATGCAGTCTTGCATATGGAATCAGTAGGATGCAGGATGCCATGAACCCCAAAGCCTGCAGAATTTGTCTTGCAGATAACTGGGTTTTTGTTGTCACCAGTTTGAAGTAAGTATTCAGTTGCCTTTGCTTGTCTGGCGTGAGGTAAGCCATCTGGGCAGTTGTATTCAAGCTTGCACCCAGGAATGTTATCTTTTGAGAGGGTACCAGTTGTGATTTCTTTCCGTTTATTGTGTACCCTAGGCACGTTAGAAACCTTTTCACAAACGCCAGGTGTTAAAGAATGTTCTTGTTCTCTGCTTGAATGAGACAGTCGTCTAAGTAAGGATACATTTGAATACTTCTTTGTCTGCAAAATGCAATTACTGGTGCCAGGCACTTTGTAAAGACCCTGGGCGCAGTACATAAGCCAAAGGGCAGTGCAGAGAATTGG
This sequence comes from Protopterus annectens, assembly GCF_019279795.1. Classification (NCBI taxonomy): domain Eukaryota; kingdom Metazoa; phylum Chordata; order Ceratodontiformes; family Protopteridae; genus Protopterus; species Protopterus annectens. The sequence goes on along the minus strand of NC_056737.1, from coordinate 1,332,033 downwards.
TAATGCATTAAAGCCAGCCTCGAATCCGAGGTATCTTCTGCACGATTGTCTTATTGGGACATGCAGGTACGCCTCTTTTAGGTCGAATGTTACCAGCCAAGCATTTTTGCCCAGCATGGGCAGAAGCTGCTGCAAAGTCAGCATTTTGAATTTTGGGAATGTCCAGGTATGTGTTCAAAATCGATAAATACAGTATTGGCCGCCAGGCCTCGTCCTTTCTGGGTACCAAGAACAGTCCTTGAGTAAAAACCTTGTCCTTTTTCCTGTTCTGGTACTGGTTGAATGGCCCCCATATCCATGAGGGACATAACCTGTTTCTGTGCCTCTGCCCATTGATTTTTTGGCAGATCTGGCCAACCGTTTGCCATTGGCAGAGTATGGAAATAGAATCTGTATTCCTGTGATATTATGTTTAGCACCCACTTATCCTGGGTTAACTGCCAATTTTGAGCAAAAAGTGCAAATTTTCCCCCTAAGGGTGCTGCCAAAAGATAAGTGCTTGGTGCAGGCAGATGGCAGTCATTGGGAATGTTTTCTGTAGGTTTGTGCTTGATCTCCTACAGATTTGGAGGTAGAAGCGTCCCATTGCTTTGACCTGTATGAATCTTGCGACTGGTATCTGGAACCCTTAGGGCGTCTGGATTTGCCCCTTTGAGCTCTGTCTGACACAGGAAAGGACCAATTTTTTTGGTAGGCCAGTGTCTACTGAATCTTGTTGGCTGCACTTGTAAGAAGTCTAACATTTTGCATAGACTTAGCTTTGTCTTTCATTTTCTTCAAAACCTCTTCTGCCTTAATAAAAAACAGAGTATTCATGCTGTAAAGGTGCATCTAACAATTTAGCTTTAACATGATCAGGCAAATTTTGTTTCTTTAGCCAGGCATGCCACCTAATCACAGATCCAGTAACTGCAGCCCTGCAGGAGGCCTCTAAGGAATCAAAACCACACTGCAAAGTATGCTTTCCAACCTGTTCACCTGCATGCAATAATTCCTGCAATTCTTTATTTTCTGCACATTCAGAAATAAACATCATTTTCTGTTTCAGCAATACCATAACATGTTGTTGATACTTGAGCATATGAAATTGACAGTTTAAGGCCCTAATTGCTAAGGTTGCAGATGTATAAACCTTTTTTCCCCATCTATCCAGTGCCCTTGAATCCTCAGGAGGTGATGCAGAAGGTATAGACTCCTTTGCATCTGAATCCTCATAGGGAGGTATAGATAATTCCTGATCAGAAGAGGAATAAGAAGAAATAGAAACCCTATCAGAAGATTCATAATCAGTGTCTTGCCTAGGCATCTTATCTGGAGGGGGATGGGTACCCCTGATCAAGATAATAAGGTCTTCAGCCATTTTGATCATTTGTTTTTTAGGCATAGAAGCCTGGGCACGTGGCTCAGGAGTCGTTTTTTTTAGTTTTAGAAGTTACTTGTTTTTGGTTTTGCAGCTGTCGTCGGTTTAATATACAAATGTTGAAGCCTGAATACGCCCTCAGGAGCCGGTGCCTGCTCAGCGGCTCTGGACCCATCCGAGGGAGATGCATTCATCGGTCCAATACTTTGAGTATCTCGCCTGCATGCCGGACTCCACATGGGTGTCGGTAGGGGCCTGCGACTTGAAAGTAGCGGGTATCAGGGGCTGCGAATGCGGCTCACTGAGTACTGGCGAACCGGCAACTGGCTTAGGAGAAGCTTTGTCAGTTTTGGACCTCGACTGTCTTTCTCTGTCCTTTTCTTTGCGTTGTTTTATGCACTGTGGTAGTTGGACTGCTATCCGACAACATTTCTGGGTAGTTAAATCTGTTTCCAAAAGACTTTGAGGCAAAAATATACTGACACTAAATAGTCCGTTGGTTAAATCTAGCACAAAACTGACACCCAGGCACGTTGTGATCAGGGCCTAGGCAAGGAATACAGTATAAATGAAATCCTTATGAGGTATTTGCTTCCCACAAGTAATACAATTAACTTTTTATGACATCGGTATGGAGCAAGAAAAAAGTTTCCTCAATGGGGTACTTAGCTTTAGTGAAGACTTTGGTTCTGAAACTCAAACTCGAATATTTCAGGAGTCGGCAGACTGGTGAAATGCTTCTGCTTCAGGCATCGCATTTTAAGAAAGACGAAAGAAAATGGCGTCGGCTGCATGTTTTATACCCATGACGACCTGACGTCATGGAAGAGAAGACAGCAACCAATGCAGGACCCAAAACTTTGGAATTCAGGCCGACTGAGGGAAACCTGCCAGCAGATTACCCGAATGTAATGACTACAACAGTGAAACACGAAGAACATCAGATCTGGTGGAATGTGACCAGACATGCTCTGGTGGGACAAACCTTTGGCTTGGTAGGCTTGGAGCAATTATTTCTTTTCTGGTGGTAACATAAATGTCTAAAAATACAACTTTGCAGTTTGGAACCGATGAACTGGAAGAAGAGAGTGTTAAAAATGTATGCAGAGTTTATGTGACACTATTGCACAGGTGAAAGCTGCCCTCTCCAAAGCAAAAAACACAGCATCTATGGGACCAGACGGTGTCCCAGGCTGTGTCTTATATGAGCTCCAAGAAGAACTGAACCCTCACATTAAGTCACTGTTCAAACTTAGCCTTACTACAGGATATGTACCCAAAGAATGGCGTACAGCTACAGTGGTCCCACTCCACAAAGGTGGTGCCACAAAGGACCCCATAAACTATCGCTCCCATAAGTCTGACTAGTCTGGTCTGTAAAGCTATGGAGCGTATTATCATGGAAATCATAAACAAAGACATTGGGAGCCTCCAGACACTGGACCATACCCAATTCGGCTTTGTTAAGGGCAGATCTTGCCTCTTAAACCTAGTTGATTTATTTGAAACAGTTACCAAAGCCATAGATGAGGGCAAAGTAGTCCACACAGCCTACCTGGACCTCACAAAAGCCTTCGACACAATACCCCACTCGGGCATCATAAATAAGCTTACCAGCTTAAATATCAACCCCTATATCACAAGATGGGTTGCAAACTGGCTCAGAGATAGAACCCACATGGTCAGAATCGCAGGTGCCATGTCTGAATTCAAACCAGTTACAAGTGGCATCCCACAGGGCTCAGTTCTGGGACCTCTCTTGTTCGGTATATACTTCTCTGAGGTTCAGGCTAACACGGGGGGATTATAGCTGACAAAGTTCGCAGATGACTGCAAACTGGGGGCCATAATCGAATCTCCAGCTGACACAAGCATCCTCCAAAAGGGTCTCTCAGAGACGGATGCTTGGTGCCAGAGCCACGGCCTCAAGCTAACCGCTAAAAAGTGCATAGTCATCCCCTTTGGGAAAAACAAGGTGCCCGCAAATTACCACATAGGTGGTAATCCACTAAGTACGGAAGAAGTAATAAGAGATTTGGGGATCAACGTAGATAGTAATCTCTCCTTTGATAATCACGTTGCCAAAGTGGTTAAAAAAGACCTATATAGCCCACCTTATCACGAAAGGGTTCGCATCTAGATCAAAAGAGCTCATTGTACCCCTCTACTCATCAGGCCCATAATTGAGTACAATGCCCCTTTTGGGATATACATTACCAGACACCTGCAGCAACTGGCAAGTCCCCAAAAGTACCTCACCAAGAGGATCATGGGCTACAAACAGATGTCCTATGCAGCTCAACTAAAGAAACTCCAGTTCTATTCAGTTGCTTACCGCCTACTCAGAGGTGACCTATGCCTGACATAGAAGGCCATGTCAAACCCAGAATTAATGGACATGCTCCACCTCAAAAAATCCAAGTCCCTTAGAACTACACGATCCAGGGACCTAAACCTCAGCACAAAAATAAATAGGACATGCTGGAGGGACAGATTCATTTCCCAGAGGCTCCCCTCACTCTGGAATAGAATCCCAATTCATGTTAGACATAGCCCCTCGCTGACCCTCTTCAAGCGAAATCTGGACGCGTGGATGGGAGATCACAAATTCACCCCTGGGATCTCTTCTGTGTCCCTGCTAGACAGAGGCACAGTAAACTAACCTTAAAAGGGTACCTTCTGTGACCTACTTTACAGAGGAACAGTAGGCTAATCTAATAGGGAGGCGGAAGTCAAATACACTCTGGCTAGGCTTATAAATGCCCTAGGGCAGATAGCCTAGTATCTACCTATGAATCTACCTATGAACCTATAACGAAATGCATTCTGAAGTCCAATGAGCAATTGAAATTTTAGAAACAGGCTTCCACAAGTTTTAGAAAAGGAAATAAAAAGCTGATCCGATTAACGGAGGAGTTTTGTTCTATGCAAACAGAAGTGTAGCTGCCTGTGCACATCTAGCAAGTGCAATTTGTACTCCGCTTTATTTTGGAAATTTGGAAAGAAAACTGGCAAATTAACGACCCGGTTAATATTGGGCTGTGAGGCCACCTACAGTAGGAAAGATGGATTGGTCCGCAGGGACACCCTGTCTTTATGAAAGGCCAGATAAGGGGGCTTAATCGATATGGCTTGAATTTCAGAAACCCTCTTGGAGGGTAAAGGCCACCAGAAAGGCCACCTTCCATAACAAAAACTGCAAATCGAATGTAGCAGCTGGTTCAAATGGAGAAGACCTTCTACAACAAAAATTGCAAATCGAATGCAGCAGCTTAACAGGAGGCCTAAAAAGAAAGGTACCTTTCAGAAAGGCCTTACAAAGTTTGGAAGAAGCCAAGGAAGCTGAATTCCCGCCTATGTGGAAATTGGAAATCGCTGCTAACTGGACCTTAACCGTAGTGAAACTAGAGCCATGACTAAAAATGTCCGCCAAAAACTCCAAAATGGCAGAGAATGGCACAGTGAAGGGATACAGGTCGTGCGGAGAGGCCCAAATCGAAAAACACTTCCATTTGCTTGAATAGACCCTTCCTGGTAGAAGACTTGTGTGCCACTACCAGGATCTTAACAGAAGACAGCCTGGGAGCCCTTGCTATCATAGAAATTGGAGCAGCCAATCCATGAGCTTGAGGCTGACAACGTCTGAGTAAGGAAACCTTTAAGGGGTGTGTAATCAGATCCAGAACTGGATCTAGAGTCCAAGGCAAACACATTACAGGAGACCACAGTGGGGAAACAAACTTGGCAAGGCCAGAATGGGGCATGAGGATCACAGAGCTCCCCAGCCGTTGTGCTTTCTGAATGAACTTGGGAATTAAAGGAAGTAGAGGATATGCATACAGTAGACCGGATGGCCAACTATGGATGAGTGCGTCTCTTGGGGACTCCCCCGGATGGGGGTTCAGAACGAAATACTTGCTGCACTTCGTGTTGGAAGGAGAAGCAATCAGATCGCAACAAGGCCGACCCCAAATTTACAAAGATCTTGTCTTCTACTGAAGGGTTCAGAGACTACTCAAAGCATCAGAACAGAACAAATGAGCCTGTCCACCAGAATGTTGGACTTCCCCAGAATGTGCATTACCACCAGAAAATGGCGAGTGGAGATCATCCACTCCCACAATCTCATGGCTTTGCGGCAAAGGAGATAAGATCTGGTTCCTCCCTGTTTAGTGTACCAGACTACTGACATTGTCCATCTGCATGGCAACAGTCCTCGGAGGAAGAAAGGCATGGAGAGCTTGCAACATCAAAAACACCACCCTCAACTCCAGGACACTGATATACAGACTGGTCTCCAGGGAGGACCACGTGCTTTGGACCATCCTTCCCATGCAATGCCCCCACCACCACCAACCACCCTAGCAGGGAAGCATCCGTGGTCACCATGATTGCGGGAGAGGGAAGAACAAACAGAAAACCCTGAAAGAGGTACAAAGAATGGAGCCACCAAAGAAGGGAGTTCCCCTGTAAACACCTGACAATCTAACAGGATGTGTCAAGAGAAGGTCCAGAAAGGACCACTGAACCATTAAGGTCCATTGTAGAACCCTCATATGGAGTCTTGCAGTTGGGAAGAGATTGATTGTGGCCACCACAGACCCCAACACCCGTAGAACCAAGTCCACCAGGGGAAGGTGGGCCTGAAGAATGTAAAGCACATGATGGAGGAGCAATAATCTGTCCAGAGGTAAAAAAGTACAGTTTTGTACCTACCATAAATGTAGATGTCCGAACAGGATAGCATCTGCAGTCCTAACAAATGGGTTGTCCTGTCGTCAGGCAGCCCTTCGGTCGGCCGGATTCCAAAGTCTGGGTCTGGCCTCGGCTGGTGTTGCACTTCACCCGACGTCATCTCTGCTGGTCTTCGGGTATAAAGGCATCAGCCGACGCCATTTTCCTCAGTGTTTCTTGCCCCAGATGCCAGTAGCCCTCTTGGATAGCTAAATTTTTAGGAAAATGCCAATGTTTCCCAAAAAGTAGAAGGCAAACACAAAAAATATGCATGTATGTACATATATACAAACAAATACACCATAAGAGATCCCCCCCCAGCTAGCTAATAGGTGGGCAATACCCTAGGAGTACCACAGAGGGGAAGGAGGGTGGGTAATCCTGACTGCAGATGCTATCCTGTTCGGACATCTACATTTATGGTAGGTACAAAACTGTACTATGTCCTTCAAGGATGCATCTGCAGTCCTAACAAATGGGTAGAATACCATAGCCAAACTAGGGGAGGAGGAATAAGAATTATGGTGTACTTAGGATCCCTTGCAACACAGCAGTGGCAAACCCTGCTCGGGATCTAGAGTATAGAGGTAAGTTATAATGCTTGGCAAATGTATGCACGGAGGTCCAAGTAGCAGCCTCAATAATGTCCTTGGTAGCCACTCCTCGTAAGAAGGCTGTGGTAGTGGCTGTAGCCCTTGTAGAATGAGGCCTTATGTTCTGTGGAATTTGCTTTCCATGATAGGAGTAACAGAATCTTATGCAATTTCCTATCCACTTAGAGATTGTCTGTTTGGAAATTGCTTTTCCTTCCCTTCCTGTTGCATAGGCTACTAGTAGCTGGTCAGTTTTTCTATTGCCCTTGGTTCTGTCCAGGTAGTAGCGCAACTGTCTATGTACATCCAAGGTATGCAGCAGTCTTTCCCCTTTGTTCTGTGGATTGGGAAAGAAGGTAGGTAGGTGGATTGCCTGGTTTAGAGACAGTCTGGATACCACCTTAGGCATAAATGTAGGATTAGTTCTCATGGACACTCTGTCTTGATGGAAGATTAGGAAGGGTTGTACTGCCATTAAAGCCTGTAGTTTCGAAACCCTTCTTGCTGAAGTAATTGCCAGTAGGAAAGCAGTTTTCCAGGATAGGTGTTGTAGATCTGCTGTTGCTGCTGGTTCGAATGGAGGGAGTGTCAATTTTTCTAGCACAAAATTCAAGTCCCATGCTGGTAATGGTGGTTTCCTAGGAGGTTTTACATTCTTAATTCCTCTGAGGAACTGCCTGAGTAGAGGATCTTGAGAAGACAGGAGGATCGAGGCTGTATTCTGCAGAAATAGCTGATGCATGTATCTTGATGGAGGAATAGGACAGGCCAGTATGTAGGAGCTCTGCCAAATATTCCAGGATGTTGGCAATATCTACTTTTGACACATCTTTCCCTCTTTCCGTACTCCAAATGACAAACCTTTTCCATTTCCTGCATAGTTCCTTCTAGTAGAAGGTCTGCGGGCCTCAAGGATAATGTCTTTAACCCTTTGGGATAAAACTGGGTTAGATGTTCTTATGTAATGTTCCAGGCAGTGAGTTGCAGAGTTTTCAGGTTTGGATGCAAGATGTTGTAGTTGCACTGAGTCAACATCAAGGGAATCAGGGGTAGAGTCCACGTTTCCCCCCGAGACATGCTCCTCAGTAATGGATACCAATGTTGTCTTGGCCAATTTGGAGCTATCAGAATTATCCTTGGCCTTTCCTCTTTGATTTTCAGTAGTACCTTGTGCATCAAAGGAAGGGGTGGAAATGCATATGCTGTCAGGCCTTTCCAATTGAAGGATAGAGAGTCCACCTTCCAAGCAAGAGGGTGATATGTCCTTGTGCAGAATTTCTTGAGCTGGTGGTTGAGTGGGGATGCAAATAGGTCTATTTGTGGCATTCCCCATTTCTTTGTGATGGCCTTGAAGATGTCCGGGTGTAGCATCCATTCATGAGCATCCGAGGTAGTTCTGCTTAACATGTCTGCTAGGATGTTTTCTTTTCCCGGTACAAATATTGCCTGTAAATGAATGTTGTAGCTCAGAGCCATATTCCACAGGTCCAGAGTCATTCGGCATAGGGGGTATGAATGAGTGCCTCCCTGTTTGTTGATGTACCACATGACTGTGGTGTTGTCTGTCCTTATCATCACTTGGCCCTCTTTGAGGAATGGTCTGAAATTCTGGATTGCCAGTTTTACTGCCAGCATCTCTTTTTGATTTATGTGCAGGTGTAGCTGATCTGGAGTCCATAGGCCTTGAATGCACTTGTCCAGCATGTGTGCCCCCCAACCGAGGTCTGAGGTGTCCGTTGTGATGGTTTGGCTTGCTTGAATGTTGTGGAAGGACAATCCTGGGTTTGCCTGGCATGTCTGAGCCCACCATAGGAACTCTTGTTTCAGGCATGGAATTAGTGGTATTTCGGTTTCTAAGCTGCGCTTGTGTTGAGACCATAAATTCTTTAGGTACCACTGTAGCTTTCTCATATGCAGTCTGGCATGGGGGACCAAGATTATGCAGGATGCCATGAAACCCAAGGCCTGCAGTACTTTCCTTGCTGTTAGCTTGTTCTGCTTTGCTAGTGTCAAGAAGTACAAAGGAAGTTTTTCTTGTTTTTCTGCAGTAAGGAATGCCATCTGTTTTACTGTGTCCAATTCTGCACCCAAGAATGTTATTGTCTGGGATGGTATCAGTTTTGACTTTTTTAAATTGACTGTGTATCCCAGAGCTTGTAGTAAGCAAATGACTCTTTGTAAGTCTTGTGTCAGCTTGCTTTTGTTGTCCGCTTGTATCAGGCAGTCGTCCAGGTATGGATAAATTTGGATTCCCTGAAGCCTGCAATGAGCGATTACTGATGCCAGGCATTTCGTGAATACTCTGGGCGCAGTAGATAAGCCAAAGGGCAATGCTGAGAATTGATAATGCTCTGATCCTGCAAGAAATCGGAGGTATCTAATGCAAATTGGTCGTATGGGGACGTGCAGGTATGCCTCCTTGAGATCTAGAGTTACCAGCCAATACTCCTTGCCCAGCATGGGAAGAAGTTGGTGTAGGGTCAGCATTTTGAATTTTGGAACAAAGATGAATGTGTTTAAAGCGGACAGGTCGAGAATAGGTCTCCAACTGTTTTCTTTTCTTGGTACTAGGAAGAGTCTGGAGTAAAATCCCTTGCCCTGTTCTGTAGGTGGTACCCTTTCCACAGCTCTCATCTTTTTTAATTGAGCTATTTGTTTTAGGGCTTCTGACTTTTGATTTGGTGGCAGGTTTGGCATTCCTCTTTTTGCTGGTAAGGTGTGGAAATGAAACCTGTATCCTTGGTCTATAGTTTGCAAAATCCAGTTGTCTCTTGTGATATAGTGCCAGTTTTTGAAAATAAGGCTAACTTTCCGCCTAAGGGTGCTACTATTTGTTCCCTGGTAGGCGGTGTTAGAACCAAGTCACTGTGATTGTCCTGTTGCAGTGGTAGTGGTTGTATCCGTGCCTCGTTGGTTATTGCCTTGCCATTGGCGTCCCTGTAGGCACCTCCTCTGGGTTGGTTTCTGCCTCTGGAACGTCTATTCCTGCCTCTCTGATTTTTAGAGGAGTCTGGAAAGGACCAATTTTTGGAAGGCCAGTTCCTGCTGAACCTTGGGGCTGTACCTGTAAGAAATCTTTAACTGTTTGTACAGATTTTGCCTTCTCTTCCATTTTCTTCATTACTTGTTGGGCAGGAGAACCAAAAAGACTGACGTTGTCCATAGGAGCATCTAAAAGCTTTGCTTTAACATGATCCGGCAAGACCTGCTCTTTCAACCATGCATGTCTTCTTATAACTGTGCCAGTCATGGCTGATCTAAATGAAGCCTCCAGTGCATCATAGCCACATTTTAAAGAATGGTTACTAACCTGCTGAATGTTATTCACCATTTCTAGAACATATTTCTTATCTAAGGAATCATCAGAGGACAGTTTCTTAGTTAACTGATCAAGCATAAACTCTTGGTATTGGATCATATGAAACTGACAGTTCAAAGCTCTAGCTGAGAGAGTAGCGGAGGTGTATACTTTTACCCCATCTCTCTAAGGACCTGGATTCCCTATCAGAAGGGAGAGGGTTTTAGCTGAGGTCGAAGCTACTGCCTTAGGCCCCTGGGAGATGGTCTCCGGATCTGCAAAAGGAGCCTTGTGTAAGTGGTGATGAGTGTCCGGTACCCTGTAGAACCTGTCGGGCTTAGCAGGGGCTGGAGGTAAAGTATCAGGAGCAGTGCAAACATCATTAAAGGCATCATCCACAACAGGAAGAACTGGAGGTATAGCTAAGGGCCTATGCTGCGGTAAGTGTAAAAAGGTCCTAAGCCTTTTCCTTGAATCTGAGAAATCTTGTCCCTGCCATTGGAATTGCTCTCGCATGGTATGTAAGGTTTCCCCAAAGGAAAATTCCTCTGGTGGAGAGGCAGAAGGAATAGATTCTTCAGCATCAGAATCTTCATAAGTAGAAAGAGGAGTCTCTGGATGGTCTGTAATGTCTGAGTCATCAGAAGAGTCATCTGAGGAGCCTGGCTCAGGGGGCTCTACTCTGGGTCTCTTATCTGGAGGTTGTGAGGCCCTGTCTGGGTGAGATTGGGATCCTCTTATTAGAGAGATGAGATCCTCTGCCAAGGTAAGCATTTGAGAACTGGAGCTGGGCCTGTGAGAGGGGGGCTTAACAGGCACTGATTTAGCAGTTTTGGCTGCTTTAGCCCTGGCAAAGGCCTTTATAGACATGGCTGCAGGAGGCCTAGCAGCACCACGTGCTGGGGTAGAGACATCCAAAGGGATGGTGTCCGATAACTCTGGAGAAACCACAATTGTAGGCAAAATTTCAGAGGCCGATTCAGCTAGGGTAGAAGGGGCCTCGGTAGTAGTCATGGATTCGGCTGTAGATTGAACCGTTTGCTCGGTTTCGGCCGAAACAGAGACACTCGCGGTTTGCTTTACCGTGGTTTCGGCCGAAACCGCGGACCGCGAGTGTCGGTCCTTTTCTTTGTGTTTTTTAACAATTTGGGTAGTCGGAGGATCCGACGGCATAATGTACGCAAAATCTGAGCCGAAAAACTGTTCAGCAAACTCCGACCGACGCCTAAGTGTTCGTCGGTTGAAGGAAGCACAGGCTAAACAAGCTGCTACGTCGTGGTCTGGGCTTAAACAAGGCAAGCAGTAAGAGTGGAAATCTTTATGAGGTATTTGTTTCCCACAAGTTAAACAGTTATTTACTTTTTCTGACATCGGCTGAGGCAAGAAAGAGTCCCCAACGGGTACTTAGCTTTAGAAGTCTTGAAGTTGTATTCGGTAGTAGTAATCTCTGGATCTGACCGACCGGCACTTGCGAACAGCTTCTGCTTCGGGCCACGCGCAAGAAAGACTGAGGAAAATGGCGTCGGCTGATGCCTTTATACCCGAAGACCAGCAGAGATGACGTCGGGTGAAGTGCGACACCAGCCGAGGCCAGACCCAGACTTTGGAATCCGGCCGACCGAAGGGCTGCCTGACGACAGGACAACCCATTTGTTAGGACTGCAGATGCATCCTTGAAGGACATCACCTTAACCCTGTGTAGTGTCTAGCCGAGCACCTATGAAATCCAGAAGCTGCATTGGTGCCAATTGACACCTGTTAGGGTTTATGGTAATACCCAGGTACTGAGCAATCTTGAAGATTTTCCCTGGCTTGAATCAGCTGATGCCTGAAGGGAGTGGAGAGGAGACAATTGTTCATGTAGGGAAAGATCTGAAAACCCTGCAGCTGCAGGTGAGCCGTCACTGCTGTCATCACTTTGGTGAACACCAGGGGGATGGTGGTGGTGAGACCAAAGGGGAGCACTCTGAATTGAAAATGACTGGCTCCCAGCTGGAAACGGAGGAAGCTCTGAGAGTGTCTGTCCATCTTGATATTGTAGTACACATCCTGGAGGTCCACAGAGCACATCCAGTCATTCATTTGCAAAAAGGGCAAAATGGACTGAAGGGTGACCATCCAGAATTTCATTTTGGCAACTGAAATGTTCAGGGTTTAAATTGTTCTTAAGTCCCTCATTTTCTTTGGCACCAAAAAGAACCTTGAATAAATGCCTGATCCGGACTGGTCTGGGAGGACGGGCTGGATGACTCATTTTGCGAGCAGCCTAGCAACTTCTATGGCTGCCTCCTCCCCATTGACCGGCTGGCATATCTAGGAGGTGTCTGAGAGGAATGGGGGGATGGATAATAAAGAAAATAGAGTAACCTCTGGATATGATCTGCAGAATCCAACGATAGTTTGTAATCGACTCCCAGGCTGTTGAGTGCAGAGATAGTGCCCCCCCCCCCCCCACCGACTGCTTCCAGAGCCAAGCAACCCCTCAGGGATGCTGGAAGGGTCTGTTTGGGAAGGTGTCCCAAGACTCTTGTTTTTTTGGACCCCCTCTGCCATGAGGGTGGGGGTCTACTGTATCCTCCTCTGCCCCTGGGGGAAGGTGAATCCTAAGCATAATGGGAAGAACCCTGAAATTTCCAAAACCACATCTTCTTGACCCCACATTGATTCCTAGAAAAGGATCAGTGTGGTGTGGAGAAGCAGATCCCAACAGCTCTGGATTAAAGCATCATAAACAGTTTTTCCAAAGTGAACAGTCATAGGGAGTGTTTGTGAAAGATGCCTTAAATGGCTCTGAAAAGGCGCAAAGCTGGAACCCAGCATGCCCCCTAATGGCCACGCCTCTTCCTGCAGCCCTGGAGGCACCCTCAATAGGGTGTGAGAGAAGCCTCATGGATGTACTTGAGATGGAAATGAGGGTGGTCATGCAGGAGGAAAAAAAGAAACCTTCTCTTTTGTCAATATGGACCCTGGGGCAGACTCAGCAACCTCCTTAACCATGTCCCTCTGCAGTCTGACTACATGTGCCAAATAATTCAGCCCACATAAGGCAAAGGATGGCTGACACATAGGTCCACTTCTCAAAACAATCCATTGCCAGAAACTCCCTGTCTGCAGGGCGGACCGAGGAGCTCTCCTGAGCCAGCTCCTTTTTGGTGGCCACCGCAACCACCAAGGCATCTAGAGGTGACCACTTGTACCCGTGTGGCTTGTCATAAGGGGCACCAAGTACTTTGTCCGGGTGTTGGGGGATGGGCTCAACTGTGTCCAGTTTCTTGCATGCCCTAGATGAGATCCTATAGGTGATTCGCAGGGGGACACCCAGGAGGAAGAAGGTCCTGTCCAAATACCTCCAGAAATACCGACTCATCCTGGTTGGGCTTGAGGGTAGACCACCCCACCAAGCTGATTAAGAATCTCCATGATGTCTCCAAAGACGACATTCTTTGGGGGTTATGGGGGACCCTCCCCTTCCTCCAAGTTGGCATAGTCAGTGCGAGACTGTAGCGGGGAGTCTAAGTGCCGCCTCTTATACAAATGCTTCTGAGGGGGTTCTGAGAGAGGAAATTCCAGGGATGACTCGGAAGCCGCAGGGAGTTCCTGTATGGGAACCTCCTGGGGCAAACTGGCAACAGGCTGTCCCCTGAGGGGGCAGCATGGTAGACTCCCACCCAGAGACAGAAGGAGCCAGGACGGACTCCGAGGAAGAGAATGTCAAGGCTCTCGAAGGAGCCAAAAGAATCCTCTCCACCACCTTGAATGCCGAAGGTGAGTGGATCCCCGAAGTCGGAATGGCCAAAGCAGAGGCAGGACCCCTTGCCCTCTGCGCCAAGGGGGGAGCCAGAAACGAGCCTCCAAAAGGAAGGGAAGACCCTGAAAGCATCAAAGTCGAAGCCATCCCCTCGGATCAGATGCCAAGGCTATGACTCCAAAATTCAGTTAGTTTTGAAAACGTCGGAGCCTAACTACTCAGGGCAAAATTCGGAGTCGAGGTACCAGGGGACCATCAGCTCCAACCCCTAGACACCCGGGAACCTCAGATCAAAGGACTCCGAAACCGGGGGTCAGATCGAAGAAGTGATAGGGAGAAAGGCAGACTGCATGCTCCCAGCTCCAGAGAGGGATGGAGCAGGCAAGACTCCAAACTGAATCTGGGCCCAAAGGAACTTCAGCATCATTCTGTCCACCTCAGCTTTGGACAGACTCCAAGCGGACCGGATCAAAGAAGCTACCAACCTGGGCCTGGATTGGCACCGGGGGAAGTAGAGACTGGGGAATGGGCCCGAGAGGTCTCCAGCTCTGGAGAAAAGCAAGGCGATCGGAGCAGAAGAGAACTCAGACTTGGATCCAGGCGGGACTTGGCTGGCAGTTCGGCTGAGGGTAAGCAGTCAGAAGACCACTTCCTCAGCCAATCCCATTCTTTAGAGCGGGCCTTCTCTCCATCCCTGGACTTCTTGGTGGGAGGTAGAGTCCCAGAAGCTGGGGCAGAAGAGTCCTCTGCAGGAGGAGGGGGGGGGGGCCCTTCAGTACAAGTTTGTTCCTCCTGTCGATCAAAGCACGGGGATTGAAGCCCACGCACATCGAACAGGTGGTGTCTAAATGGAGAACACCCAAGCAGACAATGTACAAAGTGTGGGCATCAGATGGAGGAAGCTTATGCCCAACACTCTGTACACTTCCTGAAGCCAGGTTTAGGGGGCGCGCGCGCACACACACACACACACACACACACACACACACACACACACACACACACACACACACACACACTCTTGACAGAAAGAAGTAAAGGGAAAGATTTTTTTTTTTTAATAAAAACACTGACGCTGAGTGCAAAGGGGTCAGGGTAGGGTAAGATTAGAGACGAGGCAATTCAAGAAGAGGGAAATTAGAGAAGAAACCGCTAAAGACACACACTTACCAGAAGTGGAGCTTGGAGCAATGGAGAAACGCTGCTGGTCAAAATGAGGAGGGAGAGGATGGCATTATGGGTAGGGGAGAGCTTGGACTTTGGCTCTGAAGTTGGGAGTATGTGGCCGAGTCGGATCCGTACTGGATCCAAGCCCTCGGGTTGAAGATGAAATGAAAACAACTTCAGATCACATGGTCGTGAGAAGCACCTAAGCAAAACAACACTGCTTTAGGGCAATCTGTCTTACACACTGGTATTTCCCTTTCTGGAAGGCATGTAAACCAACAAGCAAAATAAAATAAAAACCCCCAATGGGTCACCTATCTGAAAACGGCTTGGCAACCAGCAGAAGAGCATTCAGACCAACAATCAGAGAGGGTGCTCAGAATGGCGACAAAGTTGTTCTTATCCCTATTGTAACCTAAGGCTTTGGTATACTGGACGGACAATTTGGCTACCCTGGGCAGGGGATCCCTACTGTAAGGGATCTTGAAAAAGTGATACAAAAGGACATCTTCTGCTTACTTGTTAACTGGGAGAAATGAAAGGGTCCAAAGACCCTATTTCTGGAAGGATATAAAACCAGAGGCAAAAAAACTGCTGTGTACACTACAACACAAAAACATGACAAAATGACATACCTATACATAATGCAAGAATAATAAATGTAATTACAAATTGAAGAGTTTAGCAAATATTTCAAAAATAGAAGTTATGTACCTACCATAACGTTCCATGTTAGTTGTCTTCTTCTCGCCTTCTTTCTTGCTGGATGGGTTCGGAGCCGAACCTCGGCTCCGACTCGGCCACTCTAAAAGCTCGAGAGCTAGTTCCACCGGCTCGAGGCTCCCCTTTTATCCCACAATGCTAGGCAGTAATACCTCAGATCTCGTTTGTAAGCTAAGCCCAGCTAGGAAAAATCCAGAAACTGGAAAAGGGGTAACCCACCTCTATAGAGTGACAGAAAGAAGGTGACCTAAAACCTGATCTAGGTCTGTCCAGGCTAGGGGGAAGGAGGGTGGGACGCAAGAAAGAAGGCGAGAAGAAGACAACTAACATGGAACGTTATGGTAGGTACATAACTTCTATATGTTAAGTTGTCTATCTCGCCTTCATTCTTGCTGGATGGGACCGCGTCCCTAGCACCTTGTCCCGGGTAGCCTATCGGAACAGACTCTTGAGTACAGTGGAACCAAAGTTGGCTCTGTGTCTAGAAGCTAAGTCCAACTTATAGTGAGAAATGAAAGTATGGGGAGAAGCCCAAGTAGCTGCAGCACAAATAGAGTCAATAGGCAGCCTGTCTTGGAAAGCTATGGATGTAGCCAAAGCTCTAGTTGAATGAGCCCTAGGTTTGTTTGGTAACTGTTGATGCCTGATCTCATATACAAAAGAAATCAAAGTAGTAAGCCATCTGGAGAGAGTTACTTTCGAAACTGGAAGGCCCTTTCTGCCTTCTGCATAAAAAACAAATAGCTGATCAGACTTTCTAATTTGTTTGGTCCTGTCTAAGTAATACCTTAATTGTCGAACATTTAACCAATGTAATTTTTGTTCTGACCTGTTGGAATAGTTAGGAAAGAACACAGGAAGGTCAATGGTTTGATTTAGGTTTGCCGGAGAGGCCACTTTAGGTAAGAAGGATGGGTTGGTACGTAAGGATACCCTATCCTTATGAAACAAAAGGTAAGGGGATCGACTACAGAGTGCATGAAGTTCAGAGACTCTTCTAGCCGAAGTAACGGCTACCAAAGAGAGTGTTTTCCAGGATAGCAATTTCATTGAACACGAAGCCGCAGGTTCAAAAGGGGGAAGAATCAAAGATGTCAGAATCAAGTTAAGGTCCCAAGAAGGAGGAGGATTTCTAATAGGAGGCTTGAGGAGAAAAACTCCTTTCAAAAAGGCTTTGAAAAGTTTGAGAGACATGATGGCAGACACTGAGATTCCAACATGAAAGTTAGATATGGCTGCCAGTTGGACCTTAAGTGTAGAAGGAGACGAACCTGAGTGGAAAAGTTTGGCTAAGAAATCAAGGACTGATTGAATAGAAGCAGTGAACGGGTCTATGTCCCTTCCCTGCGCCCAATAGGAAAAACGTTTCCACTTACTAAGATAAATCTTCCGAGTGGAGGTTTTATGAGAAGCTATTAAAATATCTCGAACTGAGTGAGATATTAGAGGAAGCCTGGCTAGGGTTGGAATTGGAGGAACCATGCAGTGAGGTTCAGAGGGGAGGGAGCGATGTAACTGACCCGACTGATGGGTCAAAAGATCTGGAACTGGGTCCAGATGCCAGGGTTGTTCCAACAGAAAACGGTGTAGAAATGGGAACCTAACCTGTCGAGGCCAGTATGGAGCAATGAGGATCATGGAAGCTTTCCGAGAGATGGCTTTCTGTATCAATTGAGAAATCAGTGGGAAGGGAGGAAAGGCATACAGAAGTCCCCGGGGCCAATCTTGGACTAGAGCGTCTCTGCTGGGATGGCCTGGTTGGGGAAAGAGAGTGAAATAATTTTCGCACTTGCTGTTTGGGGAGTAGCAAAAAGGTCGCAGCAAGGCCGGCCCCACTTTAGAAAAACTTTCTCCAACACTGAATTTTTCAGAGACCACTCGTGAGGCATGAGAATAGCTCTGCTCAATTTGTCCGCAATGACATTGGACTTCCCGGTAATGTGCGTTGCTATCAGAAACCGCTGAGAAGAAATCGCCCATTGCCACAGTCTGAGTGCCTCTCGACATAGGGGGTAGGATCTGGTTCCGCCTTGTTTGTTGATGTACCACACTACAGACATGTTGTCTGTCTGAATTGCTATCGTTCCTATCGGAAGAGAGTCTTGAAGGGCCTGCAACGCTAAAAGCACTGCTCTCATCTCTAGAACATTTATATGCAAGTGGCATTCGAAAGGTTGCCATGTGCCCTGGACCGTCCTGCCCTGATAATGCCCCCCCCACCCGATCAGGGAGGCGTCCGTTGTCAGAGTAGCAACCGGAGGGGGGGAACAAAGGGTCTTCCTAGGAAGAGCTGGGGGGATGTAATCCACCAAGAAAGGTGATTCCTGCATGATTGAGTTATCACAATGGAGTGGGACATCGGAAGTTGTTGGTATGACCATTGTGTGAAGAGCATCCATTGTAAGATTCTCATGTGTAATCTGGCTAATGGAAGAAGAGGGATAGCAACCGCCATTATCCCCAGTACCTTCAGGGCCAGTCGGGCTTTGATTTTGTTGCTGTGGAGGAGAAGAGAGACTTTTGTGTATGTCTGCTATCCTCTGGTCTGTGAGTCTGGCTGACATGCTGACTGTGTCTAGATTTGCGCCTATGAAGGTAATAGCATGACAAGGCGACAAAACAGACTTT
Organism: Protopterus annectens; assembly: GCF_019279795.1. NCBI lineage: Eukaryota > Metazoa > Chordata > Ceratodontiformes > Protopteridae > Protopterus > Protopterus annectens. The sequence continues at coordinate 1,313,782 of NC_056737.1, read as the reverse complement.
TCGCAATTTATTGAGATACCTAGCTTTCGACATGTGTGAAAAGTGTAGTCCCTGGCAAGTAGCAGAAGATGCTTGGTGGGGGCTGTAAGGAGCCAGTCGTCTAAGTATGGAAACACCTGGAATCCTTGACGTCTCAGATGAGAGGCGACCACTGCCATGCATTTGGTAAACACCCGGGGGGGCTGTGGTGAGTCGAAAGGGCAGGGCTCTGAATTGAAAATGATTGGTTCCCAGCCTGAAGCGGAGAAATCTCCTGGAGTGTCTGTTCATTTTTATATGGTAGTACGCATCCTGGAGGTCTATAGAGCACATCCAGTTGTCCTTCCCCAATAGGGGTAGGATGGACTGCAGCGTGACCATCCGAAATTTTGTTTTCTTGACAGACTTGTTCAAGTTGCTGAGATCAAAAATGGGTCTCCAGTCCCCTGTTTTCTTTGGAACCAAAAAGAATTTGGAGTAAATTCCGGATCCTTGCTGGTCTGCTGGAACTGGTTGAATGGCTCTTTTTGCAAGCAACTTTGATATTTCTAACGCTGCTTGCTCCCTTTGAGTGGGTGGAACGTCGGGAAGGGATTTTTTTGATCGTTTTGGAATGCGAAAGAATGGGATCGAATAGCCTTCGGAAATGATAGACTGTACCCACTTGTCTTGAGTTAGGGATTGCCAGGCTTCTGGGTACAGTGATAATCTTCCCCCGACTGCCTCCGAAGGTGGACAGTCGGGCAACACCTCAGGGATGCTGAAAGGGCTTGTCAGAAAAGGTTTCTCGACTGCCCTGATTCTGCGGACCCCCCCCTGCCTCTAGGGCGGCGTCTACCATTATTGCTCCCCCCTCTGCCTCTAGAGGGGAACTGACTCTGTGCGTCAGGCAAAGCTCCTTGAGATTGTTTGCGGAACCACATCTTTCCCCCCTTCTGGCCCTTGGGGTAAGGCCTAGGAGGAGTAGAAAAACGGACTCCCACGGCAGAGAGAATTTTGCCATCAGTCTCGCACCTTGTCAGGGTTTCTTTCACTTGAGGACCAAAAAGGGACGATCCATCAAACGGGGGAGTTAGTGAAAGACGTCTTGAAAGGGTCCGCAAAATTGCATAGCCGCATCCAGGCATGCCGGCGTAAGGCCACACCTGTACCTGCAGCTCTGCTTGCTCCATCAGCCGCATATGAAAGGAGGCGCATGGAGGAGTTAGCTATCGAATTGAGGGTAGCCAGCTGAGAGTTCATCTTATCCTGAAAACCCACGGTTGTTGGATCCTTTAACATCTCACTCGCTTCCTTGATCAAGTCTCTCTGAAGACGAGTGAAATGACAGAGGTAGTTCAGCGAACGCATAGAAAAGGTCGCTGACGAGAACATCCACTTCCCGTACCTGTCCATAGTCCTAGATTCCTTGTTAGGAGGATGAACGGGCACTGAAGGATCAGCTAGTTCCTTCTTGGTGGCAGCAGCCACCACCATAGCATCCACAGAGACTCCTTTGGTCAAAAATTGTTTGTCTGCTGGGGCCGTAATAAACTTTGAAGGTCTCCTGGGGGTGGGGTCCACAGAGTCAGGAGCCGTCCAGGCCTTTTTTGCTACCACCTGCATGAGGGGGTCACAAAGGGAGGGGACACCCAGGAGGTGGAAGGGCGAGAGCCGAATGCCTCAAGATACACAGATTCATCCTCTGAAGGGTTGAGGGCTGGCCAATTCCCCCTCTGTTTTAAGATCTCCAGGATGTCTGCAAAGGAGACATCTTCAGAGGGGGAACGGGGGGAACCTTCAGAATCCTCTAAATCCGTGTCAGAGGTGACAGACTCAGGTGAGTCGATGTGCTTCCTCTTGCACTTTTTCTCTTCCTAGGGGGCTCTCCTGCCAGTTCAGGAGAGGCCTCGGAAGAGGAGGAGATCCCCACTGGGGACTCTTGAGGAGCTGGCTCTCTGCGATCCGGGATGAGGGAGTGAGCAGAAATTACCTGAAGCACCGTGGAGGGAGGGGCGGACGGAGCCGACTGTGGAGTTGAACCAGGTTCTAACACACTCCGCATGACCTCGAAGGCACCCCTGTCAGGCAGAGCCAGAGGTCTCCGCTCGGAAAAGCTGAAAACCTCCCCCGGCACCGACAGTGATGGCTCCGAGGCCGATGTCGGAGCCGAACTCACCAACGCCGAAGCACCGAGAGGAAGAGTGGGGTCGGACAAGGGTCCGATGCCACTCACCCCCTCAGATCAGACGAGGGAAGTCCGGCACCGAGATTCCTCCAACGAAGAAATCGGAACAGACGACGGTGCCGAAGACAATTGTATCGGCGGCTCCGACGCCGCCACAGTCTCGGGTCCGAAACGCCCCAGCTCCGAACTCAAAGGAGTCGGAGGAGGAACATTTTGAGTAATAGGGTTAACCATCGACTGATGAGTCGGGCTCTGAAGCATCTGGGCCAGTGCCTCGGACTTAAGAAGTCGACTCACCACCCTCTGAGGGTCATGATCTGAAAGTCTCGACGACCTAGAAGAGTGAGACCTATGGCTCCATTCAGACAGCAAGGGAGATGCTGGAGCCAAATGAACGGAGCCAATAGACGGTGACCTAGACCTTTTCCTAGTTGTCGGTTCCGATAACCTTATCGGAGCCGACTCAGTGATGTCTAACACCTCGGCTCCGGCGGGCCGAGGAAACAGAAGAAATCGTGCCTGAGCCCCATCGGCTCCGGCGGAGCCGATGTTGAACAGACTTCGAAGCCCCAGGTGACGACTCAGAAGCTGGAGCCGACGACCTGGTAGGCTTCGAGGGTTTGCCCGAAGATAGAGTCGGGGGACCCTCAGGCTTCAATAAGCCTCGTAAAATAAGCTTATTTTTTCTTTCCTGCAGGACTCTAGAGCTGAAGCCATGGCAAACAGCACAAGAGTCCTGCAGGTGCAAAGGTCCCAGGCAGTACACGCAAGAAGTGTGACCGTCTGTCAGAGACATCTTCTGACAGCACGAGTCACACTTCTTAAAGCCTGAGACCTTTGATTCTTTAGACATTACTAAAGATATAAAGTGTAATCACACACACTGACACAAACACACCGATTACACTAACTGAAAATTAAATTAAACTAATTAAGCAAAAAATTAGTTATTAATTAGTTTTTTAGTTCCCTACAAAAAGACACACACACACTCCACTACTAGGAGGGGGAGGGAAGGGCCAGAAGGCCTAAGGAAAGAACTCTTAAGTTCTTGAAGTAAAAAGGGAAGAAACTGGAGGGAATGGTATAGAAAACTACTTAACTTTGGTAAATATAAGGAAAAACTAAGTTAAAGGGGTTTTAAATAAGTTTTAGATTGCTCTAAACAAACTAACCTGAAGCCGGTTGGAACAACGCACCTCGATCGCTGTAGCGGCAAACGAGATCTGAGGTATTACCGCCTAGCATTGTAGGATAAAAGGGGAGCCTCGAGCCGGTGGAACTAGCTCTCGAGCTTTTAGAGTGGCCGAGTCCATCCAGCAAGAATGAAGGCGAGATAGACAACTTAACATGCTACTTTTTGCAGTTATTACATACTGAAGATAACTTTACTCAACTTATCACAGCACAGTTTTGTCAACTTCATATTTTAACTGACAGGCACAGCAGAATTTTACAAACCTAAAAGTAAAGTTGTGGATAAAGGCATCTCTACAATCATTTTTCACCTTGTTTTAACAAGGACTTTTGATACCACATCCCACTCCAATATTACTAGTAACTTAATCCTAGAAACACTTGCTCCTTAAAATTATTGAATAACTACAACGAGAAAGCAAACTTTATGGTGGTATTCTGACTGGAGAACAACTGCTTACAGAATAAAACAAATCTCTGTTTTGGGTCTGAGCTTCTTTACATTTTCCCCTTCATTTCCCACTAACAAAAAATACCAGTAGTGAAATATGTTGACTGTAAATTAGGCCTTTACTATAGTATTGCAGAAGCTGTAACTACACTAAATGACTGCATGAAAGAAAAAAAATAAAACTCGGTTCAATATTTTTACAGTTGGTACAATGCAATATGCCAAGAGAATACACAGATTTTGTATAAAGCAAGTTAGACAACAACAGCATATTACAAAGTTTAACATACTCCATAAAGCATTTACAGTGATATTTGCCATTTTTGAAAATGCAATAAATTTGCCTGTATGACTTTTTGCAAACTCAATGTGAAGAGAGCATGAGCTCCACCTCAAACGTTAAGAAAGTTGTTTCACTCTAAATTAGAAGTTCATGGTAGATGCAATGTAATATTTCAATAATGTTGTAACTGTAGGGATTTCAGAATTAGGCAGATCATTCATTATAATAGTCATAATCAGCTGATCTTTATAATCTAGATATAAACTCTTTCATTAGCAAATATAATGAAGTACAGAATTATATAAAAAATATTTACCTATGTATATTTCGCTCACTGGGCAGATCTGCCTCATAATAGCCATCTTTACAGTCCTTCCCAACTAGTTCATGTGGATGTGGAGCATATGGTGTATCTTTTGTAACTAGAGAGATGCGAACTTTTGCTGCACCCACATATCTATGAATCTACAAAAAATACATCATTACAAAATATAATTTATAAATGTATGTCCCTAATTATTAAACTATGTGGTAAACCACAGCATTTTTACAAAGAATGCAGTGTTCTACAATTACAACAAAAACTTGCAAGGGACAGAGAAATCCAGACAAATATCCTATAATGCAGTGTTCTCTCCAGCCACTCAACCAGATATACTAACTTTCCAGAATCATAGATATAGCTTGTTTGGAAACAGATGGACTGGTCATCAAAGACACCTTTTACACAGCAACGAAGAGCTCAAGCTCCTCCATTTACACACAGTCCTCTGCTCGTAGTTAGCTTCGCCAGTATGAATAAAGTCATTAACCATCAGATAGTGAGGAAGATTTAAGTGTCATGATTATTATTCAATGACTGATAAGTGTCAATTTAGCACTCTTGTCATTAACAGGCCTGCAGTGCTTCTCCAGGTCACTCCAGAAACAACAATTTGGAAGGGGATAAGTACATAACTTCCATACAGGAGTTTATTCTGTTCATACATTGAAAAGAGATGGACATAATCCTCAGCAGACCTTCAGAAGAATAAGGATGAGACCTTTAAGAATGGCTGTCCCAAAGGAGTCTCTAAACCTGGACAAAATATACTAAGGCTGTAATACTTGGCAAAGTTGTATAAAGAAGGCAGTGTATCAACAGCAAAAATGTAATCCAGAGGACAATTTCTGGGAAAAAACACTGAGGAAGCTACAGCCCTGGGTTTGAAAGCTAGTAGCATATTGCTAGATGAACAGTAGAAAATACAAATCAGACATCCATTTGGAAACCAAAAGTTTGGCTACTGTTTTCTTATAGTGTTTCTATTTGTTAACCAGGGTAGAGCACTAACCTCTCCAAGGATCTTTTTCAGACTCATCCTGGGAGCGCTATCGGGTTAAGTGACTTGCTTAGAGTCACACAGGCAGAGGAAGCCAAAAGAAATCAAACCATGGACAACTGGACCACAAGACAGCTCATTAACAGCTCTTTAATTCGGTGCACAAGTTGCCAGACAATTCATCTATCTAACTGCTTAAGCAAACAAACTATTTGAAACTTCAACAAGATGTCTATTCCTCCCACAGGGAGGGCTTCAAAGAGAGAGAGAGAGAGCGTGCCTAGATCTGTTAGCTAAACTCATTTTATCTGGACTAATCCTTTGTACTCTAACTGCCAAATAACTTTATTCTGTGCAAATAAAATCTAAGCTGTCTACAAACATTCAAGCAGTGCAATCTACATTCTCTTTTGTTAGCATAACACAGAAAGAAATGTGCTAAGTGGATCAACTGATTTAGGGTGGATTGTAATGCAACCTCATGTATATAGGAACAGTGGTTCCAAGTGTAACCATATACATGGAGAACATGGACGAACAAGCTTACAGCTCTGAAATTCACCTAGCAGAAGTAATAACCACTAAAAACAGGGTTTTCCAGGACAAGAACTTGAGTTCAGCAGTATCAGCAAGTTCAAACTTGAGCAAGGTGAGTTTCCCCAGTTCAAAATGTTAAGTCCTGTGAAGTTATGGAGTGAAACAAAGGAGGTCTGGAGTGGAAGACTTCTTTTTAGAATGCCTTACAAAAGCTTATAGGTAGCTAGAGAGTATGAAGGAAAGGCTTGGTGGTGAGAGGACAAAACTCCACTCACATGCTCTTTGATGAAAGAACTGCATCCCAAATGAAACAGCACTGTCAGAAAGGTTAAAAGTGTAGAAAGCAGAGCAGAAAAGGGGGGTCTTATACCTTGCCTGCCTGTCCACAAGGAAAACTCTGACAACTTACTTCTAGTAAACATTCTGGTCGAAGGTTTCTGAGAAGCTGCGAGTAGTAGTAGTAGTGACTAGTGATTTCACCTGGGATGGCAGCCTTACGTTCCTGCACATCACTGAAAGTGGAGAAAAAAGTAGTTACGTACTCACCATAATATTCCATCTGTGTTGTTCATTTTCATTCTTCCTCAACAAATGGGCTCTAATCAGACTCTTGACGCTTTATACAGCTTGTGGATACTGAAAACTCTTCAGCTCTTCTCTTCTCTTACCCATATTGTCCTAAGTACCCCCCCACCATACCTCCAATCTTGTCTGTTGACTTTTTTGCTTATTAGAAACTAAAGAAAATAGAAGTTATGTTCTTACCATAACGTTCCATGTTAGTTGTCTTCTTCTCGCCTTCTTCTTGCTGGATGGGTTCGGAGCCGACCTCGGCTCCGACTCGGCCACTGTAAAAGCTCGAGAGTTGGTTCCACCGGCTCGAGGCTCCCCTTATATCCCACAATGCTAGGCGAGAGTTACCTCAGATCTCGTTTGTAAGCTAACCCCAGCTTATAATAGTAACAGAATAACTCTAAACAGAGTCCACCTCTAACAGGAAGAAAGAAGGGTGACCTACATCCTGAACCAGGAAATATGCATAACAGCATATGCCTAAGAAAGAGGTGGTAGAAAGAGAGGTCACAATCACAACTCCTCTAGGTCTGTCCAGGCCAGGGGAAGGAGGGTGGGACGCAAGAAGAAGGCGAGAAGAAGACAACTAACATGGAACGTTATGGTAAGAACATAACTTCTATATGTTAAGTTGTCTATCTCGCCTTCATTCTTGCTGGATGGGACCGCGTCCCTAGCACCTTGTCCCGGGTGGCCTAACGGAACAGACTCCTGAGAACAGTGGAACCAAAGTTAGCTCTATGCCTAGAAGCTAAGTCCAACTTATAATGAGAAATGAAAGTGTGAGGAGTAGCCCAAGTAGCCGCTGCACAAATGGTGTCAATAGGCAGTCTGTCTTGGAAGGCTAAGGAAGTAGCCAAAGCTCTGGTGGAATGGGCCTTAGGTTTATTAGGCAGTTTTTGGTGTCTAATTTCATATACAAGGGAAATCAAAGATGTTAGCCATCTGGATAATGATACCTTTGAAACTGAAAGTCCCTTTCTGCTTTCCGCATAGGAGACAAACAGCTGATCAGATTTTCTAAATTGTTTCGTTCTATCCAAGTAATACCTCAATTGACGATGAACGTCCAGGCAGTGTAATTTTTGTTCAGACCTATTGGAATATTCTGGAAAAAAGACAGGGAGGTCAATGCTTTGATTTAGATTTGACGTCGAGACCACCTTAGGCAAAAAGGACGGGTTAGTTCGTAAGGATACTCTGTCCTTATGAAACAATAGGTAAGGAGGTCGACAGCTGAGTGCTTGAAGCTCTGAAACTCTTCTAGCTGAAGTAATAGCTACCAGAAAAAGAGTCTTCCATGATAGCAATTTTAAAGAACAGGAGACTGCAGGTTCGAAAGGGGAAAGAATCAAAGAAGCAAGAACTAAATTTAGGTCCCAAGGAGAAGGAGGATTTCTTATAGGAGGTCTGAGAAGAAAAACTCCTTTCAAAAAGGCTTTGCAAAGCTTGTGGGACATTAAGGCAGAATCAGAAATACCCACATGAAAGTTAGAAATAGCTGCCAATTGAACTTTAAGAGTAGAGGGAGATGAACCTGCATGGAAGAGTTCAGCTAGAAAATCAAGGACTAATTGGATGGAAGCAGTGAAAGGATCTATGTCCTTTTCTTGAGCCCAATATGTGAAGCGTTTCCACTTGCTCAAATAAATCTTCCGAGTGGAAGATTTATGGGAAGCTATCAAAATATCTCGAACAGAGTGAGATAATTGAGGAAGCCTGGCTAAGGTTGGAACTGGAGGAACCAAGCAGTGAGGTTCAGAGAGGGGAGGGAGCGATGTAACTGACCCGACTGATGGATCAACAGATCTGGAACTAGGTCCAGATGCCACGGTCGCTCCAATAGAAATTGATGTAGAAAGGGGAACCACACCTGTCGAGGCCAGTAAGGAGCAATGAGGATCAATGAGGCCTTCTGAACGATAGCTTTCTGTATCACTTGAGAGATCAGTGGGAAAGGAGGAAATGCATACAGAAGTCCCCGGGGCCAAACTTGGACTAGAGCGTCTATTCCCTTTACCAGGCCAACCCAGCAGAGAGTGAAAAATTCTCTGCACTTGCTGTTTTGGGGAGTAGCAAAAAGATCGCAGCAAGGCTGACCCCACTTGAGGAAAATTTCTCTCACAACAGAGTCTTTCAGAGACCACTCATGAGGCATGAGAATAGCTCTGCTCAACTTGTCCGCAATTTGATTGGACTTCCCGGGGATGTGCGTTGCTATCAGAAATCGCTGAGAAGAAATCGCCCATTGCCACAGTCTGAGTGCTTCTCGACACAGGGGGTATGACCTGGTTCCGCCTTGTTTGTTGATGTACCACACTACAGACATATTGTCTGTCTGGATTGCAATCGTTCCCAAGGGAAGAGAGTCTTGAAGGGCTTGCAACGCTAAAAGCACTGCTCTCATCTCCAGAACATTTATGTGCAAGTGGCATTCGTTTGGTTGCCATGTGCCCTGGACCGTCCTGCCCTGATAATGCCCCCCCCACCCGATCAGGGAGGCATCCGTTGTCAGAGTAGCAACAGGAGGGGGTGGAACAAAGGGTCTTCCCAACAAGAGCTGAGGGGAAGACATCCACCACATGAGATGATTTCTGCACGCTTGCGTGATCATAATGGTGTGAGACATTGGAAGTTCCTGGTATGACCATTGAGTAAAGAGCATCCATTGAAGGATCCGCATGTGGAATCTGGCTAATGGAAGCAGAGGTATGGCAGCCGCCATAATTCCCAACACTTTCAGAACTAACCTGGCTTTGATTCTGTTGTTGTTGAAAAGGAGTGAGACCAGTTTGTGAATGTCTGTTATTCTCTGATGTGTTAGTCTTGCAGACATGTCTACTGTGTCTAGATTTGCGCCTATGAAAGTAATAGCACGACAAGGCGACAAAACAGACTTTTCGCAATTTATTGAAATGCCTAGCTTTTGACAAATGCGAAAAGTGTAATCCCTGGCCATCAGAAGGAGATGCTTGGTGGGAGCTGTGAGGAGCCAGTCGTCCAAATATGGAAACACCTGGAATCCTTGTCGTCTCAGGTGAGAAGCTACCACTGCCATGCATTTGGTAAACACCCGGGGGGCAGTGGTGAGACCAAAGGGCAGGGCCCTGAACTGAAAATGACTGGTTCCCAGCCTGAAGCGGAGGAATCTTCTGGAGCGTCTGTTCATTTTTATGAAATAGTACGCATCCTGAAGGTCTATAGAGCACATCCAGTTTCCTTTGCCCAAGAGGGGAAGAATGGATTGCAGCGTGACCATCCGAAATCTTGTTTTCTTGACTGATCTGTTCAAGATACTGAGATCCAAAATTGGTCTCCAGTCCCCTGTTTTCTTTGGAACTAAAAAGAACCTTGAGTAGATTCCGGATCCTTGCTGGTCTGCTGGAACTGGCTGAATTGCTCTTTTTGCAAGCAGTTTTGAAATTTCCAAAACCGCTAGATCCCTTTGAGCGGGTGGAACATCTGGAAGGGATTTTTTTGATTGGTTTGGAATGCGAAGAAAGGGGATAGAATAGCCTTCGGAAATGACGGACTGTACCCATTTGTCTTGAGTCAGGGATAGCCAGGCTTCTGGGTACAGTGACAATCTTCCCCCGACTGCCTCCGAAGGTGGGCAGTCGGGCAACACCTCAGGGATGCTGAAAGGGCTTGTCAGAGAAGGCTTCCCGATTGCCCTGGTTCTGCGGACCCCCCCTGCCCCTAGGGCGACGTCTACCATTTATTCCCGCCTCTGCCTCTGGCGGGGAAACGACTCTGTCGCCAGGCGAAGTCCCTTGAGATTGTTTACGGAACCACATCTTTCCACCTTTCTGGCCTTTGGGGTAAGGCCTAGAAGGAGTAGAAAAACGGACTCCGACGGCAGAAAGGGTCTTGCCATCAGTCTCGCACCTAGTCAAGGTTTCTTTCACTTGAGGACCAAAGAGAGATGATCCATCAAACGGGGAGTTAGTGAAAGACGTCTTGATGGGGTCCAAAATTGCATAGCCGCATCCAGGCATGCCTACGTAAGGCCACACCTGTCCCTGCGGCTCTACTCGCTCCATCAGCCGTGTAAGAAAGAAGACGCATGGAGGAGTTGGTTATGGAGTTAAGGGTAGCCAGCTGCATGTTCATCTTATCTTGAAAACCCGCAGCTGTAGGGTCCTTTAACATTTCACTCGCTTCCTTGATCAAGTCCCTTTGAAGACGAGTAAAATGGCATAGGTAGTTCAGCTTAACGCATGGTAAATGTCGCTGACGAGAACATCCGCTTCCCGTACCTGCCCATGGACCTAGATTCCTTGTTAGGTGGATGGACAGGTACTGAAGGATCAGCTAGCTCCTTCTTAGTGGCAGCAGCTACCACCATAGCATCCACAGAAACTCCTTTTGTTAAGAACTGTTTGTCTGCTGGTGCCGTTATGAACTTGGAGGGTCTCCTGGGAGTGGGGTCCACTGAATCAGGAGCCGCCCATGCCTTCTTAGCAACCACCTGCATGAGGGGTCAAAGGGGGACACCCAGGAGGTGGAAGGGCGAGAGCCAAACGCCTCAAGATACACAGATTCATCCTCCGAAGGGTTGAGGGCTGGCCAATTTCCCTCTGTTTCAGGATCTCTAAAATGTCTGCAAATGAGACATCTTCAGAAGGGGAACGGGGAACCCTCAGAATCATCTAAATCTGTGTCCGGCGTGATGGACTCAGGTGAGTCAATGTGTTTCCTCTTACACTTCCTCTTCCGAGGGGCTCTTCTGCCAAATCAGGAGAGGCCTCGAAGAGGATGAAATCCCCACATGGGGTTCCTGGGGAGCTGGCTCTCTGCGGTCCGGGGTGAGGGAGTGAGTCGACTTGACCTGAGGCACCGAGGGAGGGGCGGACGGAGCCGACTGTGGAGTAGAGCCAGGCTCTAACACACTCCGCATGACCTCGAATGCACCCCTGTCAGGCAAAGCCAGAGGTCCCCGCTCCGAGAAGCTAAGAACCTCCCTCGGCACCGACAGTGATGGCTCCGAGGTCGATGTCGGAGCCGAACTTACCAGCGCCGAAGCACCGAGAGGGAGAGGGGGGTCGGACAAGGGTCCGATGCCACTCACCCTCGAGCCGACGAGGAAGTCCGCCGAGATTCTTCCAATGAAGAAATCGGAGCCGACGACGGAGCCGAAGACAATTGTATCGGCTCCGACGCTATCACAGTCTCGGTTCCGACATGACCCAGCTCCGATCTCAAGAGAGTCGAAGGAGGAATATATTGATGGACCGGGGCAGGCATCGACTGATGAGTCGGGCTCTGAAGCATCTGGGCCAGTGCCTCGGACTTAAGAAGTCGACTCACTACCCTCTGAAGGTCATGATCCGACAGCCTCGATGACCTAGAGGAGTGAGATCTTTGGCTCCGTTCAGACAGCAGGGGAGATCCTGGAGCCGAATGAACGGAGCCAAGGGATGGTGACCTGGACCTCTTCCTAGTTGTCGGCTCCGAAGGTCGGGTCGGAGCCGACACGGGAATTTCTAATACCTCGGCTCCAGCCGGAGCCGAGGGAACCACAGAAACTGTGGACTGAGACTCATCGGCTCCAGCCGGAGCCGATGTAGGCAGAGGTTTAGAAACCTTAGGTCTCGGCTCAGTTGTCGGAGCCGAAGACCTAGATGCCTTAGAGGGCTTCCCTGTAGATACAGAAAGGGAATCCTCTGGCTTGAGTAAGCCCCTTAAAATTAATTTATTTTTTCTTTCCTGCAGGACCCTGGGGCTGAAGCCATGGCACACAGCACAGGAGTCCTGCAGGTGCAAAGGTCCCAGACAGTAGACACAAGAAGTGTGAGCGTCTGTCAGAGACATTTTCTGACAGCACGCATCACACTTCTTGAATCCGGAGACCTTTGCTTCCTTAGACATTTCTAAAGGTGTAATCAAACACACACACAAACACACTAATTACACCCTGTCAAGTTTAAATTATAATAAACCACTAACTAGGTTTTTAAAATAAGAAATAATACACACACTCCACTAGGGAAAAAGAAAAGGCCTGTAGGCCCAAGGGAAGAACTTAAAGTTCTTGAGGGAAAAAAACGGGAATTTTTTAGAAGGGGATAAAAATTTCTCTAAACTAAGGGAAATAAGTAAAATTATTAAAATTAAAGGGGTTTTAATAGACTAACTTACACAAGAAAAGTCACTTACCAAGAACTGGTAGAAAACCAACACCTCGATAGCTGTAGCGGCAAACGAGATCTGAGGTAACTCTCGCCTAGCATTGTGGGATATAAGGGGAGCCTCGAGCCGGTGGAACCAACTCTCGAGCTTTTACAGTGGCCGAGTCGGAGCCGAGGTCGGCTCCGAACCCATCCAGCAAGAATGAAGGCGAGATAGACAACTTAACATCTGTTGTTTTGTACACTTACCATAAATGTAGATGTGCGAGTGCATTCACTGTTGCAGTCCTGATTTGAGGGATTTCTTGCAGTGGAAGCCCTTGGTCGGCCTGACTATCAGAGAAAAATTCTTTCCTCTGCCTATGACTAGTGGACACCCTAGCCTAATGTCAGTTTTCTGGGGTATATGTGGCATCTGCCGATGTCATGACCTCAATTTTTTTTTGCCCCTTGGAGTTCAGAGTCCCCCAACAGGAGCAGTAGGTCAACACCAGATGGTTACGGCAGGGATCCCTAGGGTAGGCAGAAGTGACGAGTAGGGGTCCTAGGAAAATGAGAAATAGTAGTAACAACCTGGTAGGCTATGGGGGAATAGGGAGTGGGGGAGAGGACTGCAACAGTAAACACACTAACATCTAAATTATGGTAAGTGTAAACAACTGTACTATGTTTTTTTGTTTCACTGTTGCAGTCCTGACTTGTGGGAAGAGTCCCAAAGCTGATAAGAGGAGAGATGGTGAAGAGTAGTAGTTTTGTAGGGTAATAAAGTCCAAGCCTGAACTGGAGTAGGGAGGAGGGTGACAGTGGTAGTGCCTGGTGAAAGTGTGTTCAGAAGATCAGTTAGCAACCTCTCCCCACTCTTGGTAGGTACACCCTTCAGGGAGGTAGTAAACAGTGGTGTCCCTGGCTTGAATGAGGACCCAACTGACTAGTTGGATAGGGCCCTTACTGTTATAGGCGTGACCCTTCGCTGATGACTGTTAAAAAAAAAAAAAAAAAAAAAAGGTGGTAGAGAGAGAGATATCCCTTTGGAAATGGTCTGCAAGAAAAAGGATTTTCTTCAGCGGTGATAGCAATGGTAACATTCTACTGGTCAGAAATTCTACTGGGTTTTATTGTGGCTATTTAGTAGGGTAGCAGCCTATGGATGTTTGAGAAACATAGGATATCCCCCCCCCCACTACTGGGGGTTTGGAGAGAAGAAAAGTAGATGAATGACTACAAGGAGGCATCAGTCATCAGCTTGGTCTTGAAGGGACGATTAGATCTGAGAGAAGGACTCTGTCAGTACAAAAGATGATCAAAAAGGTTGCCCCTGCCATGAGAGTCTGAAGTCCCAAATTCCCTAGCTGGAGAGATGGGTAGTAAGCAGGCTGAGTTACATGCCAGAAATACTACATTTCCGTAAGGTACAAGTCTTTCCCAGGACAATGGTTAGGTAAGCAAGGTGGTGAATGAGGTCCTGGGGGGGGGGGGGCGCAGAAGTGGAAGGCCCTAGAGAAGAACAATACAGTTGAGTACACTTTCCATAAATGTTGATGTTAGAGTGTACTCACTGCTGCAGTCATCACCTGTGGGGTTATTCCTGCTGTGGTAGCCCTCAGACGACTCGAATACCAGAGTCGATGTTTTTCTGCATCCGCTGCTGTCACTTGCCGCCTGACGTCAGTGCTATAAAGGAAGGTAGTCAAAGTCATTACCTCAGTTTTTATTGCCCCAACCAGTCAGAGGCCCAAGTAAATATGGTGAAGCGGTCCTGGTGGCTAAAGGCTGCCATTAGAAAAAAGAAGTTATGTACTTACCATAACATTCCATGTGAGTTGTTCATCTCGCCTTCATTCTTACAGATGGGTTCGGAGCTGATCCTCGGCTCTGAGTCAGCCTACTGCAAAGCTCAAGGTCTTCAGATAGCTCGAGGCCAAGTCCCTATCCCATGATGCACCTACAGTTACCTCAGATCTTGTTTGCTGCGTATAATACCATACGTTATTCCATCACTCCGTAAGAGAAAGCTATAGAAGGGCTGAGCAACCAGGAAGAATCCAACATCTTGGTCTTCGAAAAACCCTGGAGGGTTAGGAGGGCGGGAAGTAAGAATGAAGGCGAGAACAACTCCTCACATGGAACATTATGGTAAGTACATAACTTCTTTATGTGAAGCTGTTCTATCTCGACGTTCATTCTTACAGATGGGTAGCGTCCCAAGCACCATCTATCTCGGGTGGCTCACAGGACTATGTTTTTCAGGACAGTAGGCCCTGTCAACTTTGTAATGAGTGAAAAATCTGGCAGAAAAGGCATAGGATGTCGACACTGCTCTGGTAGAGTGAACCTTAATTTTATGTTGTAAGGGCATACTAGCAGCTGAATAAGCAAATGTGATACAATCAGATAACCACTTTTGTTTTGACCACTGGCATACCTTTCCTGGAGTCTGAAAAAGAAACGAAAAGCTGTTCAGATTTCCTAAAATCTTTTGTTCTATCCAAGTAAAATCTGAGCCGTCTATGAACATCAAGTTTGTGCAGCATATATTCTAAATTGCTGCAGTGATTGGGGAAGAATACTGGCAAATCAATAATTTGATTAAGAATAGCTTTAGTACAAACTTTAGGTAAAAAGGAGGGGTTAGTTTGAAGTGAGACACTGTCAGCATGAAAAATCAAATAAGGAGGCTTAATGGACAAGGCTTGAAGCTCTGACACACTGCGGGCAGAAGTGATAGCTACTAAACAGATAATCTTCCATGACAAAAATCTGAGGTCACATGAGGAAGCTGGTTCGAATGAAAGGAGAATAGTGCGAGAAAGCATAACATTTAGATTCCATGAGGTAAAGGGAGTTTTCACAGGTGGCCTGAGATGAAAGGTCTCTGAGAAAGGCTTTGGATAGTTTGTGTGACAATGTTCAACCCTTCAAATCCAAAGTGAAGATTAGAAATAGCAGCAAGTTGAACACGAACTATTGCTGCTGCAGCTCCTTTATTAAAGATCATGGTCAAGAACTCTAGTATAGAGGTCATAGGGACTAAGTAGGGATCAATGTTGTTTTGGAAGCCCATATAGAAATTTTTTTCCATTTGCTAAGGTATAGCTTCCTCGTAGAGGATTTATGAGAGGATATGAGAATTTGCTTTGTCCCATTAGAAAGGTTATGGAACCTGGCTATGATGGGAATTGGAGCAGCCAAGCTGTCAGCTTCAGGGACTGAAGAGATGAAGTTCCCCCGACAAGTGCGTCAGAAGATCTGGAGCTGGGTTCAGAATCCAGGGGTCCTCCAAAAGATGAAGTTGAAGGAAGGGGAACCAAATCTGACGAGGCCAATGAGGAGCTATTAGAACAATAGTCCTTCCCAGGGCTTTTGCTTTCTGTAGTACCTTGGGTATCAACAGGATTGGTGGGAATGCATAGAGGAGACCCAGAGGCCAATCGTGTACGAGTGCATCCCTTGGGGCTTCTCCCGGATGGGGAATCAGGGCAAAGTAGCTTCTACATTTCGTATTCATGTGGCTGGCAAAAAGATCGCAGCAACGCTGACCCCACCTGCAGATTATTCTGTTCACTATTTCTTTCTTGAGGGACCACTCGTGAGGCAACAAAATTGCTCTGCTCAGCTTGTCTACTATCACATTGGATTTCCCTGGGATGTGCGTTGCTAACAGAAAGCGGTGGGTGGATATAGCCCACTGCCATACTCTTAGGGCCTCGCGACAAAGGGGGTAGGACCTGGTTCCTCCTTGTTTGTTCAAGTACCAGACCACTGACATGTCTGTCTGAATCGCAATTGTACCCAGAGGAAGAGAGTCCTGGAAGTACTGCAATGCTAAAAGTACTGCTCTCATCTCTAGGACATTGATATGCAGATGTGTCTCTTAATCGGTCCCATGTGCCTTGGGGCTGTTCTTCCCTGAAAATGCACCCCCCCCCCCATCAGGGAAGTGTCCATGGTCACTGTGTTCGCAGGTGAGGGTAGAACAAAAGGACGACCTATTGTGACATGAAGAGAGGTCAACCACCACTGAAGATGCTTTTTGCATGTGTTCGTGATCATTATAAGATGAAACATTGGGAGCTCTTGGTAAGACCACTGAATGAACAACAGCCATTGCGGAATCCGCATGTGCATGCGACCCACCGGTATGGCTAATACTGCAGCTGCCATCATGCATAATAGTTTTAGTACTTCTGATGCTGGAGCCTTGTTTTTGGATATGATATTGTGGATCTGCTGACGGAGTAGTAAGACTCTTTCTGCTGGAAGTCTCAGCATGGTGGTGGTGTCCAATTCTGCTCCGATAAAAATGGTATGTTGCAATGGTGACAAGGCAGATTTTCCTGAGTTTATTGTAATGCCCAGCTGACTGCAGAGTGAAACAGTGGTGTCCCTGGCTTGAATGAGTTGATGCCTGGTAGTGGAGGCGAGGAGCCAATAGTCTAGGTACGGAAACACCAGGAATCCTAAACATCTCAGGTGAGCCATGACCACTGCCATGCATTTGGTGAACTCTCTTGGGGGGGGGGGGGGGGGCTGTAGTGAGACCAAAGGGCAGGGCTCAAAACTGGTAAGGCTTGGCTCCCAGCCAGAAGCGCAGATGATCCCTGGATGGTCTGGCCATTTTTATGCAGTAGTACACATCCTGGAGATCTATCTAGCACATCCGATTGTCTTTCCCTAAAAAGGGAAGAATCGACTGAAGCGTGACCATCCAAAACTTCTCTTTCTTGACAGATCTGTTTAGTCTGCTGAGGTCCAATATAGGTCTCCACTCCCCTGTCTTTTTTGGAACTAAAAAAGAATCTTGAGTAAGTTCCGGATCTTATCTGGTCTGCTGGGACCGGTTGAATGACTTTTTGTTAGCAACGATCAGACTTCTATTGTTGCCCGTTCCCTGTAACTGGGTGGAATGCCCAGGATTTTTCTGGTCAGTGGAGGGGGTGTAGCGAAAGGAATGAAATATCCTCTGGAAATGAAACATTGTACCCAGTTGTTTATTTTGAGCCAGGCATCTGGATACAAAGATAAGAGACCCCCCTGACTGCCTCCAGAGTAAGACACTTGGGCCTCCTTTCAGGAGCGCTGGTAGGGCTTCCCAAAGACGTGATCTCTGTCACCCTGGTTTTGCGGACCCCCTCTGCCGCGAGGGCGGCGTCTTCCATTATTGCCCCCTCCTCTGCCCCTGGAGGGGGGTTCACCATGTGTGTCCTGAAATGCTCCTTGGGCTTTGCGGAACCACATCTTTCCTCCCCTTTGATACTTGGGGTAGGGTCTGGTAGGGGTGGAAAAACGGACTACGACGACAGTCTTTTCCTTCCTGCTCACACCTGGTTAACGTTTCCTTAACTTTGGGCCCAAAAATAGACGAGCCATCAAAAGGGGTATTTACAAAGGATGACTTAAAGGGCTCCGCGAAGGAACACAAGAGCATCCAGGATTGTCTCCCAAGAGCAATTCCTGTACCCACTGTCCTACTCGTTCCATCAGCTGCATATGAAATGAGGCGCATGGACGAGTTTACTATGGAGTTGAGGGTAGCAAGCTGGAAGACAACTTTATCTGAAGCTCTTGCAGCTACTGTACCCTGAAGAGCATCTCCCAGCTCTTTAAGGAGATCTCTTTGCAGTCTAGTAAAATGAGTTAGACAGTTGAGCGAACGCAGTGCAAAAGTCACCGAACTGTTAAGTGCGCTACCCATATCTATCCATGATCCTAGAATCTCTGTTAGGAGGATGGATAGAGGAGGAAGTTTCTGAAATTTCCTTTTTGGTGGCTGCCACCGCCACCACCATGGCATCCCCTTAGTAAGAAAAGATTTGCCCTGGGGGGCATAAATAAATTCATTAGACCTCCTGGGGACAGGCTCCATGGTGTCCGGAGACTCCCACGCCCTTCGTGAGACCAGCTGCATAAGCTCATCGAAGGTCGGAGACACCAAGGGATGGAGGGCTGAGACCCGAAAGCCTTCAGGAGAAAATACAGTTGTGTACCTACCATAAATGTAGATGTTAGAGTGTATTCACTGTTGCAATCATTACACTTGGGTTATCCTGCTAGCAGGTTACCCGCAGTCGGCCAGAATTCCAAAGTCTAGGTACGGTGTCGGTTGCTGTCGCCTCTTCCCTGACGTCAGTGCACCAGGGGTATACAAGATGCAGCTGACGCCATTTTCTTCAGTTTTTCTTGCCCCAGATGTCAGGTGCCCCCAAAAGGGTAGGCTAAAGCATTGCTTATAAAAAGCATACAGTAAAATAAACAATACCTTCATCTACAAGCAAATACACCACATAGGTTGTATAGAATAGAGAAGTACAGATATGTCCCAGCAAAGAAAGGGGGATGGTGGGTGGGTAACCTGGACTGCAACAGTGAATACACTCAAACATCTACATTTATGGTAGGTACACAACTGTACTATGTTCATCGTGTTTCACTGTTGCAATCATTACACTTGGGTTGAATCCCAAAGCTGAGGTTGGGCAGCTGGGTCTAAATAGAATTAGAAGTGGCTATGAGGCCCTGCAGAACTGCAGTGGCAAAGCCTGCTCTGGATTTAGAGTAAAGAGGTAGGTGGTAGTGCTTGGTAAAGGTGTGCACTGAACTCCAATTTGCAGCCTCCAAAATTTCCTTGGTTGGTACTCCCTGAGAAAGGCTGCTGATGTGGCTGCTGCCCTGGTCGAATGTGGCCTAATGCCCTTAGGCATTGATTTGCCATGCTGTGCATAGCAGAAACGAATGCAGTGTCCAATCCATTTTGAAATAGTCTGCTTTGAGACAGCCTTTCCTTGTGATCCTGCAGCATATGCCACTAAAAGTTGCTCAGTCTTTCTGAAAGCTTTAGTTTTGTCCAAGTAGAAGCGTAGCTGCCTGTGTATGTCCAAATAATGTAGAAGTCTCTCCCCTTTACTCTGGGGATTTGGATAAAAAGGTAAATGAATGGTTTGGTTAAGAGCCACACTGGATACTACTTTTGGCATAAATGTTGGGTTTGCCATTAGAGAAACTCTGTTTGGATGGAAAATGATAAAAGGTTCTACTGCCATTAGTGCCTGTAACTCTGAGACTCTTCTTGCTGAAGTTATTGCTAGGAGCAAAGCTGTTTTCCAAGATAAGAATTTTATTTCAGCTGTATTGCCTGGCTCAAAAGGAGGCAGTGTGAGCTTTTCCAAGACAAAATTTAAGGTCCCATGTAGGTGTCGGTGCTCTCCTTGGGGGTCTTATGTTTTTGGCCCCTCTGAGGTACTGCTTTAGCAGTGGATGTGAAAAAATAGGTGGTTCCTATCAGAAGAAAAAAATTCAAGCGAGTCACATCTGCCTCAGGTGATGAAAAACTTCTTTATTTGCAGCTAACCAGATTACACAGCAGCATGTTGGCCAAGATGATCTCAATCTGATCAGCTTGTTTACTGACATCAACTTTTATACTTTCCTGTTACTAGCCAAAATAGCTTTTGTTACATTTCTAACAGTTGGCTATGAAAAACATCTAGGATCACAATTTACCTCAGAAAAGAATGCTTTACCTCAAAACCACAGCTAGTGTAGAATGTTTACCTCAAAACCAGTGTTAGTGTAGAACGTTTACCTCAAAACCACAGTTAGTGTAGAACATTCAAAAAGGTACAGCATACTTAGTTCAACAGTGGTAGCTGGAATTTTCCACAGCCTGCCTCAGTAAATTAACTCTTATTCAGAAATATAGAAAACAGATGTTATTCAAGTTCATAAGCAAACTACATCTATCATAGGTAAAGCCCATCTTTAATAAACATGGTTCAATGACCTTTTCTTACCAACACTTCAGCAAATAGCATATTCATTTTGCTAGATGGGAGAAAGAGACAAACAGTATGTTTTAAAACTTTTTCTCTTAACATTTCCCCCCTCAAAACACTTTGTCTTTTTATTTCAGCAATATATGGTAAAAACTTAAGCTTTTTCTTTGCATACATTACTTCATTTGCAAGACAAACTTTTAAACTTCAAGACATTTGCAAAAGTCACATTTCAATGTATTCACTTTCACCAGTCTGTTGCAACTGCTGGTACATCGTCTTCGTAAAAGCAGTATCAATCAGTCTTGGTAGAAGACCTCTGATACAGGGTATACAACAGCAACCACATACCACCACGATAGCCACAGCGACTCCAATGGACACCAGGAAACTGCTGAAGAGATGACTCCATTTTCCAAACCACGCTTGTAGAAAGTCTGTAAAGGGATTACTTACCCCAGAGTTCTCTGCCAATTCTTCGGATAACATCTCCAAACCTTTCAAAGCTCGAGTGATGCTCCCATCAGGGGCAGTGTTATTCGGAATATATGTACAACAGAAAGTCCCAAACATCCTGCAAACTCCTCCTTCCTTTGGCCAGGAGCATATCCAACGCAATTCGATTCTGCCATGCCACCTGCGAAGTGGCCTCCAGTTGTTCAGCAATACCTTTTAATGCATCTTTGGTATAGTTCACAAAACGCTGCTGGTTATAGTAAATGTAGTTGATCCAGTCCACATTCTTATTGGGTTGAATCCAGACAAAGATGGATGCAAAAACAGCTGCTATTTGGTTTATTGCTTTGTATTCATCAGGCACACCTCTTGGTACGCCAATGCTATCGATGTAGACACCACTGTCGAAGGATTGCTTCGGTGCCTCTCTTTTTCTCTTATTCAACCACCTCAGCTTTATTTCAGGTTCTCTTACGAAATTGCTTGCTGGAACTGGGAAAAAGTACAGTTTTGTACCTACCATAAATGTAGATGTCCGAACTGGATAGCATCTGCAGTCATAACAAGTGGGTTGTCCTGTCGTCAGGCAGCCCTTTAGTCGGCCGGATTCCAAAGTCCGGGTCCGGCTTCGGCTGATGTCGCACTCCACCCGTCATCTCTGTTGGTCTTCGGGTATAAAGGCATCAGCCGACGCCATTTTCCTCAGTGTTTCTTGCCCCAGATGCCAGTAGCCCTCTTGCAGGCTAAAATTTGGATAGATGCCAATGTTTCCAAATAGATAGAGGTAAACACAATAAGCATGTATGTACATATATACAAACAAATACACCATAAAAGACTCCCCCCCAACAGCTAGCTATTAGAAGGGTAAACACCCTATGAGTACCACAGAGGGGAAGGAGGGAGGGTAATCCTGACTGCAGATGCTATCCAGTTCGGACATCTACATTTATGGTAGGTACAAAACTGTACTATGTCCTTCATGGATGCATCTGCAGTCATAACAAGTGGGTAGAATACCATAGCCAACTAGGGGAGGAGGATAAAAGTAGATTATGGTGTGTTTAGGATCCCTTGCAGTACAGCAGTGGCAAACCCTGCTCGGGATCTGGAATATAGAGGCAAATTATAATGCTTGGCAAACGTATGCACGGAGGTCCAAGTAGCCGCCTCAATAATGTCTTTGGTTGCCACTCCTCGTAAGAAGGCTGTGGTAGTGGCTGTTGCCCTTGTAGAATGAGGTCTTATGTTCTGTGGAATTGGTTTTCCATGGAAGGAGTAACAGAATCGTATGCAATTTCCTATCCATTTGGAGATTGTCTGTTTGGAAATAGCTTTTCCTTCCCTTCCTGTTGCATAGGCTACAAAAGTTGGTCAGTCTTTCTGCTATTTTTTGTTCTGTCCAAGTAGTAGCGTAGCTGTCTATGTACATCCAAGGTATGCAGTATTCTTTCCCCTCTGTTTTGTGGGTTGGGAAAGAATGTAGGTAGGTGGATTGCCTGGTTTAAAGACACTCTGGATACCACCTTGGGCATAAATGTAGGATTAGTCCTCATGGACACTATCTTGGTGGAAGATTAGGAAGGGTTGCACTGCCATTAAGGCCTGTAGTTCTGAAACCCTCCTTGCTGAAGTAATTGCCAGTAGGAAAGCAGTTTTCCATGACAGGTGTTGTAGGTCTACTGTTGCTGCTGGTTCAAAGGGTGATAGTGTCAACTTTTCTAGCACAAAGTTTAAATCCCAAGCTGGTAATGGTGGTTTCCTTGGAGGTTTTACATTCTTGATTCCTCTGAGGAACTGCCTGAGCAAAGGGTGTGTAAAAACAGGTGTATCAAAGCTGTATTCTGCTGAAATAGCTGATGCATGTATCTTGATGGAGGAGTAGGACAGGCCTGAATGAAGAAGTTCGGCCAGATACTCCAGAATGTTAGGCATATCTATGTTTGACACATCTTTTCCTCTTTCCGTACTCCAGATGACAAACCTTTTCCATTTTCCAGCATAGTTCCTTCTTGTTGAAGGTCTGCGTGCTTCAAGAATAATGTCTTTAACTCTTTGGGAAAGTTCTGGAATAGCTGCTGTTATGTGATGTTCCATGCAGTCAGTTGCAAGGTTTTTAGGTTTGGATGTATGATGCTGTAGTTGTAATCTCTGGATCCGACCGACCGGCACTTGCGAACAGCTTCTGCTTCGGGCGCCACGCGGCAAGAAAGACTGAGGAAAATGGCGTCGGCTGATGCCTTTATACCCGAAGACCAACAGAGATGACGTCGGGTGGAGTGCGACATCAGCCGAAGCCGGACCCGGACTTTGGAATCCGGCCGACTGAAGGGCTGCCTGACGACAGGACAACCCACTTGTTATGACTGCAGATGCATCCATGAAGGACATCGTAGAATGGCAGAATTAACTTTGCAAGTGCACAAGTTCCCCTCCAGGGAATCGTAAGCCTTGATCTGAGTTTGTTGTCTCCACATAACCACCAAACTTCTGCTAAACTATGAGTTTGGTTCTCCAGAAATGGATTCGCACTGCCATTCACAGTAACATTGCAATAGTTCTGTCCCATATTGCCATAATTCTTTCCTGTGCCATCTCTGGAAATGCACATATACGAACCTGGATAGGAAATCGCTGTAGGCGGTTTCTCAACTTTGCTTATGACTGGAAAACGCAGAGTTTCATTTTTGCATTTATCTTCAGTTTTGTTGAAGAATAATTTTAGCAGACACGTTAGGTTACCTTCATCTTGCATCAATGGGACTGTCGCTAATTGCTGTTTACCTTCAGCACAAGAAACAGTTCTCACGATGTGCCTCTCGGGTACTATATCTAACCCAAGATAACCATTCATTATGGTGTACGAATCCCGTCTCGAGTAACAATTGTTCTTCTGTGAAGGCAAAATTTGCTTTACTTGTAGCATTTTTAAGGCTTTGTACTTTAAGTGGGAGAGTCCCCAAAGGATCAGTTCCAATTGGAAGGGACACTCCGATTCCATAAACGCCTGAATCACTTTCTTGTGGTGACACAATGGTTATAGTAATTACTTTGGTACCTTGGAAATGCGCAATTTTTATTCTTTGTTGCCTGCTTTTATCTTTCTCTGGTATCACCGCACCACTTGTTTCCCATCCATTCACATCTGTTGACATGCAAACGTTTGACCAGGACGTACAGTCTCTATTGCACAAGTATTTTGCACTAGTCAAGAAATCATTATTGTTCCATTTAGTACAGTCCAAAATTCCTTCACAAAGTTTTACCTTGAACATAGTAGTAACTTTTAGTTATGTACTTACCATAACTTCGGATTTATGGGATCCATCTCGCCTACATTCATAACTGATGGGTTCGGAGCCGATCCCTCGGCTCCGACTCGGCCACTATATAGTAGAACGAAGTCTCTAATTGGCTGGGCTACCCCTTATCCCAGAATGCACCACACCTGCTTCCCCAGCTCTTGTTTGTTCGCTTTTATATACCTACATCCAGGCACAGAAACATACCAACAACTGTAACAAACTAAAGTCCTTCAAGAGAAAAACTCAGTAAGTAGCAACATTTCCTCTAAGTCCAATGGGAAGGGGGAAGGAGGGCAGGTACGTATGAATGTAGGCAAGATGGATCCCATACATCCGAAGTTATGGTAAGTACATAACTAAAAGATGTAATGGGATCCTATCTCGCCTACATTCATAACTGATGGGACAGCATCCCTGGCACCTAAATCCCAGGTGGCTCATTGGAAAACACTCCTGAGAACTGTGGAACCAAAGGAAGCTCTACCTCGAGAAGCCACATCTATCTTGTAATGAGAAATAAAGGTGTGCGGAGAAGTCCAGGTAACAGCTGCACAGATATCATCTATCGATAATTTGGAGTGAAATGCTACAGAAGTACCCATTGCCCTGGTAGAATGAGCCTTGACTGGGAATGGTAGCTCTTTGCCGGACTGTGAATAAATGAAGGAGATGCAATCTTTAATCCATTTGGCTATGGTGGTTTTAGCCACCGGTTGACCCAACCTACTTTCCGCAAAGGACACAAACAGCTGATCTGACTTTCGTGTCTGATTGGTCCTACTTAAATAAAAACGCAGTTGTCTGTGAACATCCAACTAATGGAAAATATATTCTGCGCTACTGGAGAATTTGGGAAAAAACACCGGGAGCTCCAAGGATTGTTGAATGCATAAGGGGGATGCTACCTTGGGCAAGAAAGAGGGATTTAACTTGAGAGACACTCTGTCTTTGTGAAAGGTCAAATAAGGAGGATAAGAACAGAGAGCCGCTTGGCAGAGGTTATTGCCACCAAAAAAGCGGTTTTCAAAGATAGAAATTTTAAATCACAAGTAGTTGCTGGTTCAAAGGGACGGGCAGTTAAAGAAGCTAGAACCATATTCAGATCCCAAGGGGGCACAGGATGGGCTATTGGGGGCCGAAGGAGCCACGCTCCTTTAAGGAAAGATTTGCAAAGCCTGTTTGCCATTAAGGAAGGCTCAAAGGAGACATGAAAATTAGAGATAGCCGCCAGTTGGACTTTAATTGTGGAAACTGAAGAGCCCAAATAAAACAAAGAAGCCAGGAATTCTAAAACCTGAGGTACTGGGGCGGTAAGGGGATCTATACCTCGTTGCTGGGCCCAAAGAGCAAACCTCTTCCACTTGCTGGAATACAGTTTAATAGTGGAAGGTTTGTGAGAAGAGGACAAAATGTGGATGACGTCTGGAGAAAAAGAGTTATCTCTGACTAAGGTTGGAAGTGGAGTAACCAAGCGGCCAACCTCAAGGATCTGAGGGATGGGTGAGACTGTCCCAACTGATGAGTCAACAGGTCGGGCACTAGGTCCAGAAACCATGGGCCCTCCACCACATACCTCAGAAGGAAAGGGAACCAAACCTGACGAGGCCAGTGTGGAGCGATCAAAATCATGTTGCTCCCTAGATAAATCGACTTCTGTATCACCTTCGGGAGAAGGGGAACTGGAGGGAAGGCGTAAAGTAGACCGGGGGGCCAACTGTGAGCCAGAGCGTCCCTGGGAATCTGCCCCTGAGAGGGAGTCAGAGTGAAGAAGTCCCTGCATTTCGCATTGTGAGGACTGGCGAACAAGTCGCAACAAGGGAGGCCCCACTTGGCGAAGATGTTTGCAGCTACCTTGTCGTTGAGGGACCACTCGTGGGGTAACAGGAGAGTTCTGCTCAGCCTGTTTGCAATCACATTGGATTTCCCCGGAATGTGCGTTGCCACTAGGAAACGCTGGGTAGAAATCGTCCAATGCCACACTCTCATGGCCTCTCGGCAAAGAGGGTAGGACCTGGTTCCGCCTTGCTTGTTTATGTACCAGACTACCGACATGTTGTCGGATAGGATCGCAATAGTACCCCGTGGAAGAGCATGATGAAGTGCTTGCAACACCAGTAGCACCGCTCTCATTTCCAGGATATTGATATGCAAGTGCGTTTCGTGAGCCTGCCACGTGCCTTGGACAGACCTGTCCAGATAATGACCCCCCCACCCTGTCTGGGAGGCGTCCGTGGTCACCGTGGCGACAGGCGGCTGAAGGGCAAAGGGTCGCCCCTGGTCCAGGTTGGACCGAAGCAGCCACCAACGTAGGTCCCGATGGCAAATTTCGGTAATCTGGACCAAATGGTTCAGGGGAAGTTCCTGAAAGGACCATTGAACCGACAGTAGCCATTGCAGCACCTGCATATGCAGCCTGGCTAAGGGGACTAGTAGAATAGCCGAGGCCATCGTGCCCAATAACTGCAGAATCAGTCTGGCCTGAACTCATGATCTGGGTAACAGGGTTTGAACCTGAGACTGCAGGACCTGAATCCTTTCTACAGGCAAGAATGCCCACATTCTTCTTGTGTCTAACTCTGCGCCTATAAATGTAATACGCTGAGACGGCTGCAGCACAGATTTTCCCCAACGGAACTTGATTCCTAGTGAATGACCCAAACTGACTGTGGTCATAAGCGCCCAAACTAATAGATGCTTGGAGGTGGCAGTAAGGAGCCAGTTGTCTAGATAGGGAATCACTTGGAATCCTAGACTTCTCAAGTGAGCTGTCACCACTGCCAGACACTTGGTGAACACCCCGGGGGCTGTGGTGAGACCAAAGGGCAGTGCTCGGAACTGGAAATGACTGGTTCCCAGGCGGAAGCGTAAATGACTCCTGGACTCTTGACTAATCAGAATGTGATAGTAAGCGTCCTGGAGATCTATGGAGCACATCCAGACATCCTTCGCCAATAACGGAAGAATGGACTGAAGGGTGACCATTCGGAATTTGGATTTTTTTACAAAGCGATTCAATGAGCTGAGGTCCAAAATGGGCCGTAAGTCCCCTGTCTTTTTTGGCACCAAAAATAGTCTTGAGTAAGTTCCTGATCTGATCTAGTCGGCGGGGACAGGCTGGATGACTCCTTTTCTTAGCAGCTTTGAAACCTCGACCGCTGCTTGATCCCGCTGACTGGATAGCACATCCGGGATTTTCCTGATAGGAAGAGGGGGGATTTTGGTGAAAGGGATGAGATAGCCTCCGGTTATGGTTCGGAGCACCCACTGATCCTTGTTGATAGATTCCCAAGCATGTGGGTGTTCCGCAAAATGACCCCCGACTGGCTCCGGAGATGCGCAGTCGGGCCACGTCTCAGGGACGGGGAGCGTAGGATGGACCACGAAAGGAATCGCGATCTCCAGAGTTACGGGGGCCTCTGCCGCCTCTGGGGTGGCGTCTTCCTGAATCCCCCCCCCTGCCTCTAGAGGGGGGATCACTCAGTGGAGTAGGGAAAAACCTTTGAGATTTCCTGAACCACATTTTCCCTCCTCTCTGGGCCTTGGGGTAAGGTCTAGAAGGAGCGGAAAAATGGGCCCCCACGGCAGTCAAGGTCTTGCCCTCCTGCTCGCACCGAGTCAGTGTGTCCTTCACCTTGGGTCCAAACAGGGAGGACCCATCAAAAGGGGCGTCGGTGAAGGAAGACTTAAAAGCCTCCGCAAAGGGACACAAGCGTAACCAGGCGTGTCTTCTAAGAGCCCCGCCTGTTCCCGGTGCTCTACTCGCTCCTTCGGCCGCAGAATTAAACCCACAGTTAGGACAGCTGTTTAATCTTAGCCTCACCTCAGGATACGTACCCAAGGAGTGGCGCACGGCGACTGTGGTCCCACTTCATAAGGGCGGTGCCTCCACAGACCCTGGAAATTACCGCCCCATTAGCTTGACAAGCCTTATCTGCAAAGCCATGGAGAGGATCATAATGGAACTCATAAATAAAGACATAGGGAACTTGCAGACTTTGGATCCAACCCAGTTTGGCTTTGTTAAAGGCAGATCCTGCCTCTTAAACTTGGTTGACTTTTTCGAGACTGTCACCAAGGCCATTGATGAGGGAAAGGCAGTCCATACAGCCTACCTCGACCTGGCAAAGGCCTTCACACAATACCCCACTCAGGTATCATCGAAAAACTCATCAGCTTGAATGTAAACCCATACATCACAAGATGGGTTGCAAACTGGCTAAGTGACAGAACCCACAGGGTCAGAGTTGCTGGAGCCATGTCAGACTCAAAGCCTGTCACAAGTGGTGTCCCACAGGGCTCAGTCCTGGGTCCACTCTTGTTCGGCATCTACTTTTCTGAAGTACAAGCAAACACAGGAGGGTTACGCTGACAAAGTTTGCAGATGACTGCAAACTGGGCCATAGTCGAAAACACATCTGACACAGATATCCTCCAGAAGGGCCTCACAGAAACGGATAACTGGTGCCAGAGCCATGGCCTGAAGTTAAACGCCAAAAATGCATAGTCATACCCTTCGGGAAAAACAAGGTTACCCCTAGCTACCATATAGGTGGCAATCCACTGAGCACAGAAAAAGTCATCAGGGATCTGGGGACCCAGGTCGACAGTAGCCTTCGCTTGACACTCATGTTGCTAAAGTAGTTAGGAAAACCTTCTATATCGCCCACCTGATCAAGAAGGATTCACATCTAGATCAAGGAGGTCATCGCCCCTGTACTCATCCCTCATTAGACCTACGATTGAGTACAATGGCCCGTTCGGAATGTATCTGACCAGACACCTGCTGCAGCTTGAAAGGCCACAAAAGTTCCTCACCAAAAGGATAAAGGGTCTCAAAAATATGTCTTATGCTGCCCGACTGAAAGAACTCCAGCTCTATTCAGTCTCATACCGCTTGCTCAGAGGTGACCTGTGCCTGACATATAAGGCCATGTCAAACCCAGATTTGATGAATATGCTTCACCTCAAAAAATCTAGATCCCTCAGAACCACAAGGGCGGGAGACTTAAACCTTGACACGGTTATAAATAGAACGTGCTGGAGGGCCAGATTCATCACCCAGAGACTCCCTATGCTGTGGAACAAAATCCCGGTACATGTGAGGCAGAGCACCTCTCTGGCCTTGTTCAAGAGGAATCTTGACCAATGGATGGGAGATTGCAGATATACCCCAGGGATTACTTCAGAGTCACTGCTTGACAGAGGCACAGCAAAATGATAGGCATAGTTTTTATTCAAACTAAAGGGGTGGCGAAAGCCACATAACTATGGGCTAGGCTTATAAATGCCCTTGGGCAGATAGCCTAGTATGAACCTATGACCCTATATGAGATGAGCCTCATGGACGAGTTGACTATGGAAGATAGGGTAGTCATCTGGGCACCAACAGTTAGGGCTAACGCCTCAGGAAGGTTACCCGTAAGACACTCTCCTAACTCTTTGAGGAGGTCCCTTTGGAGCCTGGAGAAATGACTAAGGTAATTCAGCGACCGCAGGGTAAAGGCCGCTGAAGAAAGGGTACGCTTCCCGTACCCATCCATGCTCCTGGAATCCTTATTAGGAGGGTGAATAGACGTTGAAGCCTCTGCCACGTCCTGCTGAGTGGAAGATGCCACCACCATCGCATCTACTGCAACTCCTTTGGTCAAAAATTCCTTTTGAGGAGGGGCTGAGAGGAACTTGTTAGGCCTGGCGGGCACTGATTCCACAGAATCAGGGTGTTCCCACACCCTTCGAGAAACTAAATCTAGCAATTCATCTAAGGGTGGAGACACCCAGGAGGCGGAGGGCTGGGCCCCAAAAGCCTTGAGGAAGACTGACTCCTCTGCGGAAGGGGTTTTGGACTGCCAATCGCCTCTCTGTCTCAGGATCTTGAGGATATCTGAGAATGAGACGTCATCAGAGGACGATTTTGGGGACCCCTCCGCATCATCGAGGTCAGTATCTGAAGTGATAGACTCATCCTGGGAGTCAAAGTGCTTCCTCTTGCACAATTTCTTCCTTGGAGGTTCATCCGAAGCGGATTCAAAAGGACCTCCCGGGAGAAGGGAACCCCCCAAAGGGGTATCCTCAGGCCCTGGGGCCCCGCTGTCGTGGGAATGAAGCACACCAGAAGCACCAGTTCCCAAGTCTAGGGACGGTGAGGTAGAGACTTGCTGAGCCGGCAAGGACATGGCCAGCGCACTCCTCATGGCCTCAAAAGCAGGACCTCCAGACTCTACGGAGGATACCGGCTGGGAGACCACGACGGTACTGGGAATCCCTGCGGCCGACGCTCCGAGGGGAAGACTAGGCACCGAAGCTACCAGTTCCAAGATGTTCCCCTCGGCCCCGACTGAGGAAGTCCCAGTACCGAACCCGGATGCCGAGGACAGGGTAGGAATGATGGTCGGAACAGAGAGGCTCCGAGGGACTCTCGGTTCCGACTGGACGACTCTGCTTTACCATCACAGACTCCAACGGTTCCGAGGAGGTTGGAGGAGGAATCGGATGTGCCGAAGTGGGGATCGGCTCCGGAGCCAAGTGGGCTGGAGCAGAGACCATTTTTGCAAAAAACGGGGACTGGAAAAGCCTCTGGATAACTCTGTCCAAATCTGAGCCAGACAACCTGGAGGATTTAGAAAAAATAGATGGGGGCCGAGACGACTTCTCTCTCAGCTCCGAAAGACCAGGGGACCGGCTCCGAAACGGCTCCAACACTATCGGCACCGGATCCGGAACCATATGTATAAGTATCGGTGCCGAAGGGGACTTCGGGGCAGAGGGGGGAGAGTCTGAGCTGCACACCTCCAAAGGCTCTGAGACCAACGGAGCCGAAGCAGATGATTCACCTCTCAATCCCCCAACCTGCGGCTCCGACACCAATGGAGCCGAGGAAAGAGGTATCGAGGCAGACCCTTCCACCCGAGGCTCCGAAGCCATTGGAGCAGAGGAAGAAGAGGTCGACCTATGCTTCTTGGAAGTCGGTTCCGACGGACTGGTCAGAGCCGACTACCTTTTCTTTTTAGAAGCTGGAGAGGAAGGAGAAGCCAAGGCTTCCTCAAAAGAGGGCTTAATAAGGCCCTTAAGGATCAATTTATTTTTACGTTCTTGAAGGACCCTAGAGGAAAAAGCATGACAAACACTACATGTTTCCTGCAAATGTTTCGGTCCTAAACAATAAACACAAACAGCATGGCTATCAGTAATAGACATTTTGTAATTGCACTTGGTGCACTTTTTAAAGCCCGATTTCTGCTCTTTAGACATCCTATCACACAACAATTTTTTACCACAAAAAGTAACCTTAAAGTAGGGCACGAGCCCTCGACTCAAAACGGGACTGGCCCGAGATAGAGAAAACGAATCGGGCAGAAAACCTCTAACTTAAACGGGCTCGATCAATCAAGTAAACCTTAAAGTAGACAAAATTCAACACATTGGCTCACAAATAAGCACATTAACTCACAAATAAGGGCAAGGGCCCTCTAACTTAAACGGGCCATGCCCGGTAAGTATAAAAAAAACAATCACACCGAAAACTTTTCACACACACACGTAAAGCTGTTAAAACAGCTGTTTGTTAAATTCGTGAAGAAACCCCTAGGTCAAAAGACCAAAAAGTATACAAAAAAATCACTTAGCTCCAGCCAAGTCGAGACCATGTCTAGCTTGAAAAGCGGCAAACGAGATCTGGGGAAGCAGGCGTGGTGAATTCTGGGATAAATGGTAGCCCAGCCAATTAGAAACTTCGTTCTACTATATAGTGGCCGAGTCTGAGCAGAGGGATCGGCTCCGAACCCATCAGTTATGAATGTAGGCGAGATAGGATCCCATTACATCACCTGTTTGCGCTTGAGGCACCACCATTCCTTTTTCTCTCACAACTGTTCCTTCTCGTATGGACATATTTACTTTCACCACCAAAATCATCATCAAGTACCAGTTGAATATGGCCATCCTTCCTTTGTAGTCAGACTTTGCGTTCAGGGGTCCGATGGAGTCTGACCAACATCAATGGTAGAAGGAAAAGTCTTAAGTTTTTTACAGTGGGTGATATGAATCCACAAAATCCTCTCTGCGATCTTCACAGCCGTAGGTGTCGAGATAAGTACTTGATATGGGCCTTCCCACCTGGGGGATGACCAGTTCTTTCTCTTCACAATTCGGATCCACACCCAGTCTCCGGGTGCCACGCTTAACAAGGTTTCACTTCTGGAATCTGCAAAGGTGTCATTGGTTACAAGAGACTTGACATTTAGCAGCTTCTTCATATAATCCGCTAGATCCTCACCCCCCCCCCCCTCACGTTCCGCTGGCAACAATCCTTGCCACTGCGGGACGTAATATGGTCTCCCAAACAAAAGTTCAAATGGTGTAAGTCCTTTGTAGGAGGGTGAGATTCGCATGTACAGGAGTGCCAATGGAAGGCACGCAGTCCAGGATCTATGCGTTTCTGCCATCAGTTTGCGGAGTTTATTCTTCAGGACACCATTGTGTCTCTCCACCAGTCCAGCTGACTGCGGATGGTAAGCACAATGGTACTTGAGATCAATTTGAAACACTTGACCCAACTTCTGCACAATCTGGTTTACAAAATGAGACCCATTATCACTATAAATGTGCCTTGGAAGGCCAAATCGGGGAATTATTTCTGTTGTCAAAAGCTTTGCTAATGTGTGTGCATCAGGATGCTTTACTGGAAAAGCTTCTACCCACTTAGAAAAAGCATCAATTATAACTAGACAGAACCTTTTTCCCTCTGAAGGTGTCAACTCAATAAAGTCCATACAGAGTGTGTGGAATGGACATGGAGGGGTAGGGAATGCCTGCTGAGATTTTTTAACTACCCCCTGAGCATGATACTTTGCACATAACAGGATAAACAGAATTGCTTTGCATAAGTTGAAAATCCTTTACACCAAAACACCTTAGACACTATTTGAACCATTGTCTGTACTCCTACATGGGCAGGTACATGGCTAACCAATGCAGCATACCTAAAAAGGTTTGAGGGAATACCATTTTGCCATCTGATGCCCTATACAACCCATCCTGTTGAGTGATACCATATTTCACCCAACGACATTTTTCTTTCTGTGTTGTCAATGTTTGCATTACTTTTAGTGTCTCTAAGTCTAAGAGGTGTCCGGGCTCTAAATCATTGTCATGTAAAAGCAAATCATTTTCTTGAGCTACCATTTTTGCAGCCATATCAGCAAAAGCATTTTCCCTGGAGACAGGATCTTTTTTGTTAGTATGTGCTGAACATTTACATATCGCTATCTGAAGTGGTAATTGCACTGCATCTAACAACTGTAAAATTAAATCTCTGTGATTTATTGGTTTGCCTGTCGCAGTAACCATTCCTCTATTCTTCCATTGTTGAGTGAAAACATGCACAGTGGAGAAAGCATACTGACTATCTGTATAAATAGTCACTTTTTTACCCTCCCCTAAGGTACAAGCTCGAGTCAAAGCCACTAACTCAGCTGCTTGGGCAGAATAAATATTTGACAATCCTTTTGCTTCTAAAACTTCAGTTTCTGTGGTGACGGCATACCCTACTAGTGTTCTTCCTGCAGTGTCCTTCTTTGCTGATCCATCTACAAACAAAACAAGATCAGAATCTACCAACGGAATATCTGTTAAATCTGGTCGGGGAAGTACTTTGTCATGAATGCTCTCTAAACAAATGTGTGGAGTACCTTCTTCTGGAGTCGGCAAAAGTGTCGCCGGATTAAGAGTAGTACATCTTTCTATGGTCATATGTGGCTGTGTCAGCAGCATCGTCATACACGACAAATGTCGACTAGGAGATAAAAAGGTCATCTTATCTTGCAAAAGTATGGTAGCTACTGAATGTGGAACTCACAATTTTAATGGGTGAAACAAAACTAATGATGCTGAGGCTTGCACTGCCATGGCGGCTGCCACTACAGCTTGAACACAATGCGGCAATGCCCTTGCAACAGGATCTAATCTGCAGGAATAAAAAGCTATCGGTCTCTGTTTATCCCCATGTACTTGCACCAGAACCGAAGTCATATATCCTCCCTTACAATCAACCATTTGTACAAACTGCTTAAAATAGTTCGGAAAACCCAAAACAGAGGATCCTGCTATCAATTGCTTAATTCTATTAAATGCTTGTATTGCCTTATCTGTCCACTGTATATTACTTTTAGCTGCCATGGGAGTGTCATAGATCAGTGCGGTCAATGGCCCTACTTCTTCAGCATAATTAGGAATCCAACTTCTACAAAAATTAGCCACACCTAAAAACGACATCATCGCCCACTTAGTCGTAAGCATAGGTGCTTCAAGAATTGCTTGTTTTCTTTTATTTTCCAATTGTCTACCTTCATGCGAGATTAAATAACCCAAGTACTTTACTTGTGCTTTCCACAATTTTAACTTCTCTTTATTTACTTTATGTCCTTGCTCAGCTAAAAAACTAAGAAGGGCTAGGGTATCCTTTTTACAACTTTCCTGCGTGGGTGAGGCCAATAAAATATCATCTACATACAACAGAACCTGGCTTCCCTCTGGGGGAACAAACTGAGCTAAATTCGCAGCCATTTCTTGTGCGAATATTGTTGGACTCTCACAATAACCCTGTGGCAATCTGGTGTATGTGTATCTTTTACCTTGAAAAGTGAATGCAAACCAAAATCTACTCTCCTTGTGTAGTGGTATGGAGAAAAAGGCATTGCTTATATCTATGACAGAAAAATATCTGTGCTGAGGTAGTAAATCATTAAGTAGTGTATAGGGGTCAGGGACCACCGGTGCTCTTGGGATCACAGCTGAATTAACTGCTTGTAAATCCTGAACCAACCTCCATGACCCATCCGGTTTCTTTACAGGAAACAACGGAGTATTGCAGGGTGAATCTGGGCATTCAACAAGAATTCCTACCTGTTTAAGCTGTTCAATAACTGGTTTAATTCCTTCCTCTGCTTGCTTACTTAGTGGATATTGATGTTTACGGGGTCTAAAACCTGACTTTGCAGTTATACAAACTTCACCTGTTGTTTTCATTAATCCTACATCTCCTTTACCTTTTGACCATAAATCTACAGGCAAGGCACTTAATGCACTATCTTCCTCTTGAGTTAGGAGGATTTGTCATGCCATTTCTGTTTTGTCATCCCTGAGGTGCACACTTGGCCGTGCCCAAGTCACCCCATTTAATCTTTGTACCTGGATCTGTTGATCTTTCAACTGACTTTCAGACATTGTGTTCCAAATTGTTACCTTTTTCGCCAAATCTATCCAATGTGTCCCCACTGCTTTAGTAACGGAGATATATGGGCTACAACTTGAGCGATAAAGAAAGTACAGTTTTGTACCTACCGTAAATGTAGATGTCTGATAGATATGCAACTGCAGTCATAACATATGGGTTGTCCTGCCTCAGGCAGCCCTCGGTCGGCCGGATTCCAAAGTCTGGGTCCGACGTCGGCTGATGTCGCATTTCTCTCCGCCGTCAGAGCAGCTGGAGTATATAAGCATCAGCCGACGCCATTTTCTTCAGTGTTTCTTGCCCCAGATGCCAGGTGCCCTCCAAGGAAGGCTGTAATCAAATTGGAAGACAAAAACAGGATTCCAGACAAATACATGAGCAATAAACAGATACACCATAACAGATATCCCCAGCTAAGAGAAACAGGGATAGGAGTGGACCCTAGGCATAGAGGGGTATGGAGGGAGGGAAAATCCGACTGCAGTTGCATATCTATCGGACATCTACATTTATGGTAGGTACAAAACTGTACTATGTCCTTCAAGAATGCAACTGCTGTAATAACATATGGGTAGAATACCATAGCTTAGCTGGGGGAGGAGGAATGGTCTAGGAAAAAGATGGTGAGGCAATCAAACCCTGCAAGACTGCCGAAGCAAAGCCTGCTCTGGATCTGGAGTATAGAGGGAGATCATAGTGTTTGGAGAATGTATGCACGGAGCTCCATGTAGCAGCTTCTAGAATGTCCTTAGTAGGCACCCCTCTTAAGAATGCTGTAGAGGTGGCTGTAGCTCTGGTGGAATGCGGTCTGACATTGGCTGGAACAGTCTTTCCATGAAAGGAACAACAGAATCTGATGCAATGTCCAATCCATTTTGAAATAGTCTGTTTTGAAATTGCTTTTCCCTGGACTGCAGGGGCGTAAGCTACAAAAAGTTGTTCAGACTTCCTACTGGTCTTGGTTCTATCCAGGTAGTATCGAAGTTGTCTGTGAATGTCCAAGGTATGCAACAGTCTTTCCCCCTTATTCTCAGGATTGGGGAAGAAAGCAGGCAGATGAATAGCTTGATTTAAAGAAACCCTAGATACCACCTTTGGCATAAAAGTAGGGTTGGTCCTTAATGAAACCCTGTCTCTGGAAAATTATGAACGGTGGTATTGCCATTAGGGCCTGTAGTTCCGAAACCCTTCTTGCTGAGGTAATTGCCAACAGGAAAGCTGTCTTCCATGAGAGAAATTGCAAGTCAACTGAAGCTGCTGGCTCAAATGGAGGTAGAGTCAGTTTTTCTAGGACAAAATTGAGGTCCCAGGCTGGCACTGGAGCCTTTCTTGGTGGCTTAATGTTCTTGATTCCCCTGAGGAATTGCCTTAGCAAAGGATGTGAAAAGACAGGTGGATCAGTGTTATATCTAGCTGAAATAGCTGATGCATGTATCTTTATGGAAGAATATGAGAGTCCATTCTTTAGCATATCTGCCAAATATTCCAGGATGAGTGGGATGTTCAATAATGATGCATCATGCCCCTTGCTGGTATTCCAAATGCTGAATCTCTTCCATTTTGCTAAGTAAACCTTTCTGGTGGATGGTCTTCGAGCCTCTGTTAGTATCCGCTGAACTACCTTGGAGAGAGATAGGTTGAGGTTATTCATGGGATCTCCCAGGCTGTTAGCTGCAGTGTCTGAAGGTTTGGATGCACTGTTTTGAAGTTGTGTTGACTCAAAAGTAGAGGCCATTGGGGAAGGGCCCACTT
This sequence comes from Protopterus annectens, assembly GCF_019279795.1. Classification (NCBI taxonomy): domain Eukaryota; kingdom Metazoa; phylum Chordata; order Ceratodontiformes; family Protopteridae; genus Protopterus; species Protopterus annectens. The sequence continues at coordinate 1,276,633 of NC_056737.1, read as the reverse complement.
CTTGGTGTGACATATGCTCCATAGTAGTGGATACCAGTGCTGTCTTGGCCAGTCCGGAGCTATTAGGATCCCCTTGGGTCTCTCTGCTTTGATCTTTAGTAATACTGAGGTCATCAGTGGCAGAGGTGGGAATGCATAGATTTTTAGGAAGTTCCAGTTGAATGAGAGCGCATCTACTTTCCAAGCTTGTGGATGGTATGTCCTTGAGCAGAATTTTTGTAGATGATGGTTGAGGTGCGAGGCTAATAGGTCTACTTCTGGGCTGCCCCATGTCGAAGTGAGCTGTGTGAAGATCTTCGGATGTAACCTCCACTCGTGTGGATCCGTGAAATTCCTGCTTAGGCTGTCCGCCAGCACATTCTCTTTGCCTGGAACAAACTGGGATTGTAACTGGATGTTCAGGCTCAGTGATTTTTCCCAAAGATGCATTGTCAGTCTGCAAAGGGGGTAAGAATGGGTGCCCCCTTGCTTGTTTATATACCACATCACAGTAGTGTTGTCTGTCCGTATCAGTAAATGGCCTTGCTGAAGTTGGTGTTGAAAGGCCTCGATGGCATGCATTACTGCCAGCATTTCCTTTTGGTTTATATGCAGATGTGTTTCCTTTGGAGACCATTGTCCTTGTATATACCTGCCTTCCATGTGTGCCCCCCATCCAAGGTCTGAGGCATCTGTGGTCATGGTCTGTGTTCTCTGTGGTTTTTTGAATGACATACCTGTGTTTGCCTGGCTTACTGAGGCCCACCAAAGGAATTCCTTTTGTAAGCATGGAATGAGCGGTATGGTTGTCTCTAAGTTGTTGCTGTGCTGAGACCATAGGCTTTTTAGGTACCACTGAAGCTTTCTCATGTGTAGTCTTGCTAATGGAACCAGGAGAATGCAGGATGCCATGTAACCCAGGGCCTGTAGGAATCTCCTTGCAGTCATCTGGGTAAGTTTTGCCAAATCTTTGAAATAATGAGTTAACTTCTCTTGCTTGTCTTCTGTTAGGTAAGCCATTTGAGAGGCTGTGTCTAATTTGGCTCCTAAGAAGATTATTTGCTGGGATGGCTGAAGTCTTGACTTTTGGAAGTTGACTGTGTATCCCACAGCTTGAAGTAATCGAATGACATAGTCCAAGTTTTTTGTCAGCATCAATTTGTCGTCCGCCTGTATGAGGCAGTCGTCCAGGTACGGGTAAATTTGGATCCCCTGGAGCCTACAATGAGAAATTACTGAAGCCAGGCATTTTGTGAACACTCTGGGTGCAGTAGATAAGCCAAATGGCAATGCTGAGAATTGATAATGCTCTGGCCCTGCAAGAAATCTGAGGTATCTTCTGCAGCTGTGTCTGATAGGGACATACAGGTATGCCTCCTTGAGGTCCAGAGTAATCAGCCAAGACCCCTTGCCCAGCATGGGAAGGAGTTGCTGTAGAGTCAGCATTTTGAACTTTGGTACTATGAGAAAGGTGTTTAATGCGGACAAATCCAGTATTGGTCTCCATTGAGATTCTTTTCTTGGAACAAGGAAGTCTTGAGTAAAACCCCTGGCCTTGTTCTTGTTGTGGAACTCTTTCTATTGCTTTTATCCGAGTCAGCAGAGAGATTTGCTTGATAGCCTCTGCCCTCTGGTTTTGTGATAGGTTTGGCATGCCTTGTTTTCTTGGTAAGGCATGAAAATGGAACCTGTAACCTCGGTCTATAATGTCCAAAATCCATTTGTCCTTTGTCAATCTGTGCCAATTGTCTGCAAACAGAGATAATTTCCCGCCCAAGGGAGCCTCTATTTGTTCCCTGGTAGGCGGAAGTAGAGGAAAGTCATTGAGACTGTGGCTGTGGGGCAGGTGAAACCCCTGTGTCACTTCTTTGGTTTGCTGGCTGCCATTGTCGTCCCCTGTAAGGACCTCTGTATTGTCCTCTTTCTCGGCCACGTCTGTTTTTACCCCTTTGAAATTTTTCAGGATTAGGAAAGGACCAGTTTTTTGAAGGCCAATTCCTACTGAATCTGGGGGGGTTGAACCTGGAGGAAATCCTTCACCGTCTGAACTGATTTTGCTTTATCCTCGATGGACTTAAACACATCCTTAGCATTAGCACCAAAAAGCTTGTTCTTTTACAAAGGTGCATCCAAAAGTTTTGCCTTTACATGAACTGGTAGAGGTTGATCTTTTAACCATGCATGTCTACGAATGACTGCCCCTTGTCATAGCTGCCCTACATGAAGCTTCCAGTGCATCATATCCACACTGCAGGAAGTGATTGCTTACTTGCTGAGAGTTATGTACAGCTTCCTGCAAAGACTTCCTGACTAAAGGATCAGGAGAGGCCAATGTTTTCTGTAAATCTTCTAACAGGAAATCCTGATATTGTAACATATGAAAAAGGCAATTCAAAGCTGTCATAGATGAAGTAGTGGAGGTGTAAACCTTTTTATCCCACCTCTCTAATGACCTAGCTTCCCTGTTGGAGGGCAAAGGATTTTTAGAGGGGGTAGCTGAAACACCTTTTGGTCCCTGAGAAATAGTTTCCAAATCAGCAGTATGGGCCCTGAATAAATAGGAATGTGTTTCTGGGACCCTGTAATACCTGTCAGGCTTAGCTGGAGCAGGAGGAAGAGAATCAGGAGTTACACTAGAATCAGAATATAAATCATCCAAAACATCAAGCACAGGAGGAATAGCTAAGGGCCTGTGCTGGGGCTTTTTAAGGAAAGTTCGAAGGCGCTTTCTGGAATCAGAATATTCCTGGCCTTGCCACTTGAAATGTTCCCTCATGGTATGCAGAACTTCCCCAAAAGAAATATCCTCAGGAGGGGAGGCAGAGGGGATGGAATCCTCTGCATCTGAGTCCTCATAGGTCTGGAAGAGCTCTACCTGGCCATCAGAGTGAACAGAGTCCTCAGAATCTTCATCTGAAGGAATAGGGTCAGAGGGTTCAACCCGGGGCCTTTTATCAGAAGGAGGCTGGGATCCTCTCTCAGGATGGGCCTGTGAACCTCTAATCATAGAAATTAAGTCAGCAGCCATAGACATAATTTGTGTCTCTGGAGTAGGCTGAGGTAAGGCTTTAGCAGTAAGCTGCTTGGTCTTGCTGGCTGCCTTAGCCCTAGTGTAGGCCTTAATAGACATGGCCATAGGAGGCCTGGCAGCTCCACGTGCAGGAGTGACCTTATCTACAGCAATGGTCTCGGGCATTTCCTCGGTTTCGGTATCCGGAGGAAAATCAATAACTGGCGTTGGAGTTATATCCGGAATCGGAGTTGTCGGTAATGCGGTGTCTTCGGTTCGGAGCGGTGGAAAAACAGTCTCAGGGGGAACCGGAGCACTCGCGGTAGGTATTGGCGTGGAGTCGGTGGTAGACGCGGGCCGAGGATGTCAGTCCTGGTTTCTTCGTTTCTTGGGAGTTTGCGATGTCGGAAGTTCCGACAGCATTGTATAAGCAAATTTCTCGCCAAAAAAAGCTTCAGCGAACTCCGCCCGGCGCCTGAGAGTGCGCTTGTTGAAGCGAGCACAGGCTACACAGGCTGAGACGTCGTGGTCTGGGCCAAGGCAAGGAAGACAGTGAGAGTGGAAATCCTTATGAGGTATTTGTTTACCACAAGAAAGACAATTGTTAACTTTTTCAGTAATTTCTGACATCGGCTGAGGCAAGAAAAGGTCCCCAACGGGGTACTTAGCTTTTTTGATGATTTCGGAATCGAAGAATACAGGAGCTGACCGACCGGCACTTGCAAACCGCTTCTGCTTCGGGCACCGCGCGGCAAGAAAGACTGAAGAAAATGGCATCGGCTGATGCTTATATACTCCAGCTGCACTGACGTCGGAGAGAAATGTGACATCAGCCGACGTCGGACCCAGACTTTGGAATCCAGCCGACCGAGGGCTGCCTGAGGCAGGACAACCCATATGTTATGACTGCAGTTGCATTCTTGAAGGACATCTAATTTCCTTAGTCAAAGTACAGTTTACTACTGTATTACCTTGCGTATCCCAAAACATATCATTCAAAATTATCCTTGCACACTTGTGCTTAAAGAATTCTTTTTCAAATTCTTTATCCGGACCAGGGGCCTTATAGAACATTGTACAATGTAAGTGCACCGCAACCTGTGGTGACCCACTCCTAGATTTACTTAGAGCGAGATTGATCAACTCTGTATCAACCCTCCCCGGGCCATCTGAAATCAAGTCTAGGCTATACCAGTAAAACAAGTCTTGTACTCCTTGTACTACTTAGCTATCCGCTAACCTTTTTGCCTCAATACCTTTAGGTGTGGGAATTACCGCTATTCCAAACACATGCATCAAATCTCTTCCTAGCAAATTAACTGGACAAACTTTTGATATAATTACCCTACACCTAACAGTTTGGTTTGCGGATCTGTGAACAGTAGAGGATGAGATGGTGGTTCCTCATAAATTTTCCCGTTTGCCGCTTTTACAAGGACAAACTCATCTGTTTCGCAGTTCGGAGGCAGAACTGCTGGACCCAAAAGTGTACGCGATGCACCTGAATCACATAAAAACTCCACTTTTTGTCCCTCAACCAAAAACTCTATCATGGGTTTCTGATCTAGATGCATAGCAATACCCAAATTTGCCAGGTTTATGACTTCACGGTCACAATCCCGCCCTTCCATTAGAGTATTCTGACATTCATCGTAGAGAGTGTCTGCCTCTTCATTATCCCAATAATGAAGATGGCGCCTTTCTTCACTATCATATAGTCATGCGGAGCCCTCGTCGTAAGCTGTGGGGGATGTTGCCACTCTTCACAGTCGGCAGCGAAGTGCCCACGTCTACCGCATTTAAAACCTTCTCCAAGTTTTAACCTTTCTCTATAGGCTGAATGTCCACCCGGTTCATTTAACGTGTCCCATTGCGGGCCCCCACATTTTTTTACGCCACCACGGCGCCCTTGCCCCCTTTGGTCCTGTACTAGGAATATCCCACCATCATTCCCTATTGCTAACACTTGTACTTTCTTTTTCTTTTTTAGATTAAAATGTCGCTCAGCATGCCGTGCATATTCAAACAAAGGTTGCAGTCTACATGTTCTGTGATCTACCATGTGCTTAGTAATAAAACTACTTATCGGAGCCTTACAACCCTTAAGAAAAGCATTTTTCAATTGCTGTTCATACGGACTATCATTAGTCTGATCCTGCGGAATTGTCATTCCACAATGGTTACTGAACACTTCTGTCAGTCTTACAATATAATGATCTACAGATTCATCATTTTGGATGCACTGATTTATTACTGTCCAATCTGCTCTTGGATGCCACTTATCAGAAATTCTCTTTAACAGATCAGTGACTCGTGTGTCTAACACCCCAGAATTATGCTTTAATGTAGTGCCGTCATCTGCCTTACATGTCCAAGTACCACAAACTAAGTGCCAATCTGGACCTAAGATTTGTCACACTACTTGTTCTACTTCTAAACCATTTAGATGATAACTTAAATGCATACCAACTATGTCATCAGAAAACTTTTGAAAATTAACCTTGGGATGAGGAATACCATCCGTAGCTCGTTTTATATCCTCTCTAGCCCAGGGACGATAAACTAAAATAGTTGGTTCTTGTCCAACATCTCCTGCTTGTGGGTTTGCAACTTGTATTAAGGGAAGAGCTTCTGAATGGTCAAAGTTTAATAGCCCAACGTCCTTGCCCTGCTGGTCCTGACCTTAACTGCATAGGTTGGTCTACCTGTTGCAAAGCAACTTTAGGTACTACAGGAATTTGTGGGTAAATTGGAGGGGTCACAACATTTCCTTGAGCAGCTAATAACCCACCCTGCTGTACAGATCCCACATCTTCAGACTGATATTGAGGAGGTTCCCCTGGTATGGCAGCAGCAATTTCACCATACGGTGGGGCAGTTGCCTGCCTTTGTACTGCACAAACTGTGTGCTCATCCTCCTTATCAAAAAATAAAGCTACTTTTCCACTTGGCACCAGTGATCTCTTTTGATTTATTTTCTCTTTTTCCTGACACTGTTTTTCTTTTATAGCTCGTTTATTTGCTTCTTCTAACCACTTTTGTGCTTGGGGAAATCCCAATTGTCTTTGCTTTTTAGTTCTAGTTCCTGCATCTCTTTTCAAATCTCTAACCAATTTTGCACAGGCATTCTTTAGTGTACGATCAAAATCATATTTCAACTTCCACTTCTTCAAAAATGTAACATTATTTTTGTTTAAACTTTTCATATACTTAGCATCAACATTTAAACAGGCATCACTCTCACACTTGCAGCAACCTGAACGCATGTTTTCCTAGATTTCTTATTTTTAGGACTGTATATTTTAGGACTGCATCAAAATTATTTTTACAGGGCTTATTACAAAATGGGGCTATCTTAACAGGGATCCTAACAAAATAACAGGTAATCCTAACAAAATAATCTTAATTATTCCTACCCACCCTTAACTAAAAATAAAACCCCTGTAGACAAGGTTAAATTAAATTAAAAGAAAATTGTTTTCATCCTACCTGAACCAGATGAGACTCCGTTTCCCCTTTTGGTTCGGAAACCGTCTTTCAGATAGGGATCAGAGAGCGGCCGGCCTCTTTCCAACAAATCAGTCGGAGGGCTTTCCGTCGAGGGAATCTTAAGATAAGAAACCTCACATGAGCAGGTTTTTCGGTCTCTCTGTCAGCCTGATCCATATCTTCGTAGAGGTTTCTGGTCCGAAGGACCAAAATGTCAGAAGAAAAAAATTCAAGCGAGTCACATCTGCCTCAGGTGATGAAAAACTTCTTTATTTGCAGCTAACCAGATTACAGCAGCATGTTGGCCAAGATGAACTCAATCTGATCAGCTTGTTTACTGACATCAGCTTTTATACTTTCCTGTTACTAGCCAAAATAGCTTTTGTTACATTTCTAACAGTTGACAGTTGGCTATGAAAAATATCTAGGATCACAATTTACCTCAGAAAAGAATGCTTTACCTCAAAACCACAGCTAGTGTAGAACGTTTACCTCAAAACCACAGTTAGTGTAGAACATTCAAAAAGGTACAGCATACTTAGTTCAACAGTGGTAGCTGGAATTTTCCACAGCCTGCCTCAGTAAATTAACTCTTATTCAGAAGTATAGAAAACAGATGTTATTCAAGTTCATAAGAAAACTACATCTATCATAGGTAAAGCCCATCTTTAATAAACATGGTTCAATGACCTTTTCTTACCAACAATTCAGCAAATAGCATATTCATTTTGCTAGATGGGAGAAAGAGACAAATAGTATGTTTTAAAACTTTTTCTCTTAACAGTTCTGTATTGTAATGAGCTGAAATGGCAGAGGCATGTATCTTAATTGATGAGAAGGATCGGCCTTTGTCCAGCATCTCAGTTAGGTATTGTAAAATCTGAGGAATATTTGGAACAAGCGGTTCAATTCCTTGTGCCTGATTCCAAGCACAGAATCTCTTCCATTTTTCTGCATAAGATTTTCTGGTGCTGGGCCTCCTGGCTTCCAAAATGACATCCTTAACTGCTTTAGAGAGAGGTGTGTTCTGAGTGGATATATTATTCGCCATGCAGCCAGATTTAAGGTTCCGAGTTGGCTGTGCAGGATCTGATTGCTTTGTTGGGCCAGAAGATGAGGAATCTGAGGTAAAGTCCAAGCTGGGTCTTGAGACAGGCTTTTTAGGATTGGGTACCAGTGCTGGCGTGGCCAGTCTGGGGCAATCAGAATCATTTTTGGCTTCTCTTGTCTGACCTTTAGGAGTACCTTGGGGAGGAGAGGCAGTGGAGGGAAAGGCATAAACTGTCAGGGATTTCCAGCTGAATGATAGAGCATCCACCTTCCATGCTTGTGCGTGATAAGTCCTTGTGTAGAATCTCTGTAGTTGGCAGTTATGAGGGGAGGCAAATAGATCTATGTCTGGGCATCCCCATTTCCTTGTTATCATGTTGAAGACTTGTGGATCTAGTTTCCACTCGTGAGGGTCCATGAGGTTTCTGCTTAGTTCGTCTGCCAGAGTATTTGTCCTTCCTAGCAGGAATTGCGCCTGTAGATGTACTTGATAGGTCAGTGCTGTGTTCCATAAAGTCATGGCTTGCCTGCAGAGGGGGTAGGAATGTGTACCCTCTTGCTTGTTTATGTACCACATGACTGTAGTATTGTCCGTCTTTAGTAACAGTTGTCCTGGATGCAGCAGATCCTTGAAGGCTGTTAGGGCATTCTGTACAGCTAGCATCTCTTTTTGACTGATGTGAAGATGCATTTGGTCTGTGGGCCACGTGCCCTGAATACATTTTCCTGCCATATGTGCCCCCCAGGCATAATCTGATGCATCTGTTGTTAGTGTCTGCCTGGCTGTGGGCAAAGTGAAAGGCTGTCCCTTGTTGTGGTGACAGGCCAGAGCCCACCATCGAAACTCCTGTTGCTGACAGGCCAGAGCCCACCATCGAAACTCCTGTTGCAGGCAGGGAATAAGAGTCATTATTGTCTCCAGGCTGTGGCAATGTTGAGTCCGAACACTTTTTAGATAGCATTGTAGCTTCCTCATATGCAGTCTTGCATATGGAATTAGCAGAATGCAGGGTGCCATGTAGCCCAAAGCCTGCAGAATTTTTCTTGCAGGGAGTTGCGTCTTTGTTGCCATCATTTGAAAGTAATGAATCAGTTGCCTTTGTTTGTCTGGGGTGAGATAAGCCATCTGGGCAGTTGTATTTAAGCTTGCACCCAGCAATATTATCTCTTGAGAGGGCACTAGTTTTGACTTCTTTTCATTTACTGTGTACACTAGGCAAATTAGTAACTCTTTTACAAACGCCAGATGCTTTAGTAGGCTGTCCTTGCTCTCTGCTTGAATAAAGCAGTCGTCTAAGTAGGGAAATATTTGAATTCCTTTTTATCTGCAAAATGCAATTACTGGTGCCAGGCATTTTGTGAAGACCCTGGGCGCAGTAGATAAGCCAAAGGGCAGTGCAGAGAATTGGTAATGCATTGAACCAGCTATAAATCTGAGGTATCTTCTGCAAGATTGTCTGATTGGGACATGCAGGTATGCCTCTTTGAGGTCCAAAGTAACTAGCCAAGCCTTCTTGCTCAGCATGGGCAGAAGTTGCTGCAGTGTCAACATTTTGAATTTTGGAACATCCAGGAAAGTATTTAGAATTGACAGATCCAGTACTGGTCTCCAGGCTTTGTCCTTTCTGGGTACCAAGAAAAGTCTTGAGTAAAATCCTTGCCCCTATTCTTGCTGTGGTACTTTTTGAATAGCTCTCATGTGCATGAGAGCAGAAATTTGTTTTTGTGCCTCTGCCCATTGGTTTTGTGGCAGGTCTGGCATACCTGTTGACCTTGGTAGGGTGTGAAAGTGGAACCTGTAACCCTGAGAAACAATATTCAGTACCCATTTGTCCTGGGTGATCATGTGCCAGTTTTGTGAAAAGTGTGCTAGTTTTCCCCTAAGGGTGCTGTCAAAAGGTAAGTGCTTGGCTTTTGTAGAGGGAAAGTCATTGAGACCATTTCCTATAAGGTTGTGATTTGTCTTCTCCGCCTTTGGGGGCTGAAGCACCCCATTGTTTAGGCCTGTATGAGCCTTTGGGCTGAGATCTGCCTCTTGGGCGTCTATCTGCCTCTCTGTGGCCTGACTGACACTGGAAAGGACCAAGTTTTAGAAGGCCAGCTCCTGCTAAAATCTAGGTGGCTAAACCTGTAAGAAATCCTTTACTGTCTGCATTGATTTAGCTTTATCCTCCATTTTCTTTAGCACCTCTTCTGCCTTAACTCCAAACAAAGTATCATGCTGTAATGGAGCATCCAATAATTTTGCTTTAACATGATCTGGTAAACTTTGTTCTTTTAACCAAGCATGCCTTTGAATGACAGAGCCTGTAACAGCGGCTCTGCAAGAAGCCACCAATGAATCAAAGCCACATTGCAGAGTATGCTTTCCCACTTGTTCAGCTGCATGCAATAAATCGTGCATTTCCTTATTGTCAGGACATTCTGAGCTTGTAAGCATTTTCTGTTTTAGCAAAGACATTAGGTATTGTTGATATTTAAGCATGTGAAACTGGCACTTTAAAGCCCTTACAGCTAAAGTAGCAGAACTGTAAACTTTTTCCCCCATCTATCCAGTGCTCTAGAATCCCTATCAGAGGGAACAGGGTTTTTTTGCAGTGGAAGCCTTGACCCCCTTGGGACCCTAAGAAATTGTTTCTGGGTCAGCAGCAGGGTTTTTTATAAAGAAATTTATGAGAATCTGGGACCCTGTAGTACCTATCTGGTTTGACTGATGCAGGGGGTAAAGAATCAGGAGACAAACTGGATTCAGAAAAAACATCATTAACAATATCTAGTACAGGTGGGATAGCAAGGGGCCTGTGCTGAGGAAGTAAAAGAAAGTCTCTGAGCCTTTTCTTGGATTCTAAATAATCATGGCTCTCCCAATGAAAATGCTCCCTCATGGTGTGCAGGGTTTCCCCAAAAGAGTAATCCTCAGGAGGAGAGGCTGAAGGGATAGATTCTTCAGCATCATAGTCCTCACAGGGAGAAAGAGAATATCCCTGTTCCGAAGAGGAATCAGAGGAAATAGAAACCTGGTCAGAGGAGTCAGTCAGTTGTCTTGCCTAGGCCTTTAATCAGGAGGGGGATAGGAACCCCTGATCAAAGTAATTAGGTCTTCGGCCATTTTAAGCATCTGTTTCTTTGGCATGGATGACTGCCCTGGAGAATGCTGTACTAGTTTCTTTGTCTTTAATGGTGTTTTAGACTTTCCCATGGCTGCTGAAGTAGACTTGATAGTAAGCTGTGTAGGTCTGAAAACACCCTCAGAAGCCGATGCCTGCTCAGCAGCTCCGGACCCATCTGATGGAATAGTTTCCGTAGGCCCAACACCTTGAATTATCAGAGGCCTAGTTGTCTCCAGGTGGAAGTCGGAGGCGACCTGTGGCTCTGAGGTAGCGGGTGTCAGGGGCTGCGAAAGCGCCTCACTGAGAACCGGTGACTGGCCTAGAAGAGGCTTCTTCGGTTTTGGACCTCGGATGCCTGTCCTTTTCTTTGTCTTTGCGTTTTTATGGATTCCGGTCATCGGTTGTTCTGACGGCATTATGTAATTAAACCTTCGGCCAAAGTAATGTAAAGCAAACTGAAACAGACGCTTAACAGTGCATTGGTTGAATCTAGCACAAAACAGACAACTAGCAATGTTGTGGTCAGAGCCTAGGCAAGGAATACAATAAGAGTGAAAATCCTTATGAGGTATTTGCTTCCCACAAGAAATACAATTGTTAACTTTTACTGACATCAGTCTGGAGCAAGAAAAAGTTTCCCCAACGGGGTACTTAGCTTTACTGAAGACTTCGTTTCTGAAATTCAATTTCGAAAATCTTAGGAGTCGGCCGACCGGCACTTGTGAACTGTTTTTGCTTCGGGCACCGCGCGGCATGAAAGACTGAAGAAAATGGTGTCGGCTGCATCTTATATACGCCTGGCGCACTGACGTCAGGGAAGAGGCGAAAGCAGCCAACGCCGGACCTAGACATTGGAATTCTGGCCGACTGCGGGTAGCCTGCCAGCAGGATAACCCAAGTGTAATGACTGCAACAGTAAAACATGAACATCTGACTCGTCTTCAGTAGCTTTGGTGGACTGCCAGTCACCTCTATGCCTAAGGATTTTCTACTATCTCAGCAAATGAGATATCCTTAGAGGGGGACCGTGGGGACCCTTCTGATTCATCCAAGTTGGTATCAGATGTCAGGGACTCCTGTGGGGAGTCCAAATGCTTCCTCTTACAGATTCTCTCCTGGGAACTTCCATCAGTGGGGGCTTATGGTGAGGTCTCGGAAGAGCAGGGGCCATCCAATGGGGCTTCCTGAGGCTCTGGGTCTCTAAGCTTGGCAAGGATCTGTGAAGCAGAAGCAGACAGGCACTTTAGGGGAGGAGGTAGCCAGACCTGGAGTCAAAGATGTCTTAGGAACATAACTCTCCTCATGGCTTCGAAGGCACCTCTGCTCTAATGAGAAGAGATCGATGGATCCAAAGAAACTGTTGATACCCACAGCACTGGGCTCTGAGCCAGCGGTAGGAGCAGAGCTCATTCAAACCAAAGCCCAGAGAGGCAGAGTCGGAACAGACAAGTCGGTCAATCGGCGCAGAGGATGTCAGAGTAAATGGAGCGAAGACACTGGAGGAGGCATCGGCTCCAAAGGCTCAATGATCATCAAGTCTGACTCCTCCGGCTCTGAAGGACTGGTATGGCTCGGAGGAGGAAGAGTAGTAGCTGGTAAAAGGGTCTTCGGTTCCAAAGCTGCTTGGGTCGGAGCCGATAAGAATTTAGCAAAGGCCGGTGCCTGTAAAAAGCTTATGCACCACACGATCCACATCCAAATTGGAAGGTCTAATCGAAGACCAACATGAGGGGAAGGAAGGAGGTACAGACTACAGGAGTAGAGACTTAGGCACTTGGAATACTGGTTCCAAAACCAGGGACCAGCTCCGAAAGGACAAGACGGTCGGCTCCAAAAGGGCTGTGGAACCGACATCGAAGAACTTTTAGCTTTCTTAACCTCAGAAGTAGAAGTCTTGGAAGACTGAGGATTTACTGGATCCATCTTGGTCGCTCAAATCTTCTTGGAATGACGGTTTAAGTAAACCTCTGTCGATCAATTTTCTCTTTCTATCCCGGAGAACCCTAGAAGCGAAAGAATGACAGATGGGAGCAACTTTCCTGGAGATGCAATGCTCCTAAACAGTGAACACAATTCACATGACTGTCAGTGACAGACATTTTCTGCCCACATTTGGGACATTTCTTAAATCCTGATTTAGGGTGTTTGTCTGTCTTGGTCACACAGTACCAAAAATGGTGCTGTAAAAAAGTACAGTTTTGTACCTACCATAAATGTAGATGTTAGAGTGCTATTACAGCTGCAGTCATAACAGATGGGTTCTCCTGCCATCAGGCGGGTCCTCGGTCGGCCGAATTTCAAAGTCTAGGTCCGGCGTCTGTTGTCGTCGCTTCTTCCCTGACATCAGTGCGACAGGGGTATAAAGGAACCAACCGACGCCATTTTCTTCAGTTTTCTTGCCCCAGATGTCAGGTGCCCCCAGAAGGAAGGCAATAGTAACTTTGTGCGATAATGCAGTGCTATATAATCAAAATACAGTAGTTGCAAGAAAATACATAATAAATGAAAACCCCAATCAGGTGGTATGAGGATGTGTTAGCCTATAGGCCTGTCTCAAGAGGGGAAGGAGGGAGGGAAACCTGGACTGCAGCTGTATTAGCACTCAAACATCTACATTTATGGTAGGTACAAAACTGTACTATGTTCATCGTGCATACAGCTGCAGTCATAATAGATGGGTAGAATCCCAAAGCTAAGAAAGGGGTGGTAGGCACTAGTTGGAACTAGGAAAAGCCAAAATGCCCTGCAAGACTGCCGTGGCAAAGCCTGCTCTAGATTTGGAGTATAATGGTAGGTTGTAGTGCTTGGAGAATGTATGCACAGAACTCCAAGTGGCTGCTTCCAAAATATCCTTGGTAGGAACTCCTCTAAGGAAGGCTGCAGAGGTGGCTGTGGCCCTGGTGGAATGAGTTCTAATGCCTGTAGGAACAGGTTTGCCATGAAAGGAATAGCAGAAGCGTATGCAGTGGGCTATCCATTTTGAGATCGTCTGTTTGGAAATTGGCTTCCCTTGAGCTCCTATCGCACAGGCCACAAGGAGCTGTTCTGATTTTCTGAAAGGCTTTGTTCTGTCCAAATAATAACGCAGCTGTCTGTGGATGTCCAAGGAATGTAGTAATCTCTCCCCTTTGTTTTGAGGATTAGGATAAAAAGTAGGTAAATGTATGGCCTGATTTAAAGCTACCCTGGATACCACTTTAGGCATAAAGGACGGATTGGTTCGTAAGGAAACTCTGTCCTGATGGAAGATGATAAAAGGCTGAACAGCCATGAGAGCCTGTAGTTCTGAAACTCTATGAACTGAGGTGATAGCTAGAAGGAAAGCTGTTTTCCAGGACTAATATTGCAAATCTGATGAGGCAGCTGGGCTCAAAGGGAGGCAAGGTCAATTTTTCCAGGATGAAATTAAGATCCCAAGCAGGTATTGGTTGTTTCCTTGGAGGCCTTAAATTCTTAGCCCCTCTGAGGAACTACCTTAAGAGAGGGTGAGAGAATAAAGGTGGATCAGTGTTGTATTCTGCAGAAATGGCTGAGGCATGTATTTTGATGGAGGAGAAAGAAAGTCCACTGCTTAGCAGTTCAGCCAAATATTGTAGTATTTGAGGTAAATTCAGTTTTCCAGGATCCGTGCCCTTTTTCTCATTCCAGACACAAAAACGTTTCCACTTTGCGGAGGTAAGCTTTCTTAGTTGATGGCCTTCTGGCCTCCAAAATGACATCCTGCACCTCCTTGGAGAGTAGGGCCTGTTGAGATGCTAAGGAATCTTCCATGCAGCTAGATTGAGTGTTTTTAGCTGGCTGTGAAGTTTTGAAACTGTGCTGAGTCAGAAGAAGAGGCATTAGAGGCAGGGTCCATGGTGGGGAATGCGTCAGGCTCCTCAGGAGTGGGTACCAGTGTTGCCTTGGTCAGTCCGGAGCAATGAGAATCATCTTTGGTCTGTCTACTTTTGGTCTTTAATAGAACTTTGGGCAGCAGAGGAAGAGGAGGGAAGGCATAAACCATCATAGATGCCCAACTGAAAGAAAGAGCGTCCACTCTCCAGGCCTTTGGATGGAAGATCCTTGAGCAGAATTTTGTCAATGGGTGATTCTTGTGGGAGGCAAAGAGATCTATGTCTGGCCTTCCCCATTCTTGGATTATTTTTGTAAAAACTTTTGGATGCAATCTCCATTCGTGTGGATCTGTCATATTCCTGCTTAGTGAAAACACAAAATCGCTGTTCCCTGAAGGTCTGCTCCAAAAGTACAAAAGTGTAGGAAAATGAAGTAGAAACACTGGAGACGGACCACCACAATAAATGGAAATATTTATTAACGGACAAGCGCTTTCGCGTACATCAAGCACGCTTCTTCAGATCCATAACAATGCATTCAACAGGTTACTAGTATATATATTAAAACCTACCCTTTAATTAAATAATCAAGTAATCAAACAATCAAATTAAGTTAAAGTGAAACAAGGCATCAAATCAGTCTGTGCATTCAGATACATAGTTCATGAAAAACAAAAGCATAGAGTAATGTGGTGTGTGAAGCCCATTTCTGAAGCATCTAATAAAATAAACTATAAAAACTACTATTTAAAACTTTTAAAATATTCTAAAAACTCTACTTAAAACCATATGGCACAAAAACTGCTGAAACATATGCAAGAATGCGCGTGACATTCATTCTAGCAGGTTAGTTACTAACGCAAATTATATATATAGTGTAAAGGTCATACAGTAGTTAAACGACTAATATTAGTTGTAACAACTCAAAGTAATCTGTGAAGACTACGGCCTAAGGAAATGTAATGATCAACTGCAATGTCAAACAGTATAGAATGGACTGAAGTAAAAACACTATGTAAAGTGAGCTCGTTGTGTAAAGGGACCAACCTCCCTTCTGTATAAGACTGCCTGTGCGTCTAAAATCTCGCAAAATGCAACTGTGTGAAGAAATGTGTTATGTATTAAAGGTGAAGTCAAACCACATAATAAACAAAAATGTATAAACGAAAAACAAGAAGCTCATCAGTATGAGGTCAACTAGGCATAACCATGGAAGTTTGTGTAAATATATGTGTTGCATATGCATCTACTAAAACGCAAGTCATATGAACGTTATACTATATTTCTATCTTAAACATAGAAGATAGTCAAATCATCGTACTAAAATGATCTAATGAAATTAAACCAATAGAGTTCATAAAACTAGTATATGTGTAAAATATGTAAAATTCTTATATATATATATATATATAAACTGTGAAAATGCAAAATGTCAGAAAAATAAAATAAAATATGATATATATAATATAGTTGAAAATGTACAGATATGAAATATATAAAAATGAAATATGTATGGAGATTTTATGAGATATGAAAAAAGTAAAGAATGAATATATATGCAATGTGTAGAAGTGTATGTAGATATATATGTAAAAATATATACAAGAATCTATGTTGAAAAAATATCAATACTAATAAATATGATGATAAATAAATTGATAAATAAGTTGATAAAAGTATTAATAAAATGAAATGTGTAAATGAACTTACTGTTATGCAAACATCACACAAATAGATATAAATATATATATGTACAAGCAAGAATAATAGAGTACAACATAAATATGTTCATAATGAATGAACGCTAACATCATAATTAAGATATTAATGTGTAACCTGCTAAGGTGCTCAAAAAACTATATTATTTATATAAAAGCATATTACAACAGCTGAGATTCCTGATGTATGAAAGACATAAATACATTCAAACTTTCTATGGGGCATCTTCACTTAACACTACGTGCTTTCAGGGGAGCTCTTACGCTCACGTATTGGTTTAAACCTGGACTATATTGAGCCTTTAACTTAAGAATCCAGGATAACTCTATATTCTCTAAATCATTGAAAATGTCTCCCTTTCTATCACAAGGTGTAATAATCTGTAGCACTCTAAAAACAAAAGAATGCCCTATATTGTTCATGACATGTTTGGCTAATGCATATTTTATTTCACATTTCTTTATGTCTTGAACATGTTCTTGTATCCTTTCTTTTAAAGTTCTGGTGGTCATGCCTATATAGAAAGCTCTACAAATTCGGCAGTCCGCCAAATATATCAGGTTCTTATCCTCACAGGTGGCAAAAAAATGTGGTTCAAACTTAAAAGTTAAAGTGGGATGTTCAAATAATTGATCAGTTGTAATCATATTGCACATGCTGCATTTCGTGCATGGGAATGTGCCTAGTCTCTTGTCCTTATAAGATCTGGCGTTCCTACTCAGGCTAGGTTGTTCAACACACAATAATCTGCTTAAATTCTTGCTGTTACGATAAACAAATGAGGGTGTGGGTCCTACTAAATCTGCTATTCGTGTATCCGTCAAGAGAATATGCCAATTCTTGGTTAGGATGTTTCTAATGTGTTTAATATCGCTGGTATACCTCATATTAAATCTCACTATAGAATTGTCAAAAATTCTCTTGGTGTATCTATGATATTTGTTTATATTGACACATGTGCTCTTCACAACTGTCTTGTGAATAAGATTCTCCTTGATGCTGTGTACCTTTTCTGGGTTATATCCCCTGTTAATGAAACAATCTTCCAAAAAGTCACCCTGCATGTGTAGTTCATCCTCTGTTTTGCATAACCTCTTGATTCTGATGAACTGACTCTTGATTATACTGTCAAAAATAAACCTGGGGTGCATGCTATTGTAATGAAGTAATGTGTTCCTCCAACATTCTTTCCTGAAAATGGTAGTGTCAATAGTATGTCGTTGACCCTTAAAAATGGTAATGTCTAAGAAATCTATGCTGTAAAATGAATGGTTAACTGTAAATTTTAAAAAATCAGTAGTGGATTTTAGATGTCAAATGAAAGTAAGGAGCTCATCTGTGGTACCATGTCAAAACAAAAGTACATCATCTACAAACCTTTTGTAAAGGCTTATTTTCTTAAAGCAGTCATGATTAAAAAGGTGAGTCTTCTCCCAGTGCAACATCACTAAATTAGCATAAGTGTTTGCGCAGGGGGTGCCCATGGCCACCCCCCAACTGCTGTAGATATAACTTATCTCTAAACATAAAGACATTGTTTGTTAGTACTAATTCCATGATGGCACATAATAAAGTCTCTTCACTGATAGTGAACTTATGACTGCTGTTGATGATAAATCTCAAAGCTTCTAGCCCGAAAGTATTCGGTATTGAAGTGAATAAATTCTTCACATCTAGAGTGACAAAAATACATTCTTCGGTTAGATCATTGGTAAAGCTGTCCAGGCACTCTAATAAGCTCATATGTATCCTTTAATATAAAGCTAGTTTCAGAAAAGTACAGTTTTGTACCTACCATAAATGTAGATGTTCGAGTATCCACATTGCTGCAGTCCTTACTATTGGGTAGTCCGCTGTCCAGTCGGCCCGAATACCAAAGTATATGGCTGACGTCGGTCAGGGCGCATTAGACTGACGTCAGTACGTCAGGGTACTAATGCGCATGACCGACGTCATATCCTCAGTCTTTTCTTGCCCCAGATGTCAGAAGACCCTGAAAAGATAAGGCCAAAAACCAAAAACTCCCAAAATACCAGCACCAAAAATATATATATATATACAATATATACACAATTAGCAGAATAAAACCTCACCTACACAACCACCCCTAAACACAGAGGGGAAGGAGGGAGGGTAAATTGGACTGCAGCAATGTGGATACTCGAACATCTACATTTATGGTAGGTACAAAACTGTACTATGTTCTTCATTCCACATTGCTGCAGTCCTTACTATTGGGTAGAATCCCAAAGCAGAGGTAAGGGAGGCTGGCAAATCATAAGGAAGCAGGAACTGACAACATGCCTTGCAAAATAGCTGTGGCAAAACCAGCCCTAGACTTAGAGTAGAGAGGAAGGTGATAATGCTTAGAGAAAGTATGCACTGAACTCCAAGTAGCTGCCTCCAAAATATCCTTAGTTGCCACCCCCCTTAGAAATGCTGTGGAAGTGGCAGTAGCCCTAGTGGAATGAGGCCTAATCCCAGCAGGAATCTCCTTGCCATGATGGGAATAACAAAATGCAATGCAACACCCAATCCACCTAGAAATAGTTTGTTTTGACACAGGCTTGCCCTTAGAACTCAAAGCAAAAGAAACAAACAACTGCTGAGACTGCCTAAAATCCTTAGTCCTGCTCAAATAATAACGCAATAGCCTGTGTACATCTAAAGTGTGCAAAATCTTTTCCCCTTTATTTTGGGGATCTGCATAAAAGGTAGGCAAATGAATAGTTTGGTTTAAAGCCACACTAGAAACCACCTTAGGCATAAAGGAAGGATTAGTACGTAAAGATACCCTATCCTTATGAAAAATCAAAAAAGGCTCCACTGCCATAAGGGCCTGCAACTCAGAAACCCTTCTTGCAGAAGTAATGGCCAACAAAAAGCAGTCTTCCATGACAAGTATTTCAAGTCAGCAGTAGCCGCAGACTCAAAAGGTTGTAGAGTAAGTTTCTCCAACACAAAATTGAGATCCCAAGCAGGAGTAGGAGCTCTACGTGGGGGTCTTATATTCTTTGCCCCTCTAAGAAATTGCTTGAACAAAGGATGCGAAAACAATGGTGGGTCACAATCATAGTGAGCTGAAATTGCTGCAGCATGAATCTTAATGGAAGAAAAAGACAAACCTTTGTCCAGTAACTCAGTAAGATATTGAAGAGCCACACTCAAATTTGGCTCGGTAATCTCCAAATTGTTTGCTGCACTCCAAAACAAAAATCTCTTCCATTTTTCTGCGTACACTTTCCTTGTACTAGGTCTTCTGGCTTCCATAATCACATTTAAAACTTGTTGAGGAAGCTGAGACCTGCTGTCTTTCAAAACAGAATATGCCAGGCTGTTAGATGTAGAGAGCGAAGCTTGACATTGAGCAGATGACCGTCCCTCTGAGACAACAGGTGTGGAATCAAGGGTAAAGGCCATGGAGGCTTCCTTACCAGACTCCTCAGTAATGGGTACCAGTGCTGCCGAGGCCAATCTGGAGCTATTAAAATCATCCTTGGCTTGTCTTGTCTGACCTTTAGAAGCACCTTTGGAAGAAGAGGCAGAGGTGGAAAGGCATACACATGAAGATTTTTCCAACTGAAAGAAAGAGCATCCACTTTCCAAGCTGTGTGATGAAATCCCTTTGTGCAAAACTTTGGCAGCTGGTGGTTTAGTGGAGAAGCGAACAGATCTATGTCTGGAGTTCCCCATGACACTGTCAATTTTTGAAATACATGAAGATCCAGTTTCCACTCGTGGGGATCCATGATTTGTCTGCTTAATACATCTGCTAAGGAGTTCTGTGCTCCGGCAGAAACCTTGCCTGAAGAGTTAGTTGCAGACTGAGCGCAGTCTCCCATAAAATCATTGCTTGTCTGCACAATGGGTACGAATGTGTTCCCACTTGTTTGTTGATGTACCACATGACAGTTGTGTTGTCTGTTAGAATCAACACCTGCCCTGGAAGAAGTAACTCCTTGAAAGCAATTAATGCAAACTGAACTGCTAACATCTCTTTCATGTTGATATGTAGATGCTGTAGTCTGACAGGCCACTTGTCTTGTATCCACTTTCCATTCAGATGAGCTCCCCAAGCAATATCTGAGGCATCTGTCGTTAGAATCTGACTTGCCTCTGGCCGGGTCACAGAGAGTCCCTTGTTTAGGTGACATTCCTGAGCCCACCACAAAAATTCCTTTTGAATGCAAGGTATTATTTGAATGACAGTGTCCAAATCCTGGCAGTGCTGTGTCCACAGATTTTGAGATACCATTGTAGCTTCCTCATATGCAGTTTGGCATTGGGAAGCACCAGAATACAAGATGCCATGAACCCTAAGGCTTGAAGGACTGTCCTTGCAGTCAGCCCGGACTGAAGAGATAGATGATGGAAGTAACTGGAAAGATTCTTTTGTTTGTCCGGGGTTAAAAAGGCCATCTGGGCTGCTGTATTCAGTCTCACACCCAGAAAGCACATGTCTTGAGAGGGTACTAGACTGGACTTTATTTCGTTCACAGAATACCCTAGGCATCTTAGCACTGCTATGACATATTTCAGATGCTGTAGAAGATCTTCTTTTTCTTGAGCCAGAATCAGGCAGTCGTCCAAGTAAGGATAGATTTGGATTCCTTTTAGCCTGAAGTAAGCTATCACTGGAGCCAGAACTTTTGTGAATACTCTGGGCGCAGTAGATAAGCCAAAGGGCAATGCAGAGAACTGATAATGAGAATTTCCAGCTCGAAACGCAGATACTTCCTGCAACTTAGTCTGATTGGCACATGAAGGTAAGCTTCCTTGAGATCTAAAGTTACCATCCAGTGATCTTTGCCCAGCAGAGGTAAAAGCTGTTGTAACGTCAACATTTTGAACTTGGGAATGTCCAGATAAGTGTTGAGGATAGATAAATCCAGAATTGGTCTCCACGTGTTCCCCTTCTTTGGCACTAGGAACAGGCGAGAATAAAATCCTAGGCCCCTTTCCGGCACAGGAACTGACTGAATGGCCCCTATTTGGAGCAACAGAGAAATTTGCTTGTGAGCCTCTGTCCTTTGAAGAGGAGGAATGTCTGGCATGCCTTTGAAAGGAGGCAAGGTATGGAAATAAAACCTGTAACCGTGGTGAATAATATCCAGAACCCATCTGTCTTGGGTAATTAAATCCCAATTTTCTTTGAAAAGAGACAGCCTTCCTCCCAAAGGTGCTGCCAGGCGAGAATGAACTGGCAGCTGAAAAGGTAGGTCATTGGGTCTGCTTACGAAAGGACTGACCCCTGCCCTCACCAGAAGTCTGAGCAGGGGAACTCCCTGTCCTAGGCCTAAAAGAACCCTGAGCTCTGCCCCTACCACGTCTAGACCTACCCCTAGACTGGGAATCATAAGCAGGATAAGTCCATCCCTTAGTAGGCCAATTTCTACTAAACTTCGGAGGCTGCACCTGCAAAAAATCTTTAACAGTTTGCATAGACTTAGCCTTGTCCTCCATTTTCTTCAAAACTGCTTCCACAGGCGAACCAAACAACACATCAGACTGTAAAGGAGCATCCAAAATCCTTGTCTTAACATGCTCAGCTAAATTCTGATCTCTCAGCCAGGCGTGCCTACGAAGAACAGAACCAGTGGCAGCCACCCTGGAGGAGGCCTGCACAGCATCAAAACCACACTGCAAGGAATGTTTACCCACCTGTTCAGACACATGAACTAGATCCTGCAACTCTTTACACTCAATACCTTCAGCCAGAGCATCCACCTTAGATTTCAACTGGGAAAGAAGATAATTCTGATATTTTAACATGTGAAACTGACAATTCAACGCCCTCATGGCTAAAGTGGAAGAAGTATACACTTTCTTTCCCCATCTATCCAAAGCCCTTGCCTCTATCAGGAGGGACAGGATTTTTAACAACTGAGGCCTTTACACCTTTAGGCCCCTGAGAGACAGTTTCTGGGTCTGCCCTAGGACTCTTAAAAAGAAACTTATGAGCTTCAGGCACCCTATAATACCTATCCGGTTTAACTGGGGCAGGAGGCAAAGAATCAGGATTCAGGGAAGCCTCTGCAAACACATCTTCCACCACATTCAAAACAGGAGGTATAGCTAAAGGCCTATGCTGGGGTAAAAACAAGAATTCCCTAAGCCTTTTCCTGGAATCAGAGAAATCTTGACCTTCCCATTTAAAATGCTCCCTCATAGAATGCAGAGTCTCTGAAAATGAAAAATCCTCAGGAGGAGAAGCAGAAGGAGTAGAATCATCCACATCAGAATCAGAATAAGGAGGGTACTCCTGCAAGTCTTCAGCCGAAGACTCCGAAGCCTCCGAGCATTGCTCAAAACTCTCAAACTCAGGTTCCACCCTAGGCCTCTTATCAGGAGGGGGCATAGAACCCCTAATCATAGTAATCAAATCCTCTGCCATTTTAAGCATATGTTTCTTAGGCAAAGATCCTGAAGTACTAGGAGAAACCCCCAGAAGCTAAACTTGGCCTGCCCCTCAAAGAAGCCTTGGAAACTGAAGGGGAGGCTCTAACCACCTTAGGAAGAGAGGGAAGAACAGCCACCTGAGAAGCCCCCTCAGCCTGGCCTACTTCCTGAGAGGATACATCCTGTAACAGTAAAGTCTCTCCCTGAGACTCCAAAGAGACACCTGGCAAAACCTCCGGCTCCACTGAGCCTTCCAAAGAACCGACGTCTGGGACTGTCGGTTCCTCCACCCTGGGCTTTGCTGCTTTATCTTTGCGTTTTTTAGCCGAAGCCGGCGTCGGAGCATCCGACGGCATTTTATAATTACAACGCTTCCCAAACACTAACCTGGCACAGTCTAACCTTCTCTTAATAGTGCGTTTGTTAAATCTAGCACAAGAGCGGCATCCAACAACGTCGTGCTCAGGCCCTAAACAAGGTATACACAAAGTATGGTAATCCCTATGAGGTATCTGTTTCCCACAAGAAATACAGTTATTCACTTTTTCTGACATCCGGTTAAATACTGAGGCAAGAAAAAACCAAAATATTCCCCAACGGGTACTTAGCCAACTTTGATTCGGTCTGAAACTCTGACTTCAGAAACTTTCAGAACGCCAACCTGCACTCGCAAAATTGCTTCTGCATCGGACCATGCGGCAAAAAAGACTGAGGATATGACGTCGGTCATGCGCATTAGTACCCTGACGTACTGACGTCAGTCTAATGCGCCCTGACCGACGTCAGCCATATACTTTGGTATTCGGGCCGACTGGACAGCGGACTACCCAATAGTAAGGACTGCAGCAATGTGGAATGAAGAACATCTAGGGGTCTGAGTTTCTTTTCTAAATAAACTGATATTGTTTCAGTAACCCAGCCATTACCAACCACTACTGGTCTCATGGGAGGTGGTATTAAGCCCTTATGTATTTTTGGTAAACCTTTAATGTATGGTACTTTCGGCTTCTCTATGAAAAAATACAGATACAGGTCATAATCTATTTGTCTACACATTACGAAATCATAAAGTTCTTGACGTACTGTGTAGATTACCTTCTCAAGATCAGTGTGACTAACTTATAAGTTGCAGTTTCATTCAGTAATTCTGACATACTATTGATATACACACATCAGTATCGAGTAACACTATGGCCCCTCCTTTGTCAGCCGATTTTACCGTTAAATTACTAGCACGTTTTAAAGTGTAAATACTGTCCCATTCTTCAGTGCACATATTGAAAAACATTGAGGTGTGTTTATGACCATAGTAATATTTATAAAGTTCTCCTTCACAGACTTTTAAATAGCATTCTGCCACTGGGGGTGGTGCTGGCGTGAAAGCGCTCTTTCTTTTAAAACCAGTGTTCACAACATTGTTAATAGCATTGTCCGTTTTGTTGCTTTTATCAAAAAACAGTTTTAGAGATATAGTGCGTATGAAAAGTCTCAAGTCTATGAGGACCTCAGATATATTACTGACCTGAGCAGGAATGTAATTAAGTCCACGATTCAGCAGGTTGTTCTCTTATCGCGATAACTTATATTTGGAGAGATTGACTATTAGGTTGCTCCATCCCTCATGCGACCTCTGCGGTCCTGCTGCCGCCCGAGTACTTCCTCTTCGACCTCCCTCTGCTGTTCGACCTGCCTCTCATAGCACTCTGGTTGTAAACTGGGAGCGGTAAAAAACGCTCAATGTTACTTTGGGCTATTTTAGGTTTAGTTCCTAAATTCTGTGTAGCGGAGCGTTGCAGGGCCAACTGGTTCGGTGGCGGTGTGTTGTCTGTTTCTTGAGTAGAAAAAGTAGCAGTTCCTGCTTGTGACGTAGAGGTACTATGTACAAAGGCTGGTATATTTAAAGGGGAAATGTCCTGTGCATCTGATGTAACATTGCGTGTAGTAGTATCAGTCACAAGAGGCACTTGGCTAGTGTCTCTATACCTTGGCCAAACAAAAACTTGACTATTGGTGAAGTCATAATAGTCTCTTTGCAGTTTACGCAATTTTATCTGTTGAAGTCTCTCCCCATAGGAAGAGGTTTGATTCAGTATGTTATCAAGCCGTTGTTCAAACATAGCCCCTTTAAATTTTGTAACTATGTCATTATACAAGGTTTCTACCTTGCTATTTAACTCATTCTCAGTCGGAGTAAAATATTCAATCAGTAGCCTCATGTAATTGTAACTCAAGTCTAAATTCAACTGTTGCCACCTCTTTAGTAAGTCGGGGTGGCTATTGCCATATGTTGGCACACAGAGGACCCTCATTCCTCTCGGCACAACTTTAAAATGTAAACAGGCTTCTAAATGCCTTCTCTGCCAAATAAGTCTCTGTAATTTGTAGAGAGTATTCTCTAAGTCTTTTAATGCCACATTGAAATCATGTATATTATCATTGTTGGTATTGGTATTTAATATACCTGTCGAAGAAAGTTCCATAGATAAGAAAGGGTTACCTCTCTTCTCCATAAGTAAATCCCATCTCCTCTTCAGGAATGGTCTTTCCGGCACATAATCCAACTCAACTGTATTATTATCCATAGTGTGGAAACGGCAAAAAAAGTAAAGCAACAATCAGTGAAAACACAAAATTGCTGTTCCCTGAAGGTCTGCTCCAAAAGTACAAAAGTGTAGGAAAATGAAGTAGAAACACTGGAGACAGGCCACCACAATAAATGGAAATATTTATTAACGGACAAGCGCTTTCGCGTACATCAAGCACGCTTCTTCAGATCCATAAAAATGCATTCAACAGGTTACTAGTATATATATTAACACCTACCCTTTAATTAAATAATCAAACAATCAAATTTAGTTAAAGTGAAACAAGGCATCAAATCAGTCTGTGCATTCGGATACATAGTTCATGAAAAACAAAAGCATAGAGTAAAGTGGTGCTTAAAGTAAAGATGCTAAGGAATCCTCCATGCGGCTAGATTGAGTGTTTTTAGCTGGCTGTGAAGAGTTTTGAAACTGTGCTGAGTCAGAAGAGGCATTAGAGGCAGGGTCCATGGTGGGGAATGCGTCAGGCTCCTCAGGAGTGGGTACCAGTGTTGCCTTGGCCAGTCCGGAGCAATGAGAATCATCTTTGGTCTGTCTGCTTTGGTCTTTAATAGAACTTTGGGCAGCAGAGGAAGAGGAGGGAAGGCATAAACTATCATAGAAGCCCAACTGAAAGAAAGAGCGTCCACTCTCCAGGCCTTTGGATGGAAGATCCTTGAGCAGAATTTTGTCAATTTGTGATTCTTGTGGGAGGCAAAGAGGTCTATGTCTGGCCTTCCCCATTCTTGGATTATTTTTGTAAAAACTTTTGGATGCAATCTCCATTCGTGTGGATCTGTCATATTCCTGCTTAGGTTGTCTGCCAGCGTGTTTTCCTTGCCTGGCAAGTACTGTGCTTGTAGTTCCATTTGTAAGTCCATGGCCATGTTCCAAAGTGACATGGCCAGTCTGCATAGGGGGTAAGAATGTGTTCCTCCCTGTTTATGTACCACATAACTGTGGTGTTGTCCATTCTTATCAATAATTGGCCTGGTAGAAGGTCCTTGAAAGCTATAATAGCATTTATTACTGCTAGCATTTCTTTTTGATTGATGTGAAGGTGCTTTTCTTTTTGGGACCATTTGCCCTGAATGCACCAATCTGTCATGTGCGCCCCCCAGGCGTAGTCTGAGGCGTCTGTTGTTGATTTGCTTGAGGCTTGCTGAATGGAAGACCTGTGTTTGTTTGACATGCTGGAGCCCACCACAGAAATTCCTTTTGCAGACATGGAATTAGTGGTATTATCGTTTCCAAATTGCGGCTGTGTTGAGGCCATATGTTTTTCAGGTACCATTGTAGTTTCCTCATATGCAGCTTTGCACATGGGATTAGTAAGATTCAAGACGCCATGAATCCCAGAGCCTGCAGGATTTTCCTTGCAGTCAGCCTGGTGCAATTTGCTAGTGTTCTGAAGTATTGTATTAGTTGCCCCTGCTTCTCTGACGTGAGGTAAGCCATCTGGGTGTTTGTGTCCAAATTGGCACCCAGGAAAATTATCTTCCGAGAGGGTATTAGCCTTGATTTCTTTTTGTTGACTGTGTATCCCAGAGATTTCAATAACATTATTACATAAGCCAGATGTTTCAGAAGAATATGCTTGCTGTCCGCTTGGATCAGGCAGTCGTCCAAATAGGGGTATATTTGTATCCCTTGAAGTCTGCAGTAGGCAATTACTGATGCCAGGCATTTCGTGAATACTCTGGGCGCAGTAGATAAGCCAAAGGGCAATGCAGAGAATTGATAATGGGTTGAACCTGCAAGAAATCTGAGGTACCTTCTGCAATTTTGTCTGACAGGGACATGCAGGTATGCCTCCTTGAGGTCCAATGTTACCAGCCAAGACCCCTTGCCCAGCATGGGAAGAAGTTGCTGTAGAGTGAGCATCTTGAATTTTGGTGCAGTAGAAATGTGTTTAGGATGGATAGATCCAAAATAGGTCTCCAATCTTTTCCCTTCCTTGGCACCAGAAATAGCCTGGAATAAAAACCTTGACCTTGTTCGTGCGTAGGTACCTCTTGAATAGCTTTCATGTTTATGAGATCTGAAATTTGTTTTTGTGCCTCTGCCCTTTGATTGTGTGGCAGGTTTGGCATGCCTCTCATTTTTGGAAGGGTGTGAAAATGGAATTTGTAGCCTCTGTTTATAATGTCCAGGATCTATTTGTCCTTTGTGACAACATGCCAATTTTCTGAAAATAATGCCAGCTTTCCTCCTAAGGGGGCTGCCATTTGAAACCTGGTTGGCATGCGAAGGGAAAGTCATTGGGTTTGCTTTCTGAAGGATTGTGAGTTGTCCTCACCACCTCTTTGTGTAGGAGCTTGCCATTGTCTGCCTCTATACGATCCTTGGGATTGTCCTCTGCCCCTCGTGCGCCTGTATCTGCCTCATTGGGGTCTGTCTGTGGCAGGAAAGGACCAGTTTTTGGAAGGCCAATTTCTACTAAAACGTGGGGGTTGAACCTGTATAAATTCTCAGTCTGCATTGATTTAGCCTTTTCCTCCATTTTCCTTGATACCTCCTCAGCATTAGCACCAAATAATACATCCTTTTGAAGAGGGGTGTCTAGTAATTTAGCTTTGACATGATCAGGCAAGGCTTGTTCCTTGAGCCAGGCATGCCTACGTATGACTGATCCTGTAACAGCAGCTCTACATGAGGCCTCTAGGGCATCAAAACCACATTGTAAGGTATGCTTACCCACTTGTTCTGCACTATGCATCAAATCCTGCAACTCCTTCAAGTCTGGTTGTTCAGGTTGTGACATTTTACTCTTCAATTGTGATAACAAAAACTGTTGGTATTTTAGCATATGAAACTGACAGTTTAAGGCCCTCATGGATAAGGTAGCCGAGGTATATACCTTTTTTCCCCACCTTTCTAAGGATCTGGAATCTCTCTCGGAAGGTAATGGATTTTTGGCAATGGAGGCCTTAACTCCCTTGGGGCCCTGTGAGATGGTTTCTGGGTCAGCAGCATGGCTTTTGTAAGGAAAATGGTGTGAGTCGGGAACCCTGTAGTACCGGTCAGGCTTAACCGGAGCTGGAGGTAGAGAGTCCAGATTAAGGCAGGCCTCCGAGTAAACATCATTTAGGATGTCCAAGACAGGAGGTATAGCCAGAGGTCTATGTTGAGGTAACAAGAGAAATTCCCTGAGCCTTTTCTTGGAATCTGAATAATCCTGGCCTTCCCAATGGAAATGTTCCCTTACGGTATGCAAAGTTTCCCCAAATGAGAAATCCTCAGGGAGGGATACAGAAGGGATGGACTCCTCTGCATCAGAGTCTTCAAAAGGGGAGTAAGAATGTTCCTCATCATCAGAGTGCTCTGAAATAATGGAGCCCTGATCAGAGGAGGGGGAATCTTCCTCCACTCTGGGCCTTTTGTCCAGTGGGGGCTGAGAACCTCTGATTATAGTAATTAAATCCTCAGCCATTTTAAGCATCTGTTTCTTAGGCATGAGGCCTGGAGATGGGCCCTGTGTAGCTGGTCTCAGAGTGTATGGTTGCTTTAGACTTTGTGAAAGCCTTGATGGAGAAAGAAGAGGAAGGTCTGAAGACACCTTGAGTGGATGTGGACCTGTCCACATTCTGAGTTTCAACGCCAAGAGTAGCTTCGGTATCTGTAGTCGAGGTGTGGGCCGAGAAGCCTGCTACCTCGGGCACAGGAGACACCGTCAAAGGAGTGTTGTCGGTAATCAGGGGCTGCGTAGGCGCCTCACCGAGAACCGGACCACGTGTAGTCAGCTTGGGCGTGGTGTAGGTAGAGGCCGCGGGCCTTGTGTGTCGGTCCTTGTCTTTGCGTTTTTTTAGACAAAACCGGAGTCTGAGTATCCGACGACATAGTATAGTTAAATGGTTTCCCAAAATAATGCTGGGCGAACTCGGCCCGACGATTAATAGTGCGTTTGTTGAATGTAGCACAAAAGCGACAGACCGAGACGTCGTGGTCTGGGCCTAAACAAGGTATACAGAGGGAATGGAAATCCTTATGCGGTATTTGCTTCCCACAAGAAATACAATTATTAACTTTGTCTGACATCGGTCTGAGGCAAGAAAAGTTTCAACGGGTACTTAGCTTTTAAGAAGACTTCGGTATCCAAATTTCGTAATTTCAGGAGCTGGCCGACCGGCACTTGCGAACTGCTTCTGCTTCGGGCACCGCGCGGCAAGAAAGACTGAAGAAAATAGCGTTGGCTGGTTCCTTTATACCCCTGTCGCACTGACGTCAGGGAAGAAGCGACGACAACCGACGCCGGACCTAGACTTTGAAATTCGGCCGACCGAGGACCCGCTTGACGGCAGGAGAACCCATCTGTTATGACTACAGCTGTATGCACGATGAACATCTAGACACACCCAAACAATAATCAAACATGCCCTTTAAAAACTATGGGCTAAATAGTGGTCAGCACACACACACAAAATTATTTATCTAAACTGTAAATAGATAAAAAGATCAAAGTTCTGACAAAGTCACTATCTAAAGGCACACAACTACACTAAAAACTATTACACACACTTGTATCTAAGCTCCAACACACCTCGAGCTTTGTAGTAGGCTGACTCGGAGCAGAGGATCGGCTCTGATCCCATCTGTAAGAATGAATGGCAAGATAGAACAACTTCACATCTCATATCTCCCAAAAGAAAGAAGATGCAAGGGGGAAGAAGGGTGGGAAACCAGGACTGCAACAGTGAATACACTCTAGCATCTACATTTATGTAAGTGTACACAACTGTACTATGTTCTTCGTGTTTCACTACTGCAGTCATCACCTGTGGGAGGATTCCTAAAGCTGAGGAGAGGGGTGGTAGGGTTAGGTTAGTAAGAAACCTACGCATGGGTCAGCATGCCCTGCAGAACTGCAGAGGCAAACCCTGCCCTAGACTTAGAAAACAGAGATAGGTGGTAATGCTTGGTAAAGGTATGGACAGAAGTCCCGGTGGCAGTTTCCAGGATGTCCCTGGTGGGAACTCCTCTGAGGAATGCTGTGGAACTGGAGGCTGCCCTAGTGAAATGGGTTTGAATAGACTGGGGGGGGGGTGTTCCCATGCTAACTGTAGCAGGAATGGATACAGTGTGATATCCACTTGGAAATGGACTGTTTGGAGATGTGCTTCCCCTCTGCCCCTGGGGCAAAGCTGCCAAGTAGTTGGTCTGTTTTCCTGAAGGGCTTAGTATGGTCCAGATAGTATCTGAGATGTCTGTGCATGTATATTGAGTGCAGAATTGTTTCCCCCTTGTTTTGAGGATTAGGAAGAAGGTGGGTAGATCTATGGCCTGGGTTGAGAGTTACATTAGATACCTACCACCTTGAGCATAAAGGAGGGATTGGCCCACAGGGAGACACTGTCTGCATGGAAGATGATGAAGAGCTCAATGGCTATCAGTGCCTGTAGCTCTGAAACCCTTCTGGCTAAGGTGATAGCTAGGAGAAAAGCAGTCTTCCAGGACAGGCATTTTAGTTCTGCAGAAGCAGCAGGTTCAAAGGGAGGTAAAGTATTTTTTTCCAAAACATAATTCAGGTCCCAAGCTGGAGTGGGTGCCTTCCGGGAGGTCTGATATTAGAAGCCCCTCTGAAGAATTGTTTAATCAAAGTAAGGGAAAACAGGGGATGTTCTATATCAAAATGAGCTGAAATGGCTGAGGCGTGGATTTTAAGGAGAGCCCGCTATTAAGTAGCTCCACTAGAGAGTCCAGGATAAGAGGGATGGAAGGTTGAGAGTTATTGGAACCTCTGGATTGGCTCCAGGAGCAGAATCTTTTCCATTTTCCTGCTTAAGATTTTCTGGTGTCGGGCCTTCTGGCTTCTGTGATAATGTCTAGGACCTGTTTTGTTTAACAAGGGTCCCTTATTTGCCTTTAGAGTATTAGCCATGCTGACAGCTTGAGAGACTGGATGCAGCATTTCACCCCCTGACATCAAGGGAAGCAGCCTGGGAGGCTGTAAGGTCAGGCTGCGCAGTAAGGGGTACCAATGTTGTCTGGGCCAATCTGGAGCAATGAGGATGGCCTTTCGTCTCGCCTCCCTTATTTTGATCAGTACCTTGGAGATAAGAGTCAGAGGAGGGAAAGCATACATGAAGAGGGTGTTCCAGGAGAAGGTCAAGGCATACACCTTCCACGCTAGGTGATGATACTCCCTGGTACAGAATTTTTTTTACAGCTGATGGGTGGGATGCGAAGCAAAGAGATCCACCTCTGGAGTCCCTCACGCCTGAATGATTTGCAAAAAGATTTTTCAGTGGAGCTGCCATTCATGGGGGTCCAGAAAGTTTCTGCTTAAGTGGTCTGCCATGGTGCTGTTGAATCCTGGTAGGTGTTGGGCTATCAGGTGTAGTCCCATGGAAAAAGCTGTAAGCCAGAGATTCACGGCTAGCCTGCACAGAGGGTAAAATCAGGCCCTCCCTGCCTGTAGATATACCACATTACTGTGGTGTTGTGTTTTGATAAGGAGAACCCGTGGCTTGAGATGGGGTTTGAAGAATGTCAGAGCCTTTTGTACTGCCATCATTTTCTTCTGGTTGATGTGTAAGAGAAGGTGCTGGGCATCTCAAACACCTTGGAAGCATCTGCCTTCCAGGTGAGCGCCCCAAGCTATGTCTGAGGCGTCGGTGGTAATGGTCTGCCCAGTTGGGCGGAGGTTGAAGGAAAGTTCTAGGCACGGGCCCCTGCCCGTCAGAGAAACTCAGTCCTTATACAGGGGATCAGAGGTAGAGAGGTCTCTGGAGGTTGCATGTGCTGACACCAAAGGCTCTTTAGGTACCACTGAAGTTTTCTCATGTGAAGCCTGGCCAGAGGAATGGGAAGGATGCAAGATGCCATGTATCCCAAGGCTTGCAGGAACTTCCTCGCAGTGAAGTGACTTCTGGAAGCCAGCTGGATGGATAGAGATGCAGGAAGCTCTGATTTTTCTGGGGATAAGCAAGCCATTTTGGTTGCTGTGTCCAGCAGTGCCCCAAAGAAAATGACCTTCCTGGAGAGTGTTTGCCTTGATTTCTTCTAGCTGATGGTGTACCCTAAGGGGGTTAAGGAGGGCTTTGACAAAGAGGAGTTTCTTGAGGAGCTTTTCTTTGCCATTTGCCTGAATGAGGCAGTCATCCAGATAAGGGTAAATTTGTATACTTTTCTGTCTGCCAAAGGCTATGGCTGGTCTAAGCATTTGGTAAATACCATGGGTGCAGCAAATAAGGCAAAGAGCAGTGCAGAGAACTGAAAGTATTGTGAGCCTGCTCTGAAGTGAAGGAATTTCTCGCATGATTCCCTTATGGGGTTGTGGAGGTAGGCATCTTCTAGATATAGGGTAACTAACCATCCATTTTTTGTCAGCCTAGGCAGCAGCTGCTGCAAAGTTAGCATTCTGGATTTGGGGACCACCAAGAAGGTGTTCAGAATGGGTAGATCCAGGGTGGGGAGCCAAGTGCCATCTATCCTGGGAACAAGGACTAGTCTGGAATAAAAGCCTTTGCCTGTTTGATCTGAGGGGACAGGTTCTACTGTCCGTTGGGACGAGAGAGCTTGGACTTATTTCAATGCCTCTGCCCAGTGATTTTCAGGTAAGGGTACCCCTCTTGGAATTGGTGGTTAGTAGAAAGAGCATTTGTACCCCTGAAAAATGATCTTTAAGACCTAATGGTCCTTAGTTGCAGAAAGCCAATTTTCTAAGCAGAGGGAGAGCCTTCCTCCTAGTATTTGATGAGTGAAAAGAGGGCAGGGGGGGGGTTCAATGAGGGTTTTTACCCTAGAGAGATGACTTACAACTCCCTGCCTTTGGAGTGGAAGTGGTCCACCGTTTGGTTCTCCACTGTCCATGGGACAGGAGTCTGGGTGGTCTGTCACTGTGGGGCTTACCTTGCACCTGTCTGCTAGGTGCAGGAAAGGACCAGTGTTTTGAAGGAAAATTCCTGCTGAACCTAAGAGGTTGCACCTGAAGAAAATCTTTTACTGTCTGCATAGATTTTGCTTTGCCTTCCATCTTTATAAGCACCTCTTCTGCTTTTAATCCAAACAAGCGGTCCTTATCCAAAGGTGCATCAAGTAATTATAATTTGACATGATCAGGAAGTGGTTGTGCCTTCAACCATGCATGTCATATCTCCCAATGACAGATCCTAA
Source organism: Protopterus annectens (assembly GCF_019279795.1). Classification (NCBI taxonomy): domain Eukaryota; kingdom Metazoa; phylum Chordata; order Ceratodontiformes; family Protopteridae; genus Protopterus; species Protopterus annectens. The sequence continues at coordinate 1,243,347 of NC_056737.1, read as the reverse complement.
CACTGCTGCCCTGCTTGAGGCTTCTAGGGCATCATACCCACAGTGTAAAGAGTGTTTAGCCACTTGACAAGAAGAGTGCAGTAAATCTGCCAACTCTTTCGAATTGGCACAGTCAGGAAAGGTAGAAATCTTTTGCTTTAATAATTCCAAAGTGTGTTGTTGATATTTTAACATGTGAAACTGGCAGCTGAGTGCTCCGATAGCTAAGGTTGCAGAGGTGTATACTTTTTTTTTACCCCATCTGTCCAGAGCTCTGGAGTCCTTGTCAGAAGAAATAGGGTTCTTTGTAGAACTATCCTTAGCTTCCTTAGGTCCCTCTGTAATGACTTCCCAGGTCTGCAGCAGGATTTCTGTATAGGTATTTGCGAGAATCCGGTACACTGTAATACCGGTCAGGTTTTCTGGGGGCAGGTAGGAGGGCATCAGGAGTTAAGCTGGATTCATGGAAGACACCATCAACCACATCTAAGACTAGAGGGATGGCCAAGGGTCAGCTCTAGAAACTCTGTCTTTTCTTAGACAGAGGGAAGCCCTGGGATTCCAAGTGGAAATGTTGCCTGAGGGTGTGAAGGGCTTCCCCAAAGGAAGGATCTTCTGGTGGGGAGGCAGAATGAAAGGATTTCTCTGCATCTGAATCCTCATAAGCAGTCAGAGGCAGTTGTTCCTCTTCAAAATCTGAATAATCAGACTCACCAGAAACCTGTTCTGTCAGTATTTCAGGAGAAAGGACTCTCTTCCTTTTAGAAGTTGTGGCCTGACTACCCCTGATAAGGGTGATAAGATCCTCCGCCATTTTAAGGATTTGAGGTTGGGGTGGTGGAGCAGGAGTAAAATGGTGGCTAGAGGTAGTTTTCCTAGGAGTGGCCTTGTCGCTAGACCCAAGAGTATCATCAGTCTGAGAGAACCAATAGTCGGAGAAGACATAGTTTTTGTCTAGATTCGGTAGTGCGAAAGACCTCCTCGGCACGGCTCTGGACGCAACCAAGGCAGGGATAACCAGAGGCTTGTAAAACAAAGATTTCTGCAGCATTCCGGACTCCAAAAGGGTCTCAGTAGAGGCCTGCAAAGGCACTGAATCGGGCCATCAGGGGCTGCGAAGGCGCCTCACTGAATTCCAGAGAACTGTCGACCTGCTTAGCGATAGAGTTGTCGGAAGGCTTAGCCTTGTGTGGTCTGTCACTATCTTTATCCTTAAGTTTTTTTTTCGGAATGTATACGGATTGTTTGCTGACGGATGCGATTTCGGCCAAAATAAGAGCTCTACGATGAATGTTTCTCGCGTTAAAGAGGGCACAGAACCTCCATGGAGACATCGTAGTCTGGGCCTAAACAAGTCAAGCAGTATGAATGAAGTCTTGCTGTGCACAAAACCGACAGCCAGGCACGTTGTGATCAGGGCCTTTATTTATTTTATTTTACATTTGTTGACCGGGCTAGTCTAACTGGATATATGTCCATTTTCAGTAGAGGCCCGGGGAGAAAAGCTCCAAACTAACCACAGTTATAACAAGGTTAAAGATTACCATAAATTAGCTTACAAATAGTACTTAACTAGGTAGCAAATAACAGTAAAATAGTAAACAGCAATTAAATCAAATATGTTATGTTGCACATAAAATGACAAAAAAAGAAAATTGGACGTGACTTTTCAGATGAGAAAAATACTTAAATGTTACAGTAGTTTTACTGTTAACTTTTCGTTTCAGCTAAACAATCATATCTTGATTAGTATATAAACAAGGAAGTGTTATAAACAGAGGTGAAAATCTAGTCAGGGTTACTACAAGGGTATAGCCAGTGTGTTTTAAGGTGTAATTTGAGTTTTTGTTTGAAGAGGTGTAGGAAAGGAAGTAATGTAAGTTCACTAGGTAGAAGGTTCCAGTTTTTGCCAACTGTGTTCGAAAAGAGTGAATCACCTGCCAAGTTGTTGGACATGTTTATGCTAACTAATAGTTTATTCGAAGAGCGTAAAGTATTGAGATTTTTATAGGGGATTATAAGGTTGGAGAGAATTTGAGTTTTGTTTGGATCATAGAGGATCTTATGGGCTATGGTAAGTTGGTCAAATTGAAGCTGATTCAGTAATTCAAGCCAGCCAAGTTGTTTTAGATTGTGACAGTGATGGGTTCTGAAGGGGTTACCAGAGACAAATCGGGCGAAGCTATTGTAGGAGCTTGCTAGTTTGAGCAAATTGCTTTTAGTTAGGTTAGTGTAGATTGGTGAGGCATAGAACAGTATGGAGATTAGAAGAGATTGGGCAATAGTAGTTCTAGTTGTAGAGGTGAGGAAGGGTCTAATCCTATATAGGGAGCCCAGTCTTCTGTTAACTTTTTCTATAGTGTTGTTAATGTGAATGTCAAAGTTAAGGTTATCTATTCTTTTTCTATAGTGTTGTTAATGTGAATGTAGTGTTGTTAATGTGAATGTCAAAGTTAAGGTTATCTATTGTAATTCCAAGGAGTTTAGTGTAGGATTCTGGTGAAATGAGGATACCATTATTAGAGATGACTGAAAAGTCAAGTGGTGTAGACTTGCGGGTAGGAGAGACGAGTAAGAGTTTGTTTTTTTTTGGGTTTCAAGATGAGACAGCACTTTAAAAACCATGACTCTACTGTGTTCAACACCTTCTGAGTTATGGATTGTAGTTCAGAAGAAGATTTAGCTGTACAGATGAGTGTAGAATCATCTACAGATTGTATGTAAGTAACTTGTGGAATAGCTAAATGCAGATCATTTATAAAAATGGAGAAAAGTAGCAGGCCTAGAATTGATCCCTGGGGGACACCCAAGGTGACAGGCAGGAGGGACGATAGATTATTTTCCCAGAGCACTGCTTGCTGCCTTATTGCTGAGGTAGGAGGAGAACCATTGCATAGCTAGCGAGTCAAAAGAAAGTGTCTTTAGTATATTTAAAAGCAAAGGGTGGTTCACCATGTCAAAAGCTTTTGAAAGAACTAAGAAGAGAGCTGAGGAGAGAGTATTATTGTTGTGGTTTTTGTTGATAGAGTCAGTGAAGGAAAGAAGGGCAGTAGTGGTGCTGTGGAATGTTCTAAAACCATGTTGGGTATTGGCTAGTAAGTTATGCTGAATTGGCAAGTATAAATGGAAATCCTTATGAGGTATTTGCTTCCCAGAAGTAATACAATTATTAACTTTTTCTGACATCGGTATGGAGCATGAAAAGAAGTTTCCCCAACAGGGTACTTCGCTTTAGCGAAGACTTCGGTTCTGAAACTCAAACTCGAATATTTCAGGAGTCGGCTGACCGGCCTTTTTTGGCAGATGGTGGTTGTAAATGCTGGCCTCACACAATGCAGAGGTACCATTGAGGTCCCCTCATATATAGCCTGGCTTGGGAGGCAAAGGAATCAGATACGCAAAGTCACCCAGAGTAAGGAGAAACTCCTCAGCTGTAAGAAGATTGCATTTTTAAAAGGTGAGGTTATGACTCCAAAGACCAATACACAAAGCATGCCTTTCTTTTGGCTTTACTTTACAAAAGCTTCCTTTGGGGATCACTTTTCCCCTTATTCAGCAAGTACGGTCTCTCATGAACAATTTGAATCCATCAACCTCTGCCTCCCAAGCTGCAAGAAGTATAGGTGTACACCACACTCCCGGCCTGTTTGTAATGTTTTGAACACTGTTGGTTGGGGGGGGGGGGGGGGAACGACACCCAGCCAGGAAATAAGGTAGAGTCCATCAAGTTCCCACCATAGAACAGTATTTTGTTTGAGAGTAAGTTTTGACTTCCAGGTTTGTTATGGTGGAATCCCTGCAAAGTAAGTAAGGGCTATTTGTTAGCCAAGTCTGAGCTGAGAAGTGCCATGCTAGAGGACATGTTTAGCAGTAGGCAATGGGGAGAGCTGAGTGTTATGTGACTACCTGGGGGGCAGTGAAGTAGTCAAAAGGGGGAAGGCGCAAATTGCTATAATTTGGAACTTGCTAAAGGCTCAGTAACCCTCAGCTAGATCCCTTTCTGGGAACATGGAAGAAGTGTGTTTTTAGGACTGGAGTCCCTAGGAAAACCTTAGGGTAAGACATAGTAGTGAAGGGTGACAACCCCTGTAAAGGACAGTAAAAAGTCAGTGGACTGACTAGAGAAAAGGTCAAATTGTCTGAATAGTGTCACTCTTTCTTCAAGGGGAGGGAGGTGGGAAAGGGAGGGGTACGTGCCAAGAAAGAGTCACGACTGCGCCCTCCCAGGGACCTGAGCAGAGGAAGTCCCAAGTGCTGAAGATGAGTGGCCCTACAAGAGTCCCTTGGCACTGACTGAGGTCCCTTTTCCTGTAGGCCTTTCCCTTGGCCTGCTTTGGGACAGGAAGGAAAGGAGCAGAGCTTAGTGGGGTAGTTTCTGTTGAAAAGTGGGGGCTGAACCTGCATGAAGGATTTGGTTGTCTGCCTTGACTTAGCTCTGTCCTCATTTTTGAGTATAGCTACTGCTTTAGAGCCAGACAGAGATTCCTTATCCAAGGGGGCATACAAAAGTTTAGACTTTATATACTCAGGATGGTCTTGATCCCTTAAACCATGTGTGCCTCCAAATGACAGACCCAGTGACTGCTGCCCTGCTGGTAGCCATCAAAGCATCAAACCCACACTGCAAGGGATGCTTGATCAATTGTGTGGTGGAACTGCAAATGTCTAATTCTTTGGATAAGGTATTATTTTCAATGGTCAATAACTCTTGTCTTATCTGTTCCAGCAGTGTCGCTTGGTGTTTTATTAAGTGGAACTGGGAGTTCAATGCCCCCAGATAAGGTGGCAATATACTTCCTTGCCAAATCTAATAAGGTTTCTACTCTGCATATCGTTGGGTAGAGGGGCTTTTGGATGAGCTGTCGCAGGTACACTTGGGTCCAGAACTAAAACCTATGGGTCTGCTGGGTTATTAAAAAGGTGTTTATGTGAAGTCATAACCCTGTAGAATCTTGTCAGATTTTCTTGCTGCAGGAGGAAAGGAGTCTGGTCTCAAAGAAGATTCTTGAAAAACATCAACCACATCCAAAAAGTACAGTTGTGTACACTTACCATAAATGTAGATGTTCGAGTGTATCCGCTGTTCGTCATCATATTTGGGTAATCTGCTGGCAGGTTGCCTTCAGTCGGCCTGAATAACAAAGTCTTGGGTCCTGCGTCGGTTGCTGTCTCCTCTTCCATGATGTCAGGTCGTCAGGGGTATAAAACATGCAGCAGACACCATTTTAATCAGTTTTTCTTGCCCCAGATGTCAGGTGCCCCCCAAATGGGGAGCATAAATATATAAACTGTAAATATATAAATGCACCTTAGAAACATAAAATTTACCTTCAACTAAAAGCAAATACACCACAAAGGCTTTTGAGTATAGTGAAGGAAAGAAAAGGTATAGAACGGGGGATGGCAGGTGGGTAAACCCAGACTGCAACAGTGAATACACTCGAACATCTACATTTATGGTAAGTGTACACAACTGTACTATGTTCTTCGTGTTTCACTGTTGCAGTCCTTACATTTGGGTAGAATCCCAAAGCTATGGATGGGAGGATGGAACTAAACAGCATTAGGAGCAGCTATAAGGTCCTGCAAGACTGCAGTGGCAAAGCCTGCCCTGGATTTAGAGAAGAGAGGTAAATGATGATGCTTTGTGAACGTATGAACAAGGCTCCAAGTAGCAGTTTCTAGAATGTCTTTGGTTGGGACCCCTTTGAGAAAAGCTGCTGAAGTAGAGGCAGCCCTGGTGGAATGGGATCTGATCCCCTCGGGCGCAGGTTTATCATGGTGCAAATAGTAGAAACGAATGCAGTGGCTTATCCATTTAGAAATAATCTGCTTTGATATAATCTTCCCCTCTGATCCTGCAGCAAATGCTACCAGTAGTTGCTCAGACTTTCTTAGAGATTTTGTCCTGTTTAAGTAGAATCTTAGTTGTCTGTGTACATCCAATGAATACAGAATCCGCTCCCCCTTGTTCTGCGGATTTGGGAAAAAAGTTGGCAGGTGAATGGTCTGGTTAAGAGCCATACTGGATACCACCTTAGGCATAAAAGAAGGACTGGGCCTGCGGGCCAGCCTGTCCGGGTAAAATATAATGAAAGGCTCCACTGCCATGAGAGCCTGTAGTTTTGAAACCCTTCTTGCTGAAGTGACTGCCAAAAGAAAAGCCGTCTTCCAAGATAGAAATTTTATATCCACAGTAGCTGCTGGTTCAAAGGGAGGCAGGGTGAGTTTTTCAAGCACAAAATAGAGGTACCATGCGGGAGTTGTGTTCTCCTGGGAGGCCTTAAATTTTTTGCCCCTCGGAGATACTGTTTAAGCAGTGGATGAGAAAAGAGGGGAGGCACTGTGTTGTAATGAGCCGAGATAGCACAGGCATGGATTTTTATTGAAGAAAAAGACAAGCCCTTGTCAAGCATCTCAGTTAAGTATTGTAAAATCTGAGAAATATTGGGCTTTGCTGTGTCTATTCCTTGTGCTTGGTTCCAAGCACAGAATCACTTCCATTTATCAGCATAAGATTTTCTAGTACTAGGCCTTCTGGCTTCCAAAATAACATCCATCACAGGTTTACTGAGAGATGCGGTTTGAATAATTAGTTGATTAGCCATGCTGCAAGAGTCAGAGTTTGGAGCTGTGTGCGCAGAAATTTTTGATAGTTCTGCTGAGACAGTAGGTGAAGTGTTTGAGCAAGTACCATGGAGGAAGGTGTGGCATATTCCTTAGAAGCGGGTACCAGTGCTGGCGAGGCCAGTCCGGAGCAATTAGGATCATTTTTGTTTTTTCCAGTCTGACTTTTAGTAAGACCTTGGAGAGTAGAGGCAGAGGGGGAAAGGCATAGACTGATAAGTTTTTCCAGCTGAAGGATAGAGCATCCACTTTCCATGCTTTTTTGTGATGAGTTTTTGTGCAGAATTTGCTCAACTGACAGTTTTGGGGAGAGGCAAATAGATCCAAGTCTGGGCTCCTCCATTTCTGTGTTAACAAGCTGAAGATTTTTAGATCCAGTTTCCATTCGTGTGGGTCCATAAGATTTCTGCTTAGGTCGCCTGCCAGAGTATTTTGCTTTCCTGGCAGGAATTGAGCTTGAAGATGTATTTGGTACATCAAGGCTGTGCTCCACAAGGCCATGGCTAGTCTGCAAAGGGGGTAGGAATGTGTACCCCCCTGCTTGTTTATGTACCACATAACTGTGGTGTTGTCCGTCTATCAGTAGCTGTCCTGGATGAAGCAAGTCCTTGAAGGCTGTCAGAGCATTCTGAACAGCTAGCATTTCTTTCTGGTTGATATGCAGATGCATTTGGTTTGGGCTCCATTTGTCCTGAATGCATCTCTCTGCCAGGTGGCCCCCCCCCAAGCATAGTCTGATGCTTCTGTAGTTAGGGTTTGGGTGGCATGGGGTAGAGTGAATGACAGTCCCTTGTTTTGGTGACGTGTCTCTGCCCACCAAAGAAACTCCTGCTGTAGGCAGGGAATGAGAGGAATCATTGTTTCCAGGCTGTGACAATGTTGACTCCATAAACTTTTTAGGTACCACTGAAGTTTCCTCATATGCAGTCTCGCATATGGAATTAGTAGAATGCAGGATGCCATGAACCCCAAAGCCTGCAGAATTTGTCTTGCAGATAACTGGGTTTATGTTGCCATTTGTTTGAAGTATGTTGTCAATTGCCTTTGTTTGTCTGGCGTGAGGTAAGCCATCTGGGCAGTTGTATCCAAGCTTGCACCCAGGAATGTAATTATCTGAGAGAGTACCAGCTGTGATTTCTTTTCGTTTATGGTGTATCCTAGGCATGCTAGAAGCCTTTTTACAAATGCCAGATGTTGAAGAAGAGTGTCCTTGGTCCTCTGCTTGAATGAGACAATCGTCCAGATAAGGATAAATTTGAATGTTTCTTTGCAGAATGCAATTACTGGTGCCAGGCACTTTGTAAAGACCATGGGCGCAGTAGATCAGCCAAAGGGCAGTGCAGAGAATTGGTAATGCAAAAAAACTGCTTTGAAGCGGAGGTATCTTCTGCAAGATTCCCTTACTGGGATATGCAGATATGCTTCTTTTAAGTCTAGAGTAACTAACCAAGCATTCTTGCCTAGCATAGGCAGTAGCTGTTGTAAAGTCAGCATTTTGAATTTTGGAATGTCCAGGAACGTGCTCAGATTTGATAAGTCCAGTATTGGACACCATGAATCGTTTTTTTCTGGATACCAGGAAAAGTCTTGAATAAAACCCTTGTCCTTTTTCCTTTTCTGGTAAAGGTTGAATAGCCCCCATATCCATGAGGGACATGACTTGTTTCTGGGCCTCTGCCCACTGGTTTTGTGGCAGATCCGGCCATCCGTTTGGAATTGGCAAAGTATGGAAATTAAATCTGTACCCCTGTGATACTATGTTTAATACCCACTTGTCCTGGGTAATTAACTGCCAATTTTGAGCATAAAGTGCTAGTTTTCCTCCCAAGGGGGCTGCCAAAATACAAGTGCTTGGAGATGGTAGAGGAAAGTCATTGAGACTGCTTACTGTACGGTTGTGCTTTGTTTCCTCCAGATTTGGAGGTGGAGGCACCTATTGCTTTGACCTGTAAGAACCCTGTGATTGAAATCTGGAGCCTTTTGAGTGCCTGGGTTTGTCCTAAGTGGCTCTGTTGGAAACAGGAAAGGACCAATATTTAGTAAGCCAGTGCCTACTGAACCCGGGTGGCTGCACTTGCAAGAAATCTTTTACAGTTTGCAGAGATTTAGCTTTGTCTTCCCTCCAGCAGAGCTATTGTGAGTGTATACCTTTAACTCCCATTGGGTGTGGCTTCAGCCTTTAAAAAATAAATGTATCACCATACAGTTCTAACAAATACTTATTAACAGAGGTCATATATCAATACAATTGTGTTTGCCATCATATATGCTTCAAGATAAAATATTCTGATACCTTGTGTGTAGCATGGATTTGGATTTATAAATGCAAATATGAACAGGCAATATTTGATGCCTAGAGGAGCAGTAGGAGGTAACTGCAGAAACGCCTGGAGACGTCACTCGGCTGTAATGAGTTAAAACCTCTTCTGCCTTATTACGAAACAGTGTATCATGCTGCAAAGGGGCATCCAACAATTTAGCTTTAACATGATCAGGCAGATTTTACTCATTGAGCAAGGCATGCCTTCTAATCACAGATCCAGCAACGGCACCCCTACAACAGGCCTCCAAGGAATCAAAACCACATTGCAAAGTATGCTTTCCAACCTGTTGTGCTGAATGCAATAAATCCTGTAACTCTATTTTCCACACAATCAGAAATCAACATCATTTTCTGTTTCAGTAACCCCATAACATGTTGTTGATATTTAAGCATATGAAACTGGCAGTTTAAAGCCCTGATTGCCAAGGTTGCAGACATATAAACCTCACAGTAAGACGCTGTCCGGTTCGATTCTCAGCTAGAGCGTCTTCTGTGTGGAGACATGCGTGAATGGGTGTACCTTTGTTGAAGGCTGTGCATCAGGGCTGGTAACTCGGCACGTAAAAATCAACTACCAATCATTAGCGGACCGAAGTTCCACTGTGGCAACCCCTAACCGGGAAAAACCGAAAGACACAACAACAACCCCATCTATCCAGTGCCCCGGAAACTCTATCAGAAGGGGAAGGATTTTTGGCTGTAGAAGCCTTAACACCCTTGGGACCCTGAGAAATAGTCTCAGGATCAGCAGCTGGATTTCTGAAAAGAAATTTGTGGGAGTCAGGAACCCTGCAATATCTGTCAGGCTTACTAGGAGCCGGAGGCAGGGAATCAGGAGCCATGCTTGATTCTGAGAACACATCCATCAACAATGTCTAATACAGGAGGTACTGCCAAAGGTCTATGCTGAGGAAGAAGGAAATCCCTAAGCCTCCTTTTTGATTCACAAAAGTCCTGACTCTCCCAGTGAAAATGTTCCCTTAAAGTATGCAAAGTCTCTCCAAAAGAGTAATCCTCAGGAGGAGATGCAGATGGGATGGATTCCTCTGCATCAGAATCCTCATAGGGTGAAATAGAAAATTCCTGATCAGAAGAGGAATCAGAAGAAATGGAAACCTGATCCGAAGATTCATAATCAGTGCCTTGCCTAGGCCTCTTAACAGGGGGGGGGGGGTGTTAGGAACCCCTGATCAAGATAATTAAATCTTCAGCTATTTTGATCATCTGTTTTTTAGGCATAGGGGCCTGAGCACGTGACTCATGCGTTAGTTTTTTAGGCATAGAAGGTGTTTTTGACCTTGGTTTTGTTGCTGGCGTCGGTTTAATGTAAAAATGTTGAGGCCTGAAGACACCCTCAGAAGCCGGTGCCTGCTCAGCGGCTCCAGACCCATCCAAGGGAGAGACATCTGCGGGTTCAATACTTTGCAAATCTCGCGGCATACTGGACTCCGAATGGGTCTCGGTAAAGGTCTGGGGCTAAAAAGTAGTGGGTATCAGGGGCTGCAAAAGCACCTCACTGAGTACTGGCGACTGGCTTAGGAGAAGCTTTGTCGTTGGTTTTGGACCTTGACGGTCTGTCTCTTTTTCCTTGCGTTTTTTGTGAACTCCGGTAGTCAAGACTGCTAACAGACGACATTTCAGTGTAGTTAAATCTTGAACCAAAATATTTAGAAGCAAAAATGCACTGACACTTAATAGTGCATTGGTTAAATTTAACACAAAACCGATAGCAAGGCACGTTGCGATCAGGGCCTAGGCAAGGAATACAGCACAAATGAAAATCATTATGAGGTATTTGCTTCCCACAAGTAATGCAATTATTAACTTTTACTGACACTGGTAAGGAGCAAGAAAAAGTTTCCTCAACGCGGTACTTAGCTTTAGTTTGAAGACTTTGGTTTTGAAACATCTAGTACGAAAATTTCAGGAGTCGGCCGACCGGCACTTGCGAACTGCTTCTGATTCGGGCACCGCACGGCAAAAAAGACAGATTAAAATGGCATCGGCTGCATGTTTTATACCCCTGACGACCTGACGTCATAGAAGAGGAGACAGCAACTGACACAGGACCCAAGACTTTCTTATTCAGGCCGACTGAGGGCAGCCTGCCAGCAGATTACCCAAATGTAATGACTGCAACAGTGAAACATGAAGAACATCTGGGGGAACTGCCAAGGGTTAAGGTCTGGGAGGTTGAGAAATTCCCAGACTCTACTTGGATTGGGGATAATCTTGTTCTTCCCAATGAAAATGTTCCCCAAGGAAGTGTAAAGTTTCCCTCAGAGGATAGATCTTCAGGAGGGGAGGCAGAAGGCAAGATTTCGTCAGAGTCAGACTCCTGAAAAAGAGTCAGAGGGATCCCTCTTCAAAGGTAGAGGCATCCTTGTCAGAGTCCTGCCTAATCTCAAAGGAGTCAGTAGGAACCCCAAAAATGTGGGTCTTTTCCTTTTCCCAGAGGCAGATTGGGGGGGGGGTCTGCCTTTACCAGGGAAAGCAAATCCTCTGCCAATTTAAATACCTCCTGCTAACAGGCCTCCGACTAGGAGCTAGAAGTGCTGGAGTGAAGAGGAAGACTTCCTAGGAGAAGGTTTATATTTAGGCCTGGGGGTGTCAGAAGCACAGATGCCCGAATATAGCTGAGCTGTATTGGAAGTGCCGTATTTGCTAGAAGCAGAGACCTGCAGAGCAGTCTTTGACCTGACCAACAAACGGTGCTTAACGACTGGTGTTGATGTCAAGGGGCCTGACGGCATATCGGCCAACGAAAGGGTCTTGATAGAGGTCTTCTCCACTACCTGAATCACAGGAGGGGGCTGTGAAGGCATGTCACTGATTTCTGTGATAACCAGTTCTGGCGGGCTACCTGATGGTAAATGGGTATCTTTAGAAGGCCTGGGCACAGGCCATTTGTTTTTAGGCAGATCTACTTCAGGACACGAAATGGTCACCATCCCATGTGGAGATTAAGAGGACTCGCTAGCAAACTTGGCTAAAACACCTGCCCTACGCCAAATAGTTCTGGAATTGAATCAGGCACAGAAACGACAGTTGGCAACGTCGTGGGTAGGGCCCAAAGTAGCAACACAGAGGTTGTGGAATTAATTTACCACAATAAAGGCAGTTATCATCTTTCTCTGACATTAGAGAAAAAGTGTGTGTTCCCCAACAAGGTACTTAGCTTTCTTAAGTATTCACTCTTGTGCAGAAGGACCAACAAAAGTAATGATGTCTGCTTCAGGCTCAGATGGCAAAAAAGAACTGAGGTCATGATGTCGGCAGATTCCACTTGTACCTCAACATACTGACATCAGGCAAGGGCGTCTGCCATTCGTAGGAGGAGGAAAGAATTTTACTCTGGTACTTGGACCAGCCAAGGGATTCCAAGGCAGGAAATCCCACAACTCATAAAGTACAGTTGTGTACACTTACCATAAACGTAGATGTTAGAGTGTATTCACCGTTGCAGTCATCACATTTGGGTTATCCCTGCCAGGGTAGCTCTCGGCCGGCCCAAATACCAGAGGCGCAGTATTTCTGCGTTGGTTGCTGTCGCTTCAGGATGGATGTCAGGGCGTCAGTAGTATAAAGTAAGGCAGCTGACGCCATTACATCAGTTTTTCTTGCGCTGTCAGGAGCCCCCAATTGGGAGCCAGGTTATGGTGGAAGAACACCGCCAGTAGAAAGTAAATACCAAAAAGGCCATTGTAAGGAGAGAGAGAAAGAGAAGGGATGGATTTAAAGTGAGGTCTCTGTGCTCTGCTCAGGTGGCATAATATTGATAAAGGACTGCTGATGTCCAGGCCTGGCAGTTTTGTTCGAGTTTCCTGTGTTTGTGGCAGCCATTTTCTACTGATAGTCTGTCTTCATTATTATTGAGAGTAACAGGGTTTCCTGACCTTCTGTAGTATGAGTGATTGGGTAATAGCAGGGGTTAATAGGACTGAGTAGTAATTTGATCTAACTCTTACATCCTTACTGGTATACAAACCGTGTCTGGAAAGGTTGTGCTTGTATTTATCAGGCTGTGAATGGGAATTCATTATTGAAACTAAGCAGAAATTCCTTAAGATTCCAAGAGCAGGATAAGTTATTTCTTACACTTATTTCATTGAATTTCACTTCTGTAATGCTTATAATTGTGCTATACAGGTACTCTACTACATTTTGCACTGTTTATAAAGCTTTTTTACTGTTTCACTGCGTTTATATACTGTTTTAACTGTATTTTTCATTACTAGATACTGTTTCATTACTCTAATTGCATGTTTACTGAATTACTTAACTGTAAACTGCTTTTTTCATACTGAGAGTTGTATTTTCTGTTTGTGAGTGCTTTATCCGTGCTTTTCTGATTTTTTGAGGTTTCTGTGTTCTAGTATAGTCTGTTTGCAGTTAAAAGCATTCTCTAGTCTGCTTGCTCCTTGATCTGTTTAAAACTTTCATTTAGTGGCTACAGCTAGTAGCTATAACAGTTTTAGTTTCACCCCCCACTATTGTTGTGGTGTTACTTGGTGGCTTTGCAGTTGCCCGCCCATACTGTATATTTGATCTGGGACACTCCTCCTAGTCTAGTGTCATTAGTTCATTCAATCTAATAGAGGGAACATTTCTGAAAACCAACCCGCTCAGATTTTTAACCTTGAATAAACTTCTGTTCCAGCTTTCTCCATTTCCACTTTACTGAAAAAAAAAATCTAAGCTCGTTTCCCCCCTTTCCTGTAACAAGTCTAGTCCAGATACAGTTTTGTTGCATCTAGGACTGTTTTTTAAGCTCCTGAGCCCCCCTCCCCTACTTAAGTAGGGTTAAACTATCCCTGGCACCATAAAGTCCGCTCTTCAAATTTTCCCATACAACTATCCAGCTTTTTAGTTTTAGCACTCAAATCTGTTTCTTTGAGCTCAGCACTTGTTCAGAACTCGTAAGCACTAAATCTACAAATTACTACAACACTCAACTTTCCTCACTTGTCTAGAGGAAAACAGTTTTTAGTACTTAATAAATAAGCACCTATCCAGGCATGTCTAAAGGTCAGCTCCCGGTGTTTTCTCCCGTCTACCTGATTAATCTGGGCATCTTGGGGCAATGCTGCAATTGTCTCATGTACACAGACAACCCTCTGCTCCTATCACCCAACACTATAACCAGTGAGAGATGCACTTATACCGCCAAACTGGAAGCAAAGCACTCTTCACCAAAGACTGGACTACACAGTCAAGAGAAGAAGGTAAACACATGCACCTCACCACATTCATCACATAGTCCCTCAAAACCTACACCACCAAAACACACACATAGAAGTACAAAACACATGCCTACATTTGTTGAGGCTCTCATCTGCCCAAACAAGAGAGACCTCCAAGCAGAAATGCAAGCAACCTCCATTCCCCCCAACACAACCCAAATGACACACAGCCCACAAACTCAGTGCGACACTCAACTACAGCCCATAAGGCATAACGTAACCAACACTCTAGTCATAGGTGACTCTATAGTCAGACACACTGATGTTCCACTCGCCAGGCTAAACAAGGAGAAAGTTACTGTCAGCTGCCTGTCGGGTGTCAGGATCCACCACATAATGCACACACTCAGGTCACTCCACAACAAGTACAAATATGACTGTGTCATTGTCCATGTTGGTGTGAATGACCTAAGACATACCTCCCTGGACTGCATAAAAACAGACATGGAGGAGCTCTCCGATCTTGTAGCCCAAGCAGGTATGACCCTAGCCCTGAGTAGCATCCTGCCATCACCCAGAATGATACCATATGACAAGGACAAAATGACTGACTTCAACAACTGGCTAAGCTTATGGTGTCATTTTAAGGGAATCCAGTATCTGTCTACCTGGTATGACATGATCAACAGACCACGATGCTTTGCCAGAGATGGCCTGCACCTGTCACCCTTGGGATTCCGGATACTGGCTCTTGCCACTCCTATAGTGCCTTTTTTAGGCAAGGTCCAAATGACAAATTCACCACCGTAACAGGTACAAGCACGGAAAATCTGAGGGTAATGCTACTCAATGCTAGAAGTCTAAACCTCAAAATGCACTCACTCGAAGACTCCTTAAAATGGAGAACACAGACATCTGTGCAGTGACAGAGACCTGGTTCAAAGC
Source organism: Protopterus annectens (assembly GCF_019279795.1). NCBI lineage: Eukaryota > Metazoa > Chordata > Ceratodontiformes > Protopteridae > Protopterus > Protopterus annectens. The sequence continues at coordinate 1,228,290 of NC_056737.1, read as the reverse complement.
TCCAGAGAGCACCCCTGCATTACCAGGCTATAATTCATACCACACCTTTCGGCCACCTAAGCTGGACTGAAACACTAAAGGCAGAGGCGTGTCCATATTCATTAAGGATGTCCACACCTCCAAGCTAGTTGGTCAGCATAATGCATCCAAGATTACCCAAGTGCAACTAACTCTGGGCAAGACCGCAATCCAAATTGTAGCTTGCTACAGACCCCCCACCATGCCCCAGGATTCCCCCTCCTCTTTTCTTGATACAATGGAAAATATTAGGGTACAACCCACTAACAATGGGTGATTTCAATCACCACACCATTAACTGGGAAAACTACTCATGTGCCAACTCTTTTGATCAACGTTTTCGGGAATTCATAAATTTCAACGCCTTGACTCAACTTATCCACACCCCCACCAGGGGCAGCAATATCCTAGAGCTGGTCATTACCAACATGGGCGACCTGTGTTCCATTGTTGGTCAGATCCGACCACAAGCTAATCACCCTAGACATCCACATCCTGTCCCCACCCCCCATTAGGGAAACAATCGTAAAAAAATTCTCCAAAGCCAATTTCACGCTTAAAACACAGATGGCAAACGTCACAATACCCATGCAAATGGACAATAGAGGTACAACTGCTGAATCCTACACAAATACACTTTATAAGCACTTACATGAGTGCATGGATCGTGCTATCCCTAACAGAACAGAGATGCTATCCTCTAAAAAAAGGAAGCCAATCTGGTGGTCTTCTGCCATAAACAAACTCTACAACAGAAGTAAGTAACTGTTGCAAAAAAAAAAAAAAGTAAAATCCCAGCCTCAGTAAGAAGCTGAGATCCCTCATAAAATCCTCCAAAGCCAGTTATGAAAACAAAATCGCCACTGATTCTAAAGACAACCACAAAGCATTCTATACCTATGTCAAGAATCGCAGTGGCAACACTACATATCTGCTCAATGGCACTAAATATACAGAAAGTACAGTTTTGTACCTACCATAAATGTAGATGTTCGAGTGCTAATACAGCTGCAGTCATAACAGATGGGTTCTCCTGCCGTCAGGCGGGTCCTCGGTCAGCCGAATTCCAAAGTCTAGGTCCGGCGTCAGTTGTCGTCGCTTCTTCCCTGACGTCAGTGCGACAGGGGTATAAAAGAACCAGCCGATGCCATTTTCTTCAGTTTTTCTTGCCCCAGATGTCAGGTGCTCCCAGAAGGAAGGCAATACATAAATTTATATAATAAATGCAATATAATCAAAATACAGTAGTTGCAAGCAAATACACCATAAATGAATACCCCAATCAGGTTTTATGAGGAGGTGTTAGCCAATAGGCCTGTCCCAAGAGGGGAAGGAGGGAGGGAAACCTGGACTGCAGCTGTATTAGCACTCGAACATCTACATTTATGGTAGGTACAAAACTGTACTATGTTCATCGTGCATACAGCTGCAGTCATAACAGATGGGTAGAACCCCAAAGCTCAGAAAAGGGTGGTAGGCACTAGGTGGAACTAGGAGGAGCCAGGATGCCCTGCAAGACTGCAGTGGCAAAGCCTGCTCTAGTTTTGGAGTATAATGGTAGGTGGTAGTGCTTGGAGAAGGTATGCAAAGAACTCCAAGTGGCTGCTTCCAAAATATCTTTGGTAGGAACTCCTCTGAGGAAAGATGCAGAGGTAGCTGTGGCCCTTGTGGAGTGAGATCTGATGCCTGCAGGTACAGTTTTACCATGAAAAGAGTAACAAAAGCGTATGCAGTGGGCTATCCATTTTGAGATTGTCTGTTTGGAAAATGGCTTCCCTTGAGCTCCCATAGCATAGGACACAAAGCTGTTCTGTTTTTCTGAAAGGCTTTGTTCTGTCCAAATAATAACGCAGCTGTCTGTGGATGTCCAAGGAATGCAGTAGTCTCTCCCCTTTGTTTTGAGGATTAGGGTAAAAGGTCGGTAAGTGGATAGCCCGATTCAAAGCTACCCTGGATACCACCTTTGGCATAAAGGACGGGTTGGTTCGTAAGGAAACTCTGTCCTGATGGAAGATGATAAAAGGCTGCACAGACATGAGGGCTTGTAGTTCCGATACCCTGCGAGCTGAGGTGATAGCCAGAAGGAAAGCTGTTTTCCAGGACAAATATTGCAAATCTGTTGAGGCAGCTGGCTCAAAGGGAGGCAAGGTCAGCTTTTCTAGAATTAAATTGAGGTCCCAAGCAGGTATTGGTTGTTTCCTTGGGGGTTTTATATTCTTCGCCTCTCTGAGGAACTGTCTTAAGAGGGTGTGAGAGAATAAAGGTGCATCAGTGTTGTATTCTGCAGAAATGGCTGAGGCATGGATTTTGATGGAAGAAAATGAAAGTCCACTGCTTAGCAGCTCAGCTAGATACTGTAATATTTGGGGGTAAATTCAGTTTTCCAGAATTCTGGCCCTTTTTCTCATTCCAGGCACAAAACAGTTTCCATTTTGCAGAGTAAGCTTTTCTAGTAGACGGCCTTCTGGCCTCCAAAATGACATCCTGCACCTCCTAGGAGAGTAGGGTCTGTTGTGATGTTAAGGAATCTTCCATGCGGCCAGATTGAGTGTTTCCAACTGACAGTGAAGAGTTTTGAAGCTGTGCCGAGTCAGAAGAAGAGGCATTAGAGGCAGGGTCCATGGTGGAGAATGCATCAGGCTCTTCAGGAGTGGATACCAGTGCTGTCTTGGCCAGTCTGGAGCAATGAGAATCATCTTTGGTCTGTCTGCTCTGGTTTTTAATAGAACGTTGGGCAGCAGAGGAAGAGGCGGAAAGGCATAAATTGTCATTGTTGTCCAACTGAAAGAGAGAGCGTCCACTCTCCAGGCCTGTGGATGAAAATTCCTTGAGCAGAATTTTGTCAATTGGTGATTTTTGTGGGAGGCAAAGAGATCAATGTCTGGCCTTCCCCATGCTTGTATTATCTCTGTAAAGACTTGAGGATGCAACTTCCACTCGTGTGGACCCGTCATATTTCTGCTTAGGTCGTCTGCCAGCGTGTTTTCCTTGCCTGGCAAGTACTGTGCTTGAAGTTAGATTTGCAATTCCAGAGCCATGTTCCAAAGTGACATGGCCAGCCTGCATAGGGGGTATGAATGGATTCCTCCCTGTTTATGTACCACATTACTGTGATGTTGTCTGTCCTTATCAATAGCTGACCTGGATGCAGAAGGTCTTTGAAAGCTATTACAGCATTTATTACTGCTAGCATTTCCTTTTGATTGATGTGAAGGTGCTTTTCTTTTTGGGACCATTTGCCCTGAATGCACCGATCTGTCATGTGCGCCCCCCAGGCGTAGTCCGAGGCGTCTGTTGTGATGACTTGATTTGCTTGAGGCTTGCAGAATGGGAGACCTGTGTGTGTTTGGCATGCTTGAGCCCACCACAGAAATTCCTTTTGAAGACATGGAATTAGTGGTAATATTGTTTCCAAACTGTGGCTGTGTTGAGACCATAGGTTTTTCAGGTACCATTGAAGTTTCCTCATATGCAGCTTTGCACATGGGATTAGTAGGATGCAAGATGCCATGAATCCCAGAGCCTGCAGGATTTTCCTTGCAGTCAGCCTGGTGAAATTTGCTAGTTTTCTGAAGTATTGAGTTAGTTGCCCCTGCTTCTCTGGCGTGAGGTAGGCCATCTGGGTGTTTGTGTCCAAGTCGGCACCCAGGAAAATTATTTTCTGAGAGGGTATTAGCCTTGATTTCTTTTTGTTGACTGTGTATCCCAGAGAATTAAACAACATTATTACAAAAGCCAGATGTTTCAGAAGTATGTGCTTGCTGTCCGCTTGGATCAGGCAGTCGTCCAAATATGGGTATATTTGTATTCCCTGAAGTCTGCAGTAGGCAATTACTGATGCCAGGCATTTCGTGAATACTCTGGACGCAGTAGATAAGCCAAAGAGTAATGCAGAGAATTGATAATGGGTTGAACCGGCAAGAAATCTGAGGTATCTTCTGCAATTTTGTTTGATTGGGACATGCAGGTATGCCTCCTTGAGGTCCAATGTTACCAGCCAAGACTCCTTGCCCAGCATGGGAAGAAGCTGCTGTAATGTGAGCATCTTGAATTTTGGTACGAGTAAAAATGTGTTTAGGATGGATAGGTCCAAAATAGGTCTCCAATCTTTTCCCTTCCTTGGTACCAGGAATAGTCCGGAATAAAAACCTTGACCTTGTTCTTGGGTAGGTACCTCTTGAATAGCTTTCATGTCCATGAGATCTGAAATTTGTCTTTGTGCCTCTGCCCTTTGATTGTGTGGCAGGTTTGGCAGGCCTCTCATTTTTGGAAGGGTGTGAAAATGGAATCTGTAGCCTCTGTTTATAATGTCCAGGATCCATTTGTCTTTTGTGATATGCCAATTTTTCGAAAATAATGCCAGTTTTCCGCCTAAGGGTGCTGCCATTTGAGCCTTGCTTGGCAAGCAAAGGGGAAAGTAATTGGGCTTGCTTTCTGAATGGCTGCGAACTATCCTCACCACCTCTGTGTAGGAGCTTGCCATTGTCTGCCTCTAAACGATCCTTGAGATTGCCCTCTGCCCCTCGGGCGTCTGTATCTACCTCTTTGGGGTCTGTCCGTGGCTGGAAAGGACCAATTTTTGGAGGGCCAATTTCTACTGAAACGTGGAGGTTGTACCTGTAGAAAATCTTTCACCGTTTGCATTGATTTAGCCTTTTCCTCCATTTTCTTTAATACCTCCTCAGCTTTAACACCAAATAATACATCCTTTTGTAGAGGGGCATCTAGTAATTTAGCTTTGACATGATCTGGTAAGGTTTGCTCCTTGAGCCAGGCATGTCTACGTATGACTGATCCTGTAACAGCAGCTCTACATGAGGCCTCTAGAGCATCAAAACCACATTGCAAGGTATGTTTACCCACTTGTTCTGCACTATGCATCAAATCCTGCAACTCCAAGTCTGGTTGTTCAGGTTGTGACATTTTGCTTCTCAACTGTGATAACAGAAACTGTTGGTACTTTAACATATGGAACTGGCAGTTTAATGCCCTCATGGTTAAGGTGGCCGAGGTGTATACCTTTTTTCCCCACTTTTCTAAAGATCTGGAATCTCTCTCGGAAGGTAAAGGATTTTTAGCAGTGGAGGCCTTAATTCCCTTGGGGCCCTGTGAGATAGTTTCTGGGTCAGCCGCATGGCTTTTGTATAGAAATTGGTGCGAGTCACAAACCCGGTAGTACTTGTCAGGTTTGACTGGGGCTGGAGGTAAAGAATCCGGGTTAAGGCAGGCCTCCGAATACACATCATCTAGTATGTCTAAGACAAGAGGTATAGCCAGAGGCCTGTTCTGAGGTAGCAAGAGAAAATCCCTAAGCCTTTTGTTGGAATCTGAATACTCTTGGCCTTCCCAGTGGAAGTGCTCCCTTAAGGTATGCAAGGTTTCCCCAAATGAGTAATCCTCTGGAGGGGAGACAGAGGGAAAGGACTCCTCTGCATCAGAATCTTCAAAAGGGGAGTAAGAATGTTCCTGTTCATCCGAGTGCTCTGAAATAATGGTGGCCAAGTCAGAGGAGGGGGATTCCTTCCTCCAATCTGGGCCTTTTGTCCGGGGGGGGGTGAGAACCCCCTGATAAGAGTAATTAAATCCTCAGCCATTTTAAGCATCTGTTTTTTAGGCATGGGGCCTGGAGAAGGGCCCTGTGTAGCTGGTCTCTTAGAATGCATGGCTGCTTTAGACTTAGTGAAAGCCTTGATGGAAAAAGAAGAGGAAGGTCTGAAGACACCCTGAGAGGAGGCAGACCTGTCTACATTTTGAGTTTCACCACCAAGAGTGGCTTCGGTATCTGTAGTCGAGGTGTGGGCCGAGGAGCCTGCGACCTCGGGCACAGAAGACACCGCCAATGAAGTGTCGTCGGTAGGCAGTGGCTGCGTAGGCGCCTCGCTGAGAACCGGACCACCTGTAGTCGGCTTTGGCGTGGTGTCGGTAGAGGCCGCGGACCTCGTGTGTCGGTCCTTATCTTTGCGTTTTTTAGACAAAACTGGAGTCGGAGTATCCGACGATATAATACAGTTAAATTTTCTGCCAAAATAGTGCTGGGCGAACTCCGCCCGACGCTTAATGGTGCGTTTGTTGAATGTAGCGCAAAAACAACAGACCGAGACGTCGTGGTCTGGGCCTAAGCAAGGAATGCAGAGGGAATGAAAATCCTTATGTGGTATTTGCTTCCCACATGAAATACAATTATTAACTTTGTCTGACATCGGTCTGAGGCAAGAAAAGTTTCCCCAACAGGGTACTTAGCTTTCAAGAAGACTTCGGTTGCAAAATTTTCGTAATTTCAGGAGCTGGCCGACCGGCACTTGCGAACTGCTTCTGCTTCGGGCACCGCACGGCAAGAAAGACTGGAGAAAATGGCGTTGGCTGGTTCTTTTATACCCCTGTCGCACTGACGTCAGGGAAGAAGCGACGACAACCGACGCCGGACCTAGACTTTGGAATTCGGCCGACCGAGGACCTGCCTGACGGCAGCTGACGTGCAGCTGTATGCACGATGAACATCCAACTGATATTGCCAACATCCTGGCAGATAGGTTCACGTGCTAACTTTACCCCCCTCTCACGTGCTAACTTTACCCCCCTCTCACCCCCTACAGGACCAATCTCTATACCGGAAGAATGCAACGTTCCTGTAATCACGGCTGCACAGGTAAAAAAACCTCACTCTCCAAAGCCAAGAACACAGCATCCATGGGACCTGACATCCCAGGCTGCATTCTACACGAACTACAGAATGAACTGGCACCTCACCCAAGTACCATGTTCAATCATAGCCTCACCTCAGGCTTTGTGCCCACTGAATGGCGCACTGCGACGGCAATCCCACTCCACAAAGGGGGAGCCACGACAGACCCTGGGAACTACCACCCCAATAGCATAACGAGCCTGGTAAGCAAGGCCATGGAACATATCATCATGGAACTCATAAACAAAGACATTGGTAATCTCCAAACTCTGGACCCCACACAGTTCGGGTGTATAAAATGCAGATCATGTCTCCTAAACCTGATCAGACTTCTTTGAAGCAGTCAGCAAAGCCATAGATGAGGGTAAGGTGGTTTACACAGCCTATCTAGATCTCACCAAGGCTTTCGACACCATCCCCCACTGTGGAATTATAGATAAACTCACTAAACTAGGTATAAATCCCTATGTCACAAGATGGGTTGCCAACTGGCTTACCGACAGAACCCACACTGTGAAAGTAGCAGACTCCAAATCTGACTTCAGACCAATGACAAGTGGATTGCCACAGAGTTCAGTCCTGGGTCCTCTCCTGTTCCGTATCTACTTCTCTGAAGTACAGGCTAACACAGAAGGTATTTGGCTAACTAAGTTCGCAGATGACTGCAAACTTGGAGCCATAATCGAAACTCCTAATGATGTTGACATCCTACAAAAGGGCCTGACCGAGACAGATGCTTGGTGTCAAAGGCATGGCCTCAAGCTCAATGCCAAAATGTGCATTCTCATCCCCTTTGGTAAAAACTCTGTACCCAAGAAATACCACACAGGCGGTAGTCTACTTAACACAAAGTGTGATGAGACCTTGGAACACAGGTGGACAGCAGTCTCTCCTTTGATAATCACATTGCCACAGTGGTCAGGAAATCCTTCTACGTGGCACACCTCATCACAAAAGGTTTCTCATCCAGAAAAAAAAAAAAAAAAAAAAAAAAAAAGAGGTCATTGTTCCCCTGTACTCATCACTCATTAGACCTATTATAGAGTACAACGTGCCTTTTGGTATGTACCTCACAAGACATCTACAACTGGAAAGGCTGCAGAAATACCTCACAAAGAGGACTACTGGCCTCAAACAGATGCCCTACGCAGACTGTCTCAAGAAACTCCAGGTTTACTCCATCGCATATCGCCTACTCAGAGGCGATCTCTGCCTAACATACAAAGCTATGTCAAACCCAGAACTGTTGGACATGCTCCACTTAAAGAAATCCCAATCCCACCAAGCTACATGCTCTAGGGACCTAAACCTTGTCACCACAATAAACAGAACATGCTGGAGGGATAGATTCCTGTCCCAGAGACTTATACTTTGAAACAGACTACCTAGCTACGTCACACAGAGCTCCTCACTAGGACTCCAAGAAAAATCTTGATTGGATGGGAAATAGGAAATTCACCTCGGGGATCATTTCTGTGACTCTGCTTGACAGGGGCATAGGAAAAGAATTTTCTTGGGTGGCGAAAGCCAGGGTACCTTTTTGGCTATGCTTATACAGGCCCTAGGGCCAATAGCCTAGTACCTACCTATGAAGCTATGAACCAGGACTGCAAAAATGAATACACTCGAACATCTACATTTATGGTAAGTGTACACAACAATACTATGTTTTTCATGTTTCACTGCTGCAATAATCACATTTGGGTTGATTCCCAAAGCTGAGGAAAAGGGTGGAGGCAGTCAAAAAGACTAGGGGCTGGCTAGGATGCCCTGCAAGACTGCAATGGCAAAGCCTGCCCTGGATATGGAGAAGAGAGGCAGGTGGTAATGTCTGGTCAAAGTGTGAACAGATGCCCAGGTGGCAGCCTCCAGGATGTCCCTGGTGGGGACTCCTCTGAGGAAAGCTGCAGAGATGGAGGCTGCTCTGGTGGAGTGAATCCTGACCCCCTTAGGGAGAGGCTTTCTGTATTGCTTGCAACAGAAATGGATGCAGTGTGCTTATCCATTTAGAAATTGTTCGTTTGGAGATGGCTTTCCCTTTGCCCCTGCAGCAAAGCTAACCAGCAACTGATCAGACTTTCTGGATGATTTAGTCCTGTCTAGATATAATCTGAGTGTCTGTGCACATCTAGAGAGTGCATGATCCTTTTCCCCTTGTTCTGTGGGTTAGGGGAAAAGGTGGGCAAATGAATGGATTGGTTGAGAGCACACTGGACACGAAGGATGGGTTAGTCCTGAGGAAAACCTTGTCAGCATGGAAGATTATGAAGGGCTCCACAGCCATAAGTGCTTGTAGCTCGGAGACACTTCTGGCTGAAGTGAAGGCCAGAAGAAAAGCTGTCTTCCAGGAGAGAAGTTTTAACTCTGCTGAAGATGCTGGTTCGAAGGGGGGCAGCAGGGTGAGCTTTTGCAACACAAAGTTAAAGCCCCAAGCTGGGGTAGGTGCTCTTCTGGGTGGCCTCAAGTTCCTAGCCCCTCTTAGGAATGGGTTGATCAGAGGGTGTGAGAAAAGGAGCTGCTAAGTGGGGAAATGAACAGAGATAACAGAGGCATGGATTTTAATAGAGGAAAAAAAGAGACCACTGTGTAACAGGTCAGCAAGGTAATCCAGGATGAGAGGGAGGGAGGGCTGTGCCATATTGGTTCCCTTAGCCTGAATACAGGTGCAGAACCTTTTCCAATTGTCAGCATAAGACTTACTAGTACTAGGGCATCTGGCCTCACATATAACATCTAGTACCTGTTTACTGAGGTTGGCAGATTGATAAGTGGTCACGGAATAAGCCAAGCTGCCAAATTAAGGGACTGCAAATGGGGATGCATGAATTATCCTTCCCCCTGGGTCAGGAGGGTTGGGGTCTGAGTGAGATGCCATGGTGGCAGTGGGGACAGGCTGTGCAGCAGTGGGTACCAGTGCTGGCAAGGCTAGTCTGAAACAATAATAATTGTCATTGTTTTTTCCTCCCTTATTTTGAGCAGTACCCTGGCAATGAGAGGTAAAGGTGGAAAGGCAGAGACCGATAGATTGACCCAGGGGAAGGGACAGGGCATCCACTTTCCAAGCCATGTTGTGATGTTCCCTGGTGCAGAACTTGGTGAGCTGATGGTTGGTGTGGGAGGCAAAGAGGTCAACATTCGGGATGCCCCATTTTTGAGTTATTAGGGTGAAGGTTCTTTTGTCTAGCTGCCACTCGTGTGGGTCCAGAAGATTTCTGCTTAAGTGATCTGCCATAGAGTTTAGAGAACTTGGCAGGAATTGTGCTAACAGGTGAAGTTTCATGGCAGAGGCTGTGCGCCAAAGGGTCATGGCCAGCCTGCATAGAGGGTAGGAGTGAGTCCCTCCCTGCTTGTTGATCTACCACATCACAGTGGTGTTGCCTGTTTTAATCAGAAGAGCTCCTGGGGAGAGAAGGGGCCTGAAAGCTGTCAATGCATGCTGGACAGCTAACATCTCTTCTTGGTTGATGTGCAGATGGATTTGCTGTGGGCTTCATTAGCCCTGTATGCACCTGCTGTCCAGGAGTGCATCCCAGGCATAGTCTGATGCATCTGTGGTGAGGGTCTGGGCGGCAGGGGGGGGGGGGTGAGAAAGGTAGTCCCTTGTTGAGGGAGCATGCTGCTGCCCACCAAAGAAATTCTTTCCTGAGGCAAGGTAGCATGGGTATGAGAGTTTCTGTGTCTTGAGAGTGCTGAAACCAAAGGCTTTTTAGGTACCTTTGACGTTTCCTCATATGCAGTCTGGCATATGGAATGAGTAGTATGCAAGATGCCATGAACCCCAGAGCTTGCAGGATTTTCCTTGCGAACTGGTGGCTACTTGCGAGAAGTAGGCTGTCAGGTAAGTTTGCTTTTCTGGTGTAAGGAATGCCATCTGGGATGCTGTGTCCAGGCTTGCTCCCAGGAATATAATCCTCTGGGTTGGTACTAGTTTGGATTACTTTTCATTGATAATGTACCCTAGGGAGGTCAGTAGGGACTTTACATAGGCCAGGTGCTTGAGCAGCTTTTCCCAGTTATCTGCCTGAATTAGGCAGTCATCGAAATATGGGTAAAATTGGATATTCCTTTGTCTACAAAAGGCAATGGCCGGAGCCAGACTTTTTGTGAAAACTTTGGGAGCAGTAGATAAGCCAAAGAGAAGTGCAGAGAACTGAAAATGCAAAGAGCCTGCTCTGAAACATAGGTATTTCCTGCAGGATTCCCTGATAGGAATGTGGAGGTAGGCCTCTTTTAGGTCTAGGGTGGCTAGCCAAGCAACCTTGGACAGCATGGGTAGCAGCTGCTGGAGGGTGAGCATTTTGAATTTTGGTATCACCAGGAAGGTGTTTAGAATGGATAGAACGAGGATGGGGTGCCAAGTGTCCTCTTTTCTGGGTACCAGAAAAAGTCTGGAGTAGAAACCTTGGCCTTTCTGTTCTGCAGGAACATGCTCTATTACCCTCATAGAGAGCAGGGTAAGGAGTTGCTTTTGCACCTATGCCCACTGGTTTGGAGGTAGATCTGGGAACCCTTTTGGGGTTGGAAGAGTGTGGAAAGAAAATCTGTATCCCTGGGACACTGTTTACGACCCAGCGGTCATTGGTAATGGTGGCCCAGGTGCTTGCATGAAAGGAGAGTGTTCCTCCTTGGAGTAAGTGAAGGTAGGCACAGGGAGGGGGTGGTGGAGAATCATTGTGAGTTCTTACCAAGAGGGGGTGGCTTAGAACTCCTGTTTTTGAAGTGGAGGAATTCCACTGTTTTGATCTCTGCACTCCCAGTGGCTGCTGTCGGGGGGGGGGTCTGCTTCCACAGGGTCTGGGCTGAACTAACCTTGTGGGAGCAGGAAATGACCAGTGCTTGGAGGGGGAATGCCTACTAAACCTGGTTGGCAGGACCTGTAAAAATCCTTAACTGTCTGCATAGATTTAGTTTTTTCTTCCATCTTTAAGACCTCCTCTGCCTTAATGCCAAATAAGATGTCTTTGTGTAAGGGTGCATCCAACAATTGATATAACATGGTCTGGCAAAGGCTGTTTCTTAAGCCATGCATGCCTTCGAAGGACAGAACCGGTGACTGCTGCCCTGCAAGAAGCTTCTAGGGTATCAAAACCACAGTGTAAGGTGTGCTTAAGTTACTTGACCTCAGAATGCATTAACTCTTGTAACTCTTTAGATTCTGCACAAGCAGGAAAGGAATACCCTTTTTATTTGAGGAGTTCCATGGCATGTTGCTGAAATTGTAGCATATGGAACTGGCAATTTAGTGCTCTGATAGCAAGAGCAGCAGAGGTGTACACTTTTTTACCCCATTTATCTAGTGCTCGGGAATCCCTATCTGAGGGGGTGGGATTCTTAGCAGAGGTTGCTTTAATACCTATAGGCCCTTGAGAAATTACCTCAGGGTCAGCAGTAGAATTTTTGAAAAGAAATTTGTGCGACTCAGGGACTCTGTATTATCTGTCAGGTTTTCTGGGTGCAGGAGGAAGGGTGTCAGGAGTCAAAGTGGATTACAGGAAAACATGGTCAACAACATCCAGGAGTGAGGGAATGGCCAGGGGTCTGTGCTGTGGAAGATCTAAGAATTCCCTGAGTCTCTTTTTAGACTGAGGGTAGTCCTGACATTCCCATTGGAAATGCTCCCTTAAAGTATGAAGGGTTTCCCCAAAGGAAAAGTCAGAGACAGATCCCTTTCTTTTGGAAGGGGTAGCTTGGCTTCCCCTGATAAGCATGACGAGGTCTTCTGCCATTTTAAGCATTTGAGACTGGGGCAAGGAAGCAGGTGCCTGAGAGTGGGCCATGGGTTTCTTGGGTGTGGTTCATACCCTGGGCCTTAGAAACTCGTTTTCAAAAGAACAGTAGACGCAAAAGAAGTCTGTGTCGAGAATCGGTAGTGCCAAATACTTCCTTGGAAGCCGGTGCCTGCTCAGCGGCTCCGGACCCATCCAAGGGAGTGACAATCGCAGGATCCTTAGTCGAAGAAGAGTTTTGCGGCATACCAGACTCCGAAAGGGTCTCTGTAGCGGCCTGTGAATCCAGAAGAGAGCATCAAGGGCTGTGAAAGCACCTGAGGACTGAAGAACGGATGACTAGCTTAACGGAAGCTTCATCAATAGGTCTGGACCTGTGCAGTCTGTCTCTGTCTTTATCCTTACGTTTTTTTCAGAAAATCTGCTGTAGGATGGCTTACCAAAGCCATATCGGAATTCGAGGACTGTAAGCAAAAATATCTAGCTACAAGGGCCCGACAATGTATAGTTCTGGTGTTGAACAAAGCACAAAAGCGACAGCGGGGGACGTCGTGGTCTGGGCCTAAGCAAGTGATGCAGTAAGAACGAAAGTCTCAGTGTGGTATTTGCTTACCACAGGCGAGACAATTGTTAACTTTTTCTGCCATCTTGTTAGTGCAAGAAAAAAGGATTCCCAACGGGAAACTCAGCTTTAGAAGATTTTAGCTGCAATTCAAAAGACGAAACTCAGGTAGCGGCCAACCAGCACTCATGCCAACTGCTTCTGGCTCTGTGGCAAGAAAGACTGATGTAATGGCATCAGCTGCCTTACTTTATACTACTCCCGTCAGTCCTGAAGTGACAGCAACTGACGCAGAAATACTACACCTCTGGTATTCGGGCAGGTCGAGGGCAACCCTGGCAGGGATAACCCAAATATGATGACTGCAACAGTGAAACACGAAGAACATCTGCAACAGTGAAACACTAAGATCATCAACCATTACATGAGAAAATATCTGGAACTCAAGAGCAGGAAAGTACAGTTTTGTACCTACCATAAATGTAGATGTCCGATAGGTATGCATCTGCAGTCATAACATATGGGTTGTCCTGCCTCAGGCAGCCCTTCGGTCGGCCGGATTCCAAAGTCTGGGTCTGGCCTCGGCTGATGTCGCACTTCACCTGACGTCATAGCTCCTGGGGTATAAAGGCAACAGCCAACGCCATTTTCCTCAGTGTTTCTTGCCCCAGATGCCAGGTGCCCTATAGGAAGGCTAAATTTGGATAAAAGTAGAAAATTCCAAACAGTAGAAATCAAAAAGAATATATACATATATACATACAAACAAATACACCATAATAGATTCCCCCAGCTAGCTAAGAAAGGGTGTAAGTACCCTAGGAATACCACAGAGGGGAAGGAGGGTGGGTAATCCTGACTGCAGATGCATACCTATCGGACATCTACATTTATGGTAGGTACAAAACTGTACTACGTCCTTCAAGGATGCATCTGCAGTCACAGAGTACAGTTTTGTACCTACCATAAATGTAGATGTCCGAGAGGTATGCATCTGCAGTCCTAACAAATGGGTTGTCCTGCCTCAGGCAGCCCTTCGGTCGGCCGGATTCCAAAGTCTGGGTCTGGCCTCGGCTGATGTCGCACTTCACCCGACGTCATAGCTGCTGTCAATTGGGTATAAAGGCATCAGCCGACGCCATTTTCCTCAGTGTTTCTTGCCCCAGATGCCAGGTGCCCTCTAGGAAGGCTAAATTTGGATTAATGCAAATGATTCCAAACAGTAGAGAGCAACAAAAATAAACAAATATATACAAATATACAAACAAATACACCATAATTGATTCCCCCAGCTAGCTTAAGATGGGCAATTACCCTAGGAGTACCACAGAGGGGAAGGAGGGTGGGTAATCCTGACTGCAGATGCATACCTCTCGGACATCTACATTTATGGTAGGTACAAAACTGTACTATGTCCTTCAAGGATGCATCTGCAGTCCTAACAAATGGGTAGAATACCATAGCCAAACTGGGGGAGGAGGCACTAATATGATTATGGTGTAGCTAAGATCCCTTGCAAAACAGCAGTTGCAAAACCTGCCCGGGATCTGGAATATAAAGGTAGATTATAATGCTTGGCAAATGTATGCACGGAGCTCCAAGTAGCAGCCTCTAAAATGTCTTTGGTAGCCACTCGTAAGAAAGCTGTAGTAGTGGCTGTAGCCCTTGTGGAGTGAGGTCTGATGTTTTCTGGAGTTGTCTTTCCATGAAAGGAGTAACAAAATCTAATGCAATTTCCTATCCATTTTGAGATTGTCTGTTTTGAAATTGCTTTTCCTTCCATTCCTGTTGCATATGCTACCAGAAGCTGGTCAGTTTTTCTATTATTCTTGGTTCTGTCCAGATAGTAGCGCAATTGCCTGTGCACATCCAAGGTATGTAGTAGTCTTTCCCCCCTATTCTGTGGGTTGGGGAAGAATGTTGGTAGGTGGATTGCTTGGTTCAATGATACCCTGGAGACCACCTTTGGCATAACAGTAGGATTAGTTCTCAAGGACACTCTATCCTGATGGAAGATAAGGAAGGGCTGTACTGCCATTAAAGCCTGTAATTCAGAAACCCTTCTTGCTGAAGTGATTGCAAGCAGGAAAGCAGTTTTCCAAGATAAGAACTGTAATTCTGCTGTTGCTGCTGGTTCAAAAGGGGGAAGTGTTAACTTCTCCAGCACAAAGTTAAGATCCCATGTAGGCAAAGGTGGCTTCCTTGGAGGCTTTACATTTTTAATTCCTCTCAGAAACTGCCTGAGTAGAGGGTGCGAGAAGACTGGAGGATCCATGTTGTATTCTGCTGAAATTGCTGATGCATGAATCTTAATGGAGGATTAAGACAGGCCATTGTGGAAAAGCTCTGCTAAATATTCCATGATGTTAGCTATGTTTCCTAATGATGCATCTTCTCCTTTTGCTGTACTCCAAATGAGGTATCTTTTCCATTTGGCTGAATAAGTTTTTCTTGTGGAGGGTCTGCGACCTTCCAGGATAATGTCTTTAACCCTCTGAGATAAAACTGGCTTATTTTGCTTTATGTAATATTCCAAGCAGCTAGCTGCAGAGTTTTCAAGCTTGGATGTAGGATCTTGAAGTTGTTCTGTGTTAGCAGTAAAGGAACTAGAGGCAGAGGCCATGCGTGTGCCCGAGACATACTCCTCAGTAGCGGGTACCAATGCTGCCTCGGCCAGTCTGGAGCTATCAGGATGATCCTTGGGTGATCTTCTTTGATCTTCAGTAACACTTTGTGCATCAAAGGAAGAGGTGGGAATGCATATGCTGTCAGGTTTTCCCAACTGAAGGATAGAGAGTCCACCTTCCAAGCAAGAGGGTGGTATGTCCTTGTGCAGAATTTCCTCAATTGGTGGTTGTGTGGGGATGCGAACAGGTCTATGTCTGGTAGCCCCCATTTCTGTGTTATAGCTTTGAAGATGGTTGGATGCAGCATCCATTCGTGGGCATCCGTGGTAGTTCTGCTTAAGGTGTCTGCTAGTATATTTTCTTTTCCTGGCACAAATATGGCCTGGAGCTGAATGTTGAGGTTCAGGGCCACACTCCACAGGTCCATTGCCATCCGGCATAGAGGATATGAGTGTGTGCCTCCCTGTTTGTTGATATACCACATGACTGTGGTGTTGTCCGTCCTTATCAGCAAATGACCTTGTTGAAGAAATGGTCTGAATGTCTGAATTGCCTGCTTCACTACCAGCATCTCCTTTTGATTTATGTGTAGATTCAGCTGTTCTTGTGTCCATAGGCCTTGTATACACTTGTCCACCATGTGTGCCCCCCATCCGAGGTCTGAGGCGTCCGTGGTGATAGTCTGGCTTGGGTGAGGCTTGTGGAAAGGCAGCCCTCTGTTCAACTGACAGGCCTGAGCCCACCACAAGAATTCTTGCTTCAGGCATGGAATTATTGGAATTTGGGTTTCTAGGCTGTGCTTGTGCTGAGACCATAAATTCCTTAGGTACCATTGCAACTTCCTCATATGTAGTCTGGCATGTGGAATCAATATTATGCAGGATGCCATGTAACCCAGGGCTTTCAGGACTTTTCTTGCTGTAAGCTGGTTCTGCGTTGTTAATGCCATGAAGTAGAGTGGTAGTTGCTTTTGCTTTTCTGCTGTGAGAAATGCCATTTGATTTGATGTGTCCAGTTCTGCACCCAAGAATGTTATCCTTTGGGATGGGACCAGCCTTGACTTTTTTTATGTTGACTGTGTATCCCAGGGCTTGCAGTAGGTGAATAACCTTTTCCAAATCTCTTGTTAACTTGATCTTGTTGTCCGCTTGTATCAAGCAGTCGTCCAGGTATGGATAAATTTGAATTCCCTGAAGCCTGCAATGAGCAATTACTGATGCCAGGCATTTCGTGAACACTCTGGGCGCAGTAGATAAGCCAAAGGGCAATGCTGAGAATTGATAATGCTCTGATCCTGCAAGAAATCTGAGGTATCTTCTGCAATCTGGTCATATAGGGACGTGCAGGTATGCCTCCTTGAGATCTAGAGTCACCAGCCAAGACTCCTTGCCCAGCATGGGAAGAAGCTGCTGTAGGGTCAGCATTTTGAATTTTGGAACAATGAGATATGTGTTCAGAGCGGACAGGTCGAGAATAGGCCTCCATTGGTTTTCTTTTCTTGGTACCAGGAAAAGTCTGGAGTAAAATCCTTGTCCTTGTTCCATAGATGGCACTTTTTCTATAGCTCTCATCCTTAGTAAGTGGTGGATTTGTCCTAGAGCGTTTGCTTTTTGGTTTGGTGGTAGGTTTGGCATTCCTCTCTTTATTGGTAGAGTATGGAAGTGGAACCTGTAGCCTTTGTCTATTGTCTGTAAAATCCATTTGTCTTCTGTAATGCAATGCCAGTTTACTGAAAATAAGGCTAGCTTTCCGCCTAAGGGTGCTTCCAGTTGTTCCCTGGTAGACGGTATCAGAGGCAAGTCATTGTGACTGCCCTTTGGTAGTGGTGGTGGCTGGATCTGTGGCAGTACTTCTTTGGTTGTTAGGCTGCCACTGACGTCCCCTGTAGGCACCTCTGGATTGACCTCTTCCTCGAGCGCCTATTTCTGCCTCTCTGTGTTCTGGAGG
This sequence comes from Protopterus annectens, assembly GCF_019279795.1. NCBI lineage: Eukaryota > Metazoa > Chordata > Ceratodontiformes > Protopteridae > Protopterus > Protopterus annectens. Next base: position 1,210,728 of record NC_056737.1, on the reverse strand, counting down.
TGTCTGGAAAGGACCAATTCTTCGAGGGCCAATTTCTACTAAACCTCGGAGGCTGGACCTGTAAGAAATCCTTGACTGTTTGGACAGATTTTGCTTTTTCTTCCACCTTCTTTAACACTTGCTGTGCAGGGGAGCCAAACAAACTTTGTTTCTCCATGGGAGCATCTAGGAGCTTGGACTTCACATGGTCTGGTAATGATTGCTCTTTTAACCATGCATGCCTTCTGATCACTGTGCCAGTCATGGCTGATCTAAAGGAAGCCTCCAGTGCATCATAGCCGCATTTTAAGGAATGGTTACTGACCTGATGAGTGTTATGTACCAAATCCTGAAGGGACTTACGGTCTATAGGGTCAGGAGAAGACAGTTTTTTATTTAGCTGATCTAACAAAAATTCCTGATACTGAATCATGTGGAATTGACAGTTTAAGGCCCTAGCCGAAAGCGTAGCAGAAGTATAAATTTTTTTACCCCATGTCTCTAATGCTCTAGATTCTCTTTCAGAGGGGAGGGGGTTTTTGGCAGAGGCAGCTGCTACAGCTTTGGGGCCCTGTGAAACAGTTTCAGGATCTGCAATAGGAGCCTTATACAAGTGAAAGTGCGTGTCTGGGACCCTGTAGTATCTGTCGGGCTTAGCAGGGGCCGGGGGAAGAGAGTCAGGGGCAGTACAAGCATCATTAAATGCATCATCTACAACTGTTAGTACTGGAGGAATGGCTAAAGGCCTATGCTGTGGTAAATGTAAAAAGGTCCTAAGCCGTTTCCTTGAATCTGAAAAATCCTGGCCCTGCCATTGAAATTGTTCTCTCATAGCATGCAAGGTTTCCCCAAAAGAAAATTCCTCAGGAGGAGAGGCAGAAGGAATGGAATCTTCTGCATCAGAGTCCTCATATGGAGAATAAGGGCCTTCTGGAGGATTTGAATTTTCTGAATCATCCGAGGAATAATCTGTTGAAACTGGCTCAGGGGGCTCTGCTCTAGGCCTCTTCTCTGGAGGGGGATGAGAGGCCCTGTCAGGGTGAGGTTGGGATCCCCTGATCAAAGAAATGAGATCCTCTGCCAGGCTGAGCATTTGTGAACTAGAGGTAGGCCTGTGTGAGGGGGTTTTAGCAGGCAAGGCCTTAGAAGATTTAGCTGCTTTAGCCCTAGAAAAAGCCTTGATAGACATAGATGCAGGGGGCCTAGCAGCTCCACGTGCAGGAGTAGATATGTCTAAAGGAATAGTATCTGATAAATCCTGAGAACCTGCAAATGTAGGTGGAATTTCAGTAGCAGATTCAGCCATGCTGAGTGAGGCCTCGGCTGTAGGAGGCATGCTTTCGGCCGAAGGAAGAACCGTGGACTCTGTTTCAGCCGAAACAGAGACACTCGCGGTTGGCTTAACCGTGGTTTCTGCCGAAACCGCGGACCGCGAGTGTCGGTCCTTTTCCTTACGTTTTTTAGCTAATTGAGAAGTCGGAGTCTCCGACGGCATGTTATAAGCAAAAGCGGGGCCGAAAAACTCCTCCGCAAACTCCGACCAACGCCTAAGTGTCCGTCGGTTGAAGGAAGCAGACAAGCTGCTACGTCGTGGTCTGGGCCTAAGCAAGGAAGGCAGTAAGAGTGGAAATCCTTATGAGGTATTTGTTTCCCACAAGTTAAACAGTTATTTACTTTTTCTGACATCGGCTGAGGCAAGAAAGAGTCCCCAACGGGGTACTTAGCTTTTTAGAAGTCTTCGGTAGTAGTAATCTCTGTTTCTGACCGACCGGCACTTGCGAACAGCTTCTGCTTCGGGCACCGCGCGGCAAGAAAGACTGGGGAAAATGGCGTCGGCTGATGCCTTTATACCCAATTGACAGCAGCTATGACGTCGGGTGAAGTGCGACATCAGCCGAGGCCAGACCCAGACTTTGGAATCCGGCCGACCGAAGGGCTGCCTGAGGCAGGACAACCCATTTGTTAGGACTGCAGATGCATCCTTGAAGGACATCATATGGGTAGAATACCATAGCCAAACTAGGGGAGGAGGCACTAAGATAATGATGGTGTAGTTAAGATCCCTTGTAAAACTGCAGTTGCAAAACCTGCTGGGGATCTGGAGTATAAAGGAAGATTGTAATGCTTGGCAAATGTATGCACGGAGCTCCAAGTAGCAGCTTCTAAAATGTCTTTGGTAGCCACTCCTCGTAGGAAAGCTGTAGTGATGGCTGTAGCTCTTGTGGAGTGAGGCCTGATATTTTCAGGAGTTGTCTTTCCATGAAAAGAGTAACAGAATCGAATGCAATTTCCTATCCATTTTGAAATTGTCTGTTTGGAAATTGCTTTTCCTTGCACTCCTGTTGCATATGCTACCAGAAGCTGGTCAGTTTTTCTGCTGGTCTTAGTTCTGTCCAGATAGTAGCGCAGTTGTCTGTGTACATCCAAGGTGTGCAGTAGTCCCCCCCCCCCCCCCTGTTCTGTGGGTTAGGGAAGAACGTAGGTAAATGAATAGCTTGGTTCAAGGATACCCTGGATACCACCTTTGGCATGAAAGTAGGATTGGTTCTCAGAGACACTCTATCCTGGTGAAAGATAAGGAAAGGCTGCACTGCCATTAATGCCTGTAACTCGGATACCCTTCTTGCTGAAGTGATTGCTAGAAGGAAGGCAGTTTTCCAAGATAAGAACTGTAAGTTTGCTGATGCTGCTGGTTCAAAAGGGGGAAGTGTTAATTTTTCCAGCACAAAATTGAGATCCCATGCAGGCAGAGGTGGTTTCCTTGGTGGTTTTACATTTTTGATCCCTCTTAGAAATTGTCTGAGGAGAGGGTGAGAGAAGATAGGAGGATCCATGTTGTACTCTGCTGAAATTGCTGAAGCATGAATCTTAATGGAAGAATAGGACAGGCCATTGTGGAACAGTTCTGCTAAGTATTCTAGGATGTGTGCTAGGTTTGCCAGTGTGACATTTGTTCCCTTTGATGCACTCCAAATGAGGAATCTCTTCCATTTGGCTGAGTATGTTTTCCCAGTGGAGGATCTGCGAGCCTCCAGGATAATGTCCTTGACCCTCTGAGATAAAACAGGATGGTTTTGTTTTACGCAATTTTCCAGGCAGTTAGCTGCAGTGTTTTCAAGTTTGGATGCAGGGTCTTGTAGTTGTTCTGCGTTAGAAGTAAAGGCCATAGAGGTAGAGGCCATGAGTTCGTCCGAGACATGCTTCTCAGTAGCGGGTACCAATGTTGCCTTGGCCAGTCTGGAGCTATCAGAATTACCTTTGGCTGTTACTCCCTGATCTTCAGTAGAACTTTGTACATCAATGGGAGAGGTGGAAAGGCATAAACTCTCAGGGCCTTCCAGCTGAAAGAAAGGGAGTCCACCCTCCAGGCTTGTGGGTGGTATTCTCTTGAGCAGAATTTCTTCAGTTGGTGGTTGAGTGGGGAGGCGAACAGGTCTATCTCTGGCATTCCCCATTTCTTTGTTATGGTTTTGAAGATGTCTGGATGCAGCATCCATTCGTGAGCATCCGTGGTAGTTCTGCTTAAGCTGTCTGCTAGTGAATTCTCTTTTCCTGGTACGAATCTGGCCTGCAGTTGAATGTTGAGATTCAGGCCTACGTTCCACAGGTCCATTGCCATCCGGCATAGAGGGTAGGAATGCGTGCCTCCCTGTTTGTTGATGTACCACATGACTGTGGTATTGTCCGTCCTTATCAGCAGGTGTCCTTGCTGGAGGAATGATTTGAATGCCTCGATTGCCTGCTTCACTGCCAGCATCTTCTTTAGATTTATGTGTAGATTCAGCTGGTCTTGGGACCATAGGCCTTGGATACACTTGTCTTCCATGTGTGCCCCCCAGCCTAGGTCTGAGGCGTCCGTGGTGATGGTCTGCCTTGGTTGTGGTTTGTTGAAAGGCAACCCTCTGTTGGTCTGGCAGGCCTGAGCCCACCACAGGAATTCTTTTTTCAGGCATGGAATGATTGGTATCAAGGTTTCTAGACTGTGTCTGTGTTGAAACCATACATTCCTTAGGTACCACTGTAATTTTCTCATATGCAGCCTGGCATGTGGGATCAAGATTATGCAGGATGCCATGTAACCCAGGGCCTGCAGGACTTTCCTTGCAGTAAGCTGAGTTTGTCTTGTCAATGCCATGAAGTAGACTGGTAGTTGCTTTTGTTTTTCTTCTGTGAGAAAAGCCATCTGTGTTATTGTGTCCAGTTCTGCACCCAAAAATGTTATCCTTTGGGATGGCACTAGTCTTGACTTCTGTATGTTGACTGTGTATCCCAAGGCTTGCAGAAGTTGTATGACATAGGCCAAATCCTTTATTATTTTTGTCTTGTTGTCCGCTTGCATTAGGCAGTCGTCCAGGTATGGGTAGATTTGAATTCCCTGAAGCCTGCAATGTGCAATTACTGATGCCAGGCATTTTGTGAATACTCTGGGTGCAGTAGATAAGCCAAAGGGCAATGCTGAGAATTGATAATGCTCTGATCCTGCAAGAAATCTGAGGTGTCTTCTGCAATCTGGTCGTATAGGGACGTGCAGGTATGCCTCCTTGAGATCTAGAGTCACCAGCCAGGACTCCTTGCCCACCATGGGAAGAAGTTGCTGTAGGGTCAGCATCTTGAATTTTGGTACAATGAGATATGTGTTCAGTGCGGACAAGTCGAGAATAGGCCTCCATTGAGTTTCTTTTCTTGGTACAAGGAATAGTCTGGAGTAAAATCCTTGGCCTTGTTCCACTGATGGTACTTTTTCTATTGCTCTCATCCTTAGTAAGTTGATGATTTGTTTTAGAGCCTCTGACTTCTGGCTTGGTGGAAGGTTTGGCAATCCTCTCTTTTTTGGTAAAGTGTGGAAGTGAAACCTGTAGCCTTTGTCTATTGTTTGCAAAGTCCATTTGTCTCCTGTAATGCAATGCCAGTTTTTTGAAAATAAAGCTAGCTTTCCCCGGAAGGGTGCTTCCAGTTGTTCCCTGGTAGGCGGAATCAGAGCCAAGTCATTGTGTCTGTCCTGTGGAAGTGGTTGTAGTCGCAGCTGTGGCGGTATTCCTCTGGTTGGCAGGTTGCCACTGACGACCCCTGTAGGCACCCCTTGATTGACCTCTGCCTCTTGGGCGTCTATTTCTGCCTCTCTGTGCTCTGGAGGTGTCTGGAAAGGACCAATTCTTTGAAGGCCAATTTCTGCTAAACCTCGGAGGTTGGACCTGCAGAAAATCCTTGACTGTTTGCACAGATTTTGCTTTTTCTTCCACTTTCTTTAGAACCTCCTGTGCAGGGGAGCCAAATAAACTTTGTTTCTCCATAGGGGCATCTAGGAGTTTAGACTTAACATGGTCTGGCAAGGATTGCTCTTTTAGCCAGGCATGCCTTCGAATCACTGCTCCAGTCATAGCTGATCTAAATGAAGCCTCCAGTGCATCATAGCCACATTTTAAGAAATGATTACTGACCTGCTGAGAGTTGTGTACCAAATCCTGAAGGGACTTATGGTCTAAAGGTTCAGGAGAGGAAAGCTTTTTATTCAGCTGATCTAACAAAAATTCCTGGTACTGTATCATGTGAAATTGACAGTTTAAAGCCCTGGCAGAAAGAGTAGCAGATGTATAAACCTTTTTACCCCATCTCTCTAACGCTCTTGATTCTCTTTCAGAGGGTAGGGGGTTTTTGGCAGAGGCAGCTGCAACCACCCTTAGGGCCCTGAGAAATGGTTTCTGGGTCTGCAGCATGGGCCTTATACAAGTGGAAGTGGGAATCCGGGACCCTGTAATATCGGTCAGGTTTGGCAGGGGCCGGGAGAAGAGAATCAGGGGCAGAACTGGCATCATTGTATGCATCATCAACAACTGATAGTACAGGTGGTATGGCTAAAGGCCTATGCTGTGGTAAGTGTAAGAAAGTCCTTAGCCTTTTCCTAGAATCAGGAAAATCCTGACCCTGCCATTGGAAGTGTTCCCTCATTGAGTGTAGAGTTTCCCCAAATGAAAATTCTTCTGGGGGGGAGGCAGAAGGAATGGAGTCTTCTGCATCCGAATCCTCATAGGGTGAGTATGGTCCTTCCTGATGGTCTGATAAATCTGATCCATCCAAGGAATAGTCAGAGGAGAGAGGTTCAGGGGGTTCAGTCCTGGGCCTTTTTTCAGGAGGGGGTTGTGAGTCCCTGTCTGGGTTAGGTTGGGATCCCCTGATCAAAGAAATAAGGTCCTCAGCAAGGCTGAGAATCTGAGAACTTGAGGAAGGTCTGTGAGAGGGAGCTTTTGTAGGTAAGGCCTTGGAAAGTTTAGCTGCTTTAGCCCTGGAGAAGGCCTTAATAGACATAGAAGCAGGGGGTCTAGCTGCCCCACGTGCAGGAGTAGAAATGTCCAACAGAATGGTGTCGGACAAATCTTGTGTGCCTGCTTCTTCGGTGGGAATTTCTGTAGCCGACTCAGCCGGGACCTCTGAGGCCTCGTTTGTCGGAGGCATGCTTTCGGCCGAAGGAAGAACCGAGGACTCTGTTTCAGCCGAAACAGACACTCGCGGTAGGCCTAACCGTGGTTTCAGCCGAAACCGTGGGCCGCGAGTGTCGGTCCTTTTCCTTGCGCTTTTTGGCTAAATGTGTAGTCGGAGTCTCCGATGGTATTTTATATGCAAAAGCAGGACCAAAAAACTCTTCAGCAAACTCCGACCGACGTCTAAGTGTCCGTCGGTTGAAGGAAGCACAGGCTAAACAAGCTGATACGTCGTGGTCTGGGCCTAAGCAATGAAGGCAGTAAGAGTGGAAATCCTTATGAGGTATTTGTTTCCCACAAGTTAAACAATTATTTACTTTGTCTGACATCGGATGAGGCAAGAAAGAGTCCCCAACGGGGTACTTAGCTTTTTTAGAAGTCTTCGGTAGCTGAAATCTCTGGATCTGACCGACCAGCACTTGCGAGCAGCTTCTGCTTCGGGCACCGGGCGGCAAGAAAGACTGAGGAAAATGGCGTCGGCTGATGCCTTTATACCCCAGGAGCTATGACGTCGGGTGAAGTGCGACATCAGCCGAGGCCAGACCCAGACTTTGGAATCCGGCCGACCGAAGGGCTGCCTGAGGCAGGACAACCCATATGTTATGACTGCAGATGCATCCTTGAAGGACATCACTATTTCCTGTAGCATCTTCTCAGTCTTCCAAAAGCCATAAAAAATGGTAGGAGGTTGGAGGAAGGGGAGTTGAGGAAGAATGAAAACAGATGGAAAGGTATGGTGAGTATATAACTTCTTTATCGGATGATGTCAATTTTCATTTGTTCCTCAACAAGTGGGACACACTCCTCCGCTACCTGAATCCCAGGAGGACTCCAAGGAAAAATATTCCTGAGCACTGTTGAGCCCCTGGAGACCAGATTCAATTTGTAATGAGTTATAAAGGTATGAGGATTACCCAAGGTGCAGAAGCACAAATACTGTCAATGGCAAATCTGAATAAAAATACTGATGAAGTTGCCACTGACCTGCCTGAATGAGCTCTTAAAGGTTTTGGCAAGGACAAACCCAATTTTTTGTAAACAAAGGAGATGCAATCCGTTAGGAACTTGTTTAAAGTTATTTTGGTAACTTGCCTGCCCAATTTTGATTCTAAAAAAGGCGACAAACTGATCTGATTTTCTAGACATTTCCGTCCTATGTAAACAAATATGTAACTGTGAATATCCAACAAGTGCAACACGTATTCCCCTTTGTCTGTGAAATTTGAAAAGAAAACTGAAAGACTGAACTGATTGACTGATTTTGGATTCCGAGACCACTTTAGGAAGTAAGGAAGGGTTGGTTCATTATGATACCATATCTTTATGAAAAATCACAAAGAGGTTTACAAGATAGGGTTTGAAGTTCTGAGACGCTCTTTAGCAAAAATGATGGCTATTAAAAAAATTATGTACTCACCATAACGTTCCATCTGAGTATTTGCTTTTTATTTGCCTTCAACCTGTGGGAATACGGATCCAACATGACCGCTTTTTCCAGCATCGGATCCAAGCTCCTACCCTACCCATAATACCCCTGACTCCCTCCTCCCCTCAGAGATTGCTGCAGACAGTAGCACCCCAACCTAACCACATGCCTAAAACCCTGGCAACAGCACCAGCTGGCTCCATAAGGAAGGAAAGAGTTTGCCAGAGTAGAGGCGATGCCTCTTCCATCCAGTCTATTACACGGTCCACATAAGGCAGGGGGAAGGAGGGAGGGATGGTTGAAGATAAATGAAAAGCAACAACTCAGATGGAATGTTATGGTGAGTACATAACTATCTGTTGTGTTCACTTGATCTTCAACCTGTGTGACAGTCTCCAACTACCAAATAGCCGTGGGAAGTCCTCATGGAAGGATGTTCTGGAGTACAGCTGAGCTAAAAGACGCCCTGCCTCTAGAAAGGGGATCCAATTTGTAATGATAGACAAACGTATGTGATGACACCCAAGCAGCTGCAGAGCAAATGTCATCTAAGGAAACCCTAGACCAAAAGGCTGCAGAAGTAGCTACAGACCTGGTGGGGATAATCCTTTGGTTCGATAGGACAACACAATGCACTGACAGATCCAACGAGAAATAGTTACTTTTGAATACGGGCTTTCCTAAGATAGGCTTAGAAAAGGAAAAGTACAGTTTTGTACCTACCATAAATGTAGATGTTAGAGTGCTAATACAGCTGCAGTCATAACAGATGGGTTCTCCTGCCGTCAGGCAGGTCCTCGGTCGGCCAAATTCCAAAGTCTAGGTCCGGCGTCGGTTGTCGTCGCTTCTTCCCTGACGTCAGTGCGACAGGGGTATAAAGGAACCAGCCGATGCCATTTTCTTCAGTTTTTCTTGCCCCAGATGTCAGGTGCCCCCAGAAGGAAGACAATACATAAATTTGTGTAATAATGCAGTGTAATATAATCAAAATACAGTAGTTGCAAGCAAATACATCATAAATTAATACCCCAATCAGGATGTATGAGGATGTGCTAGCCTACAGGCCTGTCCCAAGAGGGGAAGGAGGGAGGGAAACCTGGACTGCAGCTGTATTAGCACTCGAACATCTACATTTATGGTAGGTACAAAACTGTACTATGTTCATCGTGCATACAGTGCAGTCATAACAGATGGGTGGAATCCCAAAGCTAAGAAAGGGGTGGTAGGCACTAGGTGGAACTAGGAGGAGCCAAAATGCCCTGCAAGACTGCAGTGGCAAAGCCTGCTCTAGATTTGGAGTACAATGGTAGGTTGTAGTGCTTGGAGAAGGTATGCACAGAACACCAAGTGACTGCTTCCAAAATATCCTTGGTAGGAACTCCTCTGAGGAAGGCTGCAGAGGTGGCTGTGGCCCTGGTGGAATTAGTTCTAATGCCTGTAAGTACAGTTTTGCCATGAAAGGAATAGCAAAAGCGTATGCAGTGGGCTATCCATTTTGAGATTGTTTGGAAATTGGCTTTCCTTGAGCTCCTACCGCATAGGCCACAAAGAGCCGTTTTGATTTTCTGAAAAGCTTAGTTCTGTCCAAATAATAATGCAGTTGTCTGTGGATGTCCAAGGAATGTAGTAATCTCTCCCCTTTGTTTTGAGGATTAGGATAAAAAGTAGGTAAATGTATGGCCTGATTTAAAGCTACCCTGGATACCACTTTAGGCATAAAGGACGGGTTGGTTCGTAAGGAAACTCTGTCCTGATGGAAGATGATAAAAGGCTGGACAGCCATGAGAGCCTGTAGTTCTGAAACTCTACGAGTTGAGGTGATAGCCAGAAGGAAAGCTGTTTTCCAGGACAAATATTGCAAATCTGATGAGGCAGCTGGCTCAAAGGGAGGCAAAGTCAGTTTTTCCAGAATGAAATTAAGATCCCAGGCAGGTATTGGTTGTTTCCTTGGAGGTCTTAAATTCTTAGCCCCTCTGAGGAACTGTCTTGAGAGGATGAGAGAATAAAGGTGGATCAGTGTTGTGTTCTACAGAAATGGCTGAGGCATGGATTTTGATGGAGGAGAAAGAAAGTCCACTGCTTAGCAGTTCAGCCAAATATTGTAGTATTTGAGGTAAATTCAGTTATCCAGGGTCCTGGCCCTTTTTCTCATTCCAGACACAAACGTTTCCATTTTGTGGAGTAAGCCTTTCTTGCTGATGGCCTTCTGGCCTCCAAAATGACATCCTGCACCTCCTTGGAGAGAAGGGCCTGCTGTGATGCTAAGGAATCTTCCATGCGGCTAGATTGAGTGTTTTTAGCTGACTGTGAAGAGTTTTGAAGCTGTGCTGAGTCAGAAGAAGAGGTATTAGAGGCAGGGTCCATGGTGGGGAATGCGTCAGGCTCCTCAGGAGTGGGTACCAGTGTTGCCTTGGCCAGTCCGGAGCAATGAGGATCAAACTGGGTCTGTCTGCTCTGATCTTCAACAGAAGTTTGGGCAGCAGAGGAAGAGGTGGGAAGGCATAAACTGTCATTGATGTCCAACTGAAAGAGAGAGCGTCCACTCTCCAAGCCTTTGGATGGAAGATCCTTGAGCAGAATTTTGTCAATTGATGATTTTTGTGGGAGGCAAAGAGATCTATATCTGGCCTTCCCCATTCTTGGATTATTTCTGTAAAAACTTTTGGATGCAACTTCCATTCGTGTGGATCTGTCATATTCCTGCTTAGGTTGTCTGCCAGCGTGTTTTCCTTGCCTGGCAAGTACTGTGCTTGTAGTTCCATTTGTAAGTCCATGGCCATGTTCCAAAGTGACATGGCCAGTCTGCATAGGGGGTAAGAATGTGTTCCTCCCTGCTTGTTTATGTACCACATAACTGTGGTGTTGTCCGTTCTTATCAATAGTTGACCTGGTTGTAGAAGGTCCTTGAAAGCAATAACAGCATTTATTACTGCTAGCATTTCTTTTTGATTGATGTGAAGGTGCTTTTCTTTTTGGGACCATTTGCCCTGAATGCACCGATCTGTCATGTGCGCCCCCCAGGCGAAGTCCGAGGCGTCTGTTGTGATGACTTGATTTGCTAGAGGCTTGCTGAATGGAAGACCTGTGTTTGACATGCTTGAGCCCACCACAGAAATTCCTTTTGCAGACATGGAATTAGTGGTATTACTGTTTCCAAACTGTGGCTGTGTTGAGACCATATGTTTTTCAGGTACCATTGTAGTTTCCTCATATGCAGCTTTGCACATGGGATTAGTAAGATGCAAGAGGCCATGAATCCCAGAGCCTGCAGGATTTTCCTTGCAGTCAGCCTGGTACAATTTGCTAGTGTTCTGAAGTATTGAATTAGTTGCCCCTGCTTCTCTGGCGTGAGGTAGGCCATCTGGGTGTTTGTGTCCAAATTGGCACCCAGGAAAATTATCTTCCGAGAGGGTATTAGCCTTGATTTCTTTTTGATGACTGTGTATCCCAGAGAGTTCAATAACATTATTACATAAGCCAGATGTTTCAGAAGAATGTGCTTGCTGTCCGCTTGGATCAGGCAGTCATCCAAACAGGGATATATTTGTATCCCTTGAAGTCCGCAGTAGGCAATTACTGATGCCAGGCATTTCGTGAATACTCTGGGCGCAGTAGATAAGCCAAAGGGCAATGCAGAGAATTGATAATGGGTTGAACCTGCAAGAAATCTGAGGTACCTTCTGCAATTTTGTCTGATTGGGGCATGCAGGTATGCCTCCTTGAGGTCCAATGTTACCAGCCAAGACTCCTTGCCCAGCGTGGGAAGTTGCTGTAGAGTGAGCATCTTGAATTTTGGTATGAGTAGAAATGTGTTTATGGATAAATCCAAAATAGGTCTTCAATCTTTTCCCTTCCTTGGCACCAGAAATAGCCTGGAATAAAAACCTTGACCTTGTTCGTGAGTAGGTACCTCTTGAATAGCTTTCATGTTTATGAGATCTGTAATTTGCCTTTGTGCCTCTGCCCTTTGATTGTGTGGCAGGTTTGGCATGCCTCTCATTTTTGGAAGGGTGTGAAAATGGAATTTGTAGCCCCTGTTTATAATGTCCAGGATCCATTTGTCCTTCGTGACAATATGCCATTTTTTTGGAAATAATGCCAGCTTTCCTCCTAAGGGGGCTGCCATTTGAAACCTGGTTGGCATGCAAAGGGGAAAGTCATTGGGTTTGCTTTCTGAAAGATTGCGAGTTGTCCTCACCACCTCTTTGTGTAGGAGCTTGCCATTGTCTCCCTCTATATGATCCTTGGGATTGTCCTCTGCCCCTCGGGCACCTGTATCTGCCTCTTTGGAGTCTGTCTGTGGCAGGAAAGGACCAGTTTTTGGAAGGCCAATTTCTACTAAAACGTAGGGGTTGAACCTGTAGAAATTCTTTCACAGTTTGCATTGATTTAGCCTTTTCCTCCATTTTCCTTAATACCTCCTCAGCATTAGCACCAAATAGTACATCCTTTTGAAGGGGGGGCGTCTAGTAATTTAGCTTTGACATGATCAGGCAAGGCTTGTTCCTTGAGCCAGGCATGCCTACGTATGACTGAACCTGTAACAGCAGCTCTACATGAGGCCTCTAGAGCATCAAAACCACATTGTAAGGTATGCTTACCCACTTGTTCTGCACTATGCATCAAATCCTGCAACTCCTTCAAGTCTGGTTGTTCAGGTTGTGACATTTTACTCTTCAATTGTGATAACAAAAACTGTTGGTATTTTAGCATATGAAACTGACAGTTTAAGGCCCTCATGGATAAGGTAGCAGAGGTATATACCTTTTTTCCCCACCTTTCTAAATATCTGGAATCTCTCTCGGAAGGCAATGGATTTTTAGCAATGGAGGCCTTAACTCCCTTGGGGTCCTGTGAGATGGTTTCTGGGTCAGCAGCATGGCTTTTGTATAGAAATTGGTGCGAGTCAGGGACCCTGTAGTACCTGTCAGGCTTAACTGGAGCTGGAGGTAGACAGTCTGGGTTAAGGCAGGCCTGCGAGTAAACATCATCTAGGATGTCCGAGACAGGAGGTATAGCCAGAGGCCTGTGCTGAGGAAGTAAGAGACATTCCCTGAGTCTTTTCTTGGAATCTGAATAATCCTGGCCTTCCCAGTGGTAGTATTCCCTTAAGGTATGCAAAGTTTCCCCAAATGAGTAATCCTCAGGGGGGGATACAGAAGGGATGGACTCCTCCGCATCAGAGTCTTCAAAAGGGGAGTAAGAATGTTCCTCATCATCAGAGTGCTCTGAAATAATGAAGCCCTGATCAGAGGAGGGGGAATCTTCCTCTACTCTAGGCCTTTTGTCCGGAGGGGGCTGAGAACCTCTGATAAGAGTAATTAAATCCTCAGCCATTTTAAGCATCTGTTTCTTAGGCATGGGGCCTGGAGATGGACCCAGAGTAGCTGGTTTCTTGGAGTGCATGGTTGCTTTGGACTTTGTGAAAGCCTTGATGGAGAAAGAAGAGGAAGGTCTGACGACACCTTGAGTGGAGGTAGACCTGTCCAGATTCTGAGTTTCAACGCCAAGAGTGGCTTCGGTATCTGTAGCCGGGGTGTGGGCCGAGGAGCCTGTGACCTCGGGCACAGGAGACACCGTCAAAGACAGGTCTTCGGTAGTCAGGGGCTGCATAGGTGCCTCGCTGAGAACCGGACCACGTGTAGTCGGCTTTGGCGTGGTGTAGGAAGAGGCCACGGACCTAGGGTGTCGGTCCTTGTCTTTGCATTTTTTAGACAAAACCGGAGTTGGAGTATCCGACGACATAGTATAGTTAAATGCTTTCCCAAAATAATGCTGGGCGAACTCCGCCCGATGCTTAATAGTGCGTTTGTTGAATGTAGCACAAAAGCGACAGACCGAGACATCGTGGTCTGGGCCTAAACAAGGTATACTGCGGGAATGGAAATCCTTATGCGGTATTTGCTTCCCACAAGAAATACAATTATTAACTTTGTCTGACATCGGTCTGAGGCAAGAAAAGTTTCCCCAATGGGGTACTTGGCTTTTAAGACTACTTCGGTTTCCAAATTTTCGTAATCTCAGGAGCTGGCCGACCGGCACTTGCGAACTGCTTCTGCTTCTGGCACTGCGCGGCAAGAAAGACTGAAGAAAATGGCATCAGCTGGTTCCTTTATACCCCTGTTGCACTGACGTCAGGGAAGAAGCGACGACAACCGACGCTGGACCTAGACTTTGGAATTCGGCCGACCGAGGACCCACCTGATGGCAGGAGAACCCATCTGTTATGACTGTAGCTGTATGCACGATGAACATCAGAAAGCTGATCAGACTTGCGAAAGGATTTTGTATTATGCAAATAGAAGCGCAGTTGCCTGTGAACATCAACCAAGTGCAACTTATACTCTCCCTTATTCTGGAAGTTTGTAAAGAAAACAGGGAGATTGATGACCTCACTAATGTTAAGACTCCGATGCTACCTTCGGAAGAAATTATGGATTCGTTCTTAAGGAATCTCTGTCTTTATGAAACACAAGGCCTGGATCTCAGACACTCTCTTGGCCAAGGTAATAGCGACCAGAAAAAATAGTCTTCCAAGACAGGAACTGCAAGTCAACTGTATCTGCTTGTTCAAAAGGGGGAGAAACCAAAACTTGTAGTACTAGGGTAAAATCCCAAGGGGGCATTGGGTCCTTGACTGGAGGGCCAACTAAAAAGGTACCTTTCAAAAGTCTTTACAAAGCTTGGAAGAAGCCAAATTCTCTCCTATGTGAAAGTTGGAGCAGTCTTGGACCTGACCAACAAATGGTTATCAATGACATCATACAGACATCAGACACACTGCATGAGACCACACAGAGGGGAACCAAATTTGGAGAGGCCAGAAGGGGGCAATGAGGATCATTAACCTCCTCAGTCGTTGAGCTTGGTGAATGAATTTTGGAATTAGAGGGAGTGGAGGATAAACATACAGCAGACCACAGGAGGGTTCAAAGTGAAATACAGTGGATATAAAAAGTGTACACACCCCTGTAAAAATACTAGGTTTTTGTGATATAAAAAAATTAGACCATAATAAATAATTTCAAAACTTTTTCCACCTTTAATGTGACATATAATCTGTACAATTCAGTTGAAAAACAAATCTGTTAGGGGAAACTATAAAAAAAAATGCTGGTTGCATAAGTGTGCACATAGTACAGTTTTGTACCTACCATAAATGTAGATGAGAGTGTATATACTGCTGCAGTCAGCACACTTGGGTTATCCTGCCGTCAGGCGGTCCCGCAGTCGGCCGAATCCCAAAGTCTTGGTCCTGCGTCGGTTGTCGTCGCTTCTTCCCCGACGTCAGTGCGACAGGGGGATAAAAGAGGCAGCAGACACCATTTTCTTCAGTTTTTCTTGCCCCAAATGTCAGGTGCCCCCAACTAGGAAGGCAATACAAATAACTATGCAAAAACACTCTAGTAGATAAACAATTGTACTAGCTGTTAGCAAATACACCATATAGACATGCAGCCAACAGACTGATGTACATGGAGTTATAACACCCTGGTATGTAGAGGGGATGGTGGGAGGGTAACCTGGACTGCAGCAGTATATACACTCGAACATCTACATTTATGGTAGGTACAAAACTGTACTATGTTCATCGTGTTGTACTGCTGCAGACATCACACTTGGGTTGAATCCCAAAGCTATGGATGGGTGGCTGGTACTAAACTGGGTTAGGTGAAGCTAGGATGCCCTGCAGAACTGCAGTGGCAAAACCAGCTCTGGTTTTTGAGTATAATGGAAGGTGGTAGCGCTTGATAAAGGTGTGCACTGAACTCCAAGTAGCTGCCTCCAGAATGTCCTTGGTTGGAACCCCCCTGTGAAAGGCTGCTGAGGTTGCTGTACCCTGGTAGAATGGGACCTAATATTAACAGGCACTGCTTTCCCATGGTGCGAGTAGAAAAAGTGGATACAACGTGCTATCCATTTGGAGATGGTCTGTTTTGAAATGGCTTTTCCTTGTGAACCTGCAGCATAGGATACAAAGAGTTGGTCAGTTTTTCTGAAGGTCTTTGTCTTATCCAAATAGTAACGTAGCTGTCTGTGAATGTCCAAAGAGTGAAGGAGTCTTTCTCCTTTATTCTGGGGGTTTGGATAAAAAGGTGGGTAAATGAATGGTCCGATTCAAAGCCACACTCGATACTACCTTTGGCATAAAGGTATGGTTAGTTCGTAAAGAGACTCTGTCCTGATGGAAAATGATGAAAGGTTCCATTGCCATAAGTGCCTGTAGTTCTGAGACCCTGCTTGCTGAGGTGATAGCCAGCAACAGAGCTATTTCCCATGACAAGTATTGTAGTTCTGCTGAGAAGGCTGGTTCGAAAGGAGGCAGCGTTAATTTTTCTAAAACGAAGTTGAGGTCCCAGGCTGGCGTTGGGGGTTTTCTGGGGGGTCTTGTATGCTTAGCCCCTCTGAGAAACTGCCTTAGTAAAGGGTGTGAGAATATGGGAGGATCCGTATTACATTGAGCTGAAATGGCTGAAGCATGGATCTTAATGGATGAGAAAGAAAGGCTTTTGTGTAGCATCTCAGTTAAGTATTGCAGTATTTGAGGAATGTCTAGTATCCAAGGATTTTGGCCTTTAGCCTGGTTCCATGCACAAAATCTTTTCCATTTGTCTGAGTAAGTTTTTCTGGTGCTGGGCCTCCTGGCCAACAAAATGGCATTCAGGACGTCCTTTGAGAGAAGTGTTGATTGATAATTCAAGGTATTCTCCATGCAGCTAAATTTAAAGTCCTGAGCTGACTGTGAAGGATCTGAGAGTTTTGCTGAGTCAACAGAAGTGGGAACTGAGGTAAGATCCATGGAGGGCTGTGGGTCAAGGTCCTTAGTAATGGGTACCAGTGCTGACGTGGCCAGTCCGGAGCAATGAGAATCATTTGTGGTCTCTCTGATCTGACTTTCAGTAATACCTTGGTCAAGAGAGGTAGTGGTGGGAAGGCATAGACTGTCAATGCTGTCCAACTGAATGATTGGGCGTCCACTTTCCAGGCTAAGGAATGATAAGTCCTTGTGCAAAAGTTCTGTAGTTGGCAATTGTTGGGGGAGGCAAATATATCTATGTCTGGGCGTCCCCACCTTTGAGTTATCATTGAAAATACTTGTGGGTGTAGTCTCCACTCATGAGGATCTGCCAAATTTCTGCTTAATTCGTCTGCCAATATGTTTTCCTTTCCTGGCAGGAATTGTGCTTGCAGTTGTACTTGGCAAGTCAATGCTGTGTTCCACAAGGTCATTGCCTGTCTGCATAAAGGGTAGGAGTGTGTTCCTCCCTGTTTGTTTATGTACCACATAACTGTGGTGTTGTCTGTCCTTATTAGTAGTTGTCCTGGATGCAAGAGGTCCTTGAAAGCTGTCAGTGCATTTTGCACAGCTAGCATCTCCTTTTGGTTGATGTGTAGATGCATTTGTTTTGCAGACCATTTGCCCTGTATGCACTGTCCTGCCATGTGTGCTCCCCAGGCATAGTCTGAAGAATCTGTTGTCATAGTTTGGTTTGCTGGAGGTAAGACAAAAGGAAGACCCTTGTTTATTTGACATGCTTGAGCCCACCATAGGAACTCTTTTTGAAGGCAGGGAATGAGAGGGATACTTGTTTCGAGGCTGTGCCTGTATTGAGTCCATACACTTTTCAGGTACCATTGTAATTTCCTCATATGCAGCTTTGCATGTGGAATTAGTTGAATGCAGGATGCCATGAACCCCAATGCCTGCAGGATTTTCCTTGCAGTGAGCTGGGTAAGTCAGTTGTTTTTGTTTGCCTGGCGTGAGATAAGCCATCTGGGCAGTTGTATTTAAGCTGGCACCCAGGAATAGTATGTCTTGTGAGGGTATTAGCTTTGACTTCTTTTTGTTTACTGTGTACCCTAGGCAACTTAGCAGCTTTGTTACAAATGCCAGATGCTGTAACAGAATGGCCTTGTCCGCTTGGATCAGGCAGTCGTCCAGATATGGATAAATCTGTATTCCTCGTCTGCAGTATGCAATTATTGATGCCAGGCATTTCATAAATACTCTGGGCGCAGTAGATAAGCCAAAGGGCAATGCAGAGAATTGATAATGCGTTGTACCTGCCAAAAATCTGAGGTATCTTCTGCAATCTTGTCTGATAGGGACATGCAGGTATGCCTCTGAGGTCCAACGTTACCAGCCAAGACTCCTTGCCCAGCATGGGAAGAAGCTGCTGTAGTGTGAGCATTTTGAATTTGGGTACCTCCAGGTATGTGTTTAGAATTGAGAGGTCTAAAATGGGTCTCCAAGTTTTGTCCTTTTTGGTACTAGAAATAGCCTTGAGTAAAAACCTTAACCTTGCTCCTTTGTAGGTACCTTTTGAATTGCTTTCATATCCATGAGAGCTGAAATTTGCGTTTGTGCCTCTGCCCATTGGTTTGGAAGCAGATTTGGCAAGCCTCTCATTCGTGGTAAAGTGTGAAAATGAAATCTGTAGCCTCGGGTAATAATATCCAGAACCCATTTGTCCTTTGTTATGATGTGCCAATTTTGTGGAAATAGAGCCAGTTTTACTCCCAAAGGTGCTGCCAGGGCAATTTTGCTTGGCAGGTGAAGAGGGAAGTCACTGTGTTTATTTCCTGAAGGGTTGAGATCTTTCGTCTCTGAGTTGTTGTATGCCATTGTCTATGCCTGAAAGAACCTTGTGGCTGGCCTCTGCCCCTTGGGCGTCTGTACCTACCCCTTTGGGATCTGTCTGATGCACGAAAGGACCAGTTTTTTTGATGGCCAGTTTCTGCTGAAAAGTACAGTTTTGTACCTAACATAAATGTAGATGTTCGAGTGCTCATACAGCTGCAGTCATAACAGATGGGTTATCCTGCCGTCAGGCAGGTCCTCGGTCGGCCGAATTCCAAAGTCTAGGTCCGGCATCAGTTGTCGTCGCTTCTTCCCTGACGTCAGTGCGGCAGGGCTATAAAAGAGGCAGCAGACGCCGTTTTCTTCAGTTTTTCTTGCCCCAGATGTCAGGTGCCCCCAGAAGGAAGGCAAACATAATGTTATGCAAAGATGCAATGTTGATAAATCAAAAACAGTAGTTGCAAGCAAATACACCATAAAAGAATACCCCAAAAAGGTTATATGAAAAGTGTTTGTCATAAGGCCTGTCCTAAGAGGGGATGGAGGGAGGGAAACCTGGACTGCAGCTGTGTGAGCACTCGAACATCTACATTTATGGTAGGTACAAAACTGTACTATGTTCATCGTGCATACAGCTGCAGTCATAACAGATGGGTAGAATCCCAAAGCTAAGTAAGGGTGGTAGGCACTAAGTGGAACTAGGAGGGGCTAGGATGCCCCTGCAGGACTGCTGTGGCAAAGCCTGCTCTAGATTTTGAGTACAGTGGGAGGTGATAGTGCTTGGAGAAAGTGTGCACTGAACACCAGGTGGCTGCTTCCAAAATGTCCTTGGTAGGGACCCCCCTGAGGAAGGCTGCAGAGGTAGCTGTGGCTCTGGTGGAGTGGGATCTGATGCATGCAGGCACAGTTTTTCCATGAAATGAGTAACAAAAGCGCATGTAGTGGGCTATCCATTTTGAAATTGCCTGTTTGGAAATAGCCTTTCCCTGAGCACCTGCAGCATAGGACACAAAGAGTTGCTCAGATTTCCTAAATGGCTTTGTTCTGTCCAAATAATAACAAAGTTGTCTGTGAATGTCCAAGGAATGTAGTAATCTTTCCCCTTTGTTTTGTGGATTAGGATAAAAGGTAGGTAAGTGGATAGTCTCATTCAAAGCTACACTGGATACTACCTTTGGCATAAAGGTAGGGTTGGTTCATAAGGAAACTCTGTCCTGATGGAAAATGATGAATGGTTGCACAGCCATGAGGGCCTGCAGCTCCGAAACCCTGCATGCTGAGGTGATAGCCAGAAGAAAGGCCATTTTCCATGACAAGTACTGTGACTCTGTTGAAGAAGCTGGCTCGAAGGGAGGAAGGGTCAGCTTTTCCAATACGAAGTTGAGGTCCCAAGCAGGGACTGGTGGTTTCCTTGGGGGTTGTATATTCTTTGCCCCTCTGAGGAGCTGCCTTAAGAGAGGGTGTGAGAATAAAGGAGGATCTGTGTTGTATTGTGCAGAAATGGCTGAAGCGTGGATCTTGATGGAGGAGAAGGACAGTCCAATGTTTAACATCTCAGCTAGGTACTGTATAATTTGAGGTATTTATTTTATTTTTTTTTTTATTTTACATTTGTTGACCGGGCTAGTCCAGCTGGATAATTTCCATTTTCAGTGGAGGCCCGGGGAGAAAAGCTCCACAGATTAAAACAAGGTCATAGAAATTAAACATTTACAATAAATGTCAGTGACATAGACAATGAGCAACCATGCCTACTTATTAGTCTAGATCAAGTAATAGAAAACATATAGTGCTATCTACGGATTGAGAAAGGCATTAATTCTTTTTAAAACTACACTCCCTTCAGGTCATTTAATACATATTAGTGCATATACAAACTTGTAAAGGAAAAAAACAAAAAAATAATTTTTATTTATTACCCAAAGATTCTGTCCCTTTTCTTGATTCGAGGCACAAAATAGTTTCCATTTGGCAGAGTAGGCCGTTCTAGTAGAGGGTCTTCTGGCCTCCAAGATGACATCCTGCACCTCCTTGGAGAGGAGAAACTGTTGGGAAATCAAGGAATTCTCCATGCAGCTAGATTTAGAGTTTTGAGATTGCTGTAAAGAGTTTTGTAGTTGTGCTGGGACAACAGAAGAGGGACTAGAGGTATTATCCATGGTGGGGAATGTGTCAGGCACTTCAGGAGCAGTTACCAGTGTTGTCTTGGCCAGTCTGGAGCAATGAAAATCATTACCGGCCTCTCTGCTCTGGCTTTTAATAGAACTTTGGGCAGCAGAGAAAGAGGCAGGAAGGCACAGACAGTCAATGTTGCCCAATTGAAGGAAAGTGTGTCCACTTTCCAGGCCTGTGGATGATAGGTCCTTGAACAAAATTTTTTCAACTGGCAATTTCTGTGGGTAGCAAAGAGATCTATGTCTGGCTGTCCCCACGCCAGAGTTATCTTTGTGAAAACTTGAGGATGCAACTTCCATTCGTGTGGATCTGTCATATTTCTGCTTAGGTTGTCTGCCAGTGCGTTTTCCTTCCCTGGCAGGAATTGTGCCTGTAGTTGAATTTGCAATTCCAGTGCTGTGTTCCATAGGGCCATGGCTTGCCTGCACAGGGGTATGAATGAGTTCCCCCCTGTTTGTTTATGTACCACATCACTGTGGTGTTGTCTGTCTTTATTAATAGCTGGCCTGGATGCAGTAGGTCTTTGAAGGTCATAATAGCCTTTTGCACGGCTAGCATTTCCTTTTGGTTGATTTGAAGGTGCTTCTCCTTTCGGGTCCATTTTTCCTGAATGCACTGATCTGTCATGTGTGCTCCCCAGGTGTAGTCTGAGGCGTCTGTTGTGATGATTTGAGTTGCTTGAGGAACACAGAAAGGAAGACCTGTGTTTCTTTGGCAAGCTTGAGTCCACCACAAAAATTCCTTTTGAAGGCATGGAATGAGTGGTATAACTGCTTCCAAGCTGTGGCTGTGTTGAGACCATAAGTTTTTCAGGTACCATTGAAGTTTCCTCATATGCAGCTTTTCACATGGGATTAGTAGGATGCAAGATGCCATGAATCCAACAAGCCTGCAGGACTTTCCTTGCAGTTAGCCTGGTGTAAGTTGCCATTTTTCAGAAGTATTGAGACAGTTGCCCTTGCTTGTCTGGTGTGAGGTAGGCCATCTGGGTGGTTGTATCCAAGCTGGCACCCAGGAAAATTATTTGTTGAGAGGGTATTAGTTTTGATTTCTTTTTGCTGACTGTGTATCCCAGGAAGTTCAACAGTTTTATTACCAACGCCAGGTGCTGCAGTAGTATGTCTCAGGAATAAAAACCTTGACCTTGTTCGTGAGTAGGTACCTGTTGAATAGCTTTCATGTCCATGAGATCTGAAATTTGTCTTTGTGCCTCTCCTCTTTGATTGTGTGGCAGGTTTGGCATGCCTCTCATTTTTGGAAGGATGTGAAAATGGAATCTGTAGCCTCTGTTTATAATGTCCAGGATCCATTTGTCTTTTGTGACAATATGCCAAATTTTTGAAAATAATGCCAGTTTTCCACCTAAGGCTGCTGCCATTTGAGCCTTGCTTGGCATGCAAAGGGGAAAGTCATTGGGCTTGCTTTCTGAATGGCTGCGAACTATCCTCCCCACCTCTATGTGTAGGAGCTTCCATTGTCGGCCTCTAAACGATCCTTGAGATTGCCCTCTGCCCCTCGGGCGCCTGTATCTACCTCTTTGGGGTCTGCCCGTGGCTGGAAAGGACCAATTTTTGGAAGGCCAATTTCTACTGAAACGTGGAGGTTGTACCTGTAGAAAATCTTTCACTGTTTGCATTGATTTAGCCTTTTCCTCCATTTTTTAATACCTCCTCAGCTTTAACACCAAATAATACATCCTTTTGTAGAGGGGCATCTAGTAATTTAGCTTTGACATGATCTGGTAAGGTTTGCTCCTTGAGCCAGGCATGTCTACGTATGACTGATCCTGTAACAGCAGCTCTACATGAGGCCTCTAGAGCATCAAAACCACATTGCAAGTAACGTTTACCCACTTGTTCTGCACTATGCATCAAATCCTGCAACTCCTTCAAGTCTGGTTGTTCAGGTTGTGACATTTTACTTCTCAACTGTGATAACAGAAACTGTTGGTACTTTAGCATATGGAACTGGCAGTTTAATGCCCTCATGGTTAAGGTGGCCGAGGTGTATACCTTTTTTCCCCACCTTTCTAAGGATCTGGAATCTCTCTCTGAAGGTAATGGGTTTTTAGCAGTGGAGGCTTTAATTCCCTTGGGGCCCTGTGAGATGGTTTCTGGGTCAGCCGCATGGCTTTTGTATAAAAATTGGTGTGAGTCAGGAACCCGGTAGTACCTGTCAGGCTTGACTGCGGCTGGAGGTAAAGAATCCGGGTTAAGACAGGCCTCCGAGTACACATCATCTAGTATGTCTAAGACAGCAGGTATAGCCAGAGGCCTGTGCTGGGGTAGCAAGAGAAAATCCCTAAACCTTTTCTTGGAATCTGAGTACTCTTGGCCTTCCCAGTGGAAGTGTTCCCTTAAGGTATGCAAGGTTTCCCCAAATGAGTAATCCTCTAGGGGGGAGACAGAGGAAATGGACTCCTCAGCATCAGAATCTTCAAAAGGGGAGTAGGAATGTTCCTGTTCATCCGAGTGATCTGAAATGATGGAGGTCTGGTCAGAGGAGGGGGATTCTTCCTCCACTCTAGGCCTTTTGTCCGGGAGGGGGGTTGAGAACCCCCTGATAAAAGTAATCAAATCCTCAGCCATTTCAAGTGTCTGTTTTTTAGGCATGGGGCCTGGAGAAGGGCCCTGTGGAGCTCGTCTCTTAGAATGCATGGCTGCTTTAGTCTTAGTGAAAGCCTTGATAGAAAAAGAAGAGGAAGGTCTGAAGACACCTTGAGAGAAGGCAGACCTGTCTACATTTTGAGATTCACCACCAAGAGTGACTTCGGTATCTGTAGTCGGGGTGTGGGCCGAGGAACCAGCGACCTCGGGCACAGAAGACACCGCCAATGAAGTGTCATCGGTAGGCAGGGGCTGCGTAGGTGCCTCGCTGAGAACCGGACCACCTGTAGTCGGCTTTGGCGTAGTGTCGGTAGAGGCTGCGGACCTCGTGTGTCGGTCCTTGTCTCTGCGTTTTTTTAGACAAAACTGGAGTCGGAGTATCCGACGACATAACATAGTTAAATTTTTTGCAAAAATAGTGCTGGGAGAACTCCGCCCGATGCTTAATGGTGCATTTGTTGAATGCAGCACAAAAATGACAGACCGAGACGTCGTGGTCTGGGCCTAAGCAAGGAATGCAGAGGGAATGAAAATCCTTATGCGGTATTTGCTTCCCACAAGAAATACAATTATTAACTTTGTCTGACATCGGTCTGAGGCAAGAAAAGTTTCCCCAACGGGGTACTTAGCTTTCAAGAAGACTTCGGTTGCAAAATTTTCGTAATTTCAGGAGCTGGCCGACCGGCACTTGCGAACTGCTTCTGCTTCGGGCACCGCGCGGCAAGAAAGACTGAAGAAAATGGCGTCGGCTGGTTCTTTTATACCCCTAGCGCACTGACGTCAGGGAAGAAGCGACGACAACCGACGCCGGACCTAGACTTTGGAATTCGACCAACCGAGGACCCGCCTGACGGCAGGAGAACCCATCTGTTATGACTGCAGCTGTATGAACGATGAACATCAAGGCTGTGCAGTAGAGATGCCTTTGCAATCTGACAGATTTGGAGTGCTTTTGCAAGGAAGAGTGGGCAAAAATTGCCAAGTCAAGATATGACATGCTGATAGACTCCTACCCAAGAAGACTGAATATTGTAATTAAATCAAAAGGTGCTTCACCAAAGTATTAGTTTAAAGGTGTGCACACTTATGCAACCAGCTTATTATATGTTTTTTATATTTTTTCTCCTAAAAGATTTGTTTTTTCAACTGAATTGTACAGGTTACAGGTCCCATTAAAGGTGGGAAAAGTTTTGAAATGAATTATTGTGGTCTCATATTTTATATCACAAAAACCTGGCATTTTAACAGGGATGTGTATACTTTTTATATCCACTGTACTTCGCGTTGGAAGGAGAGGCAAAGAAATCGCAGCAAGGCTGACCCCACTTTAAAAAAACTGTTATGCTGCTGAAGGATTCAGAGACCACTCGTAAGGCATCAGAATAGATCTGAGCCTGTCCACTAAAATGTTGGACCTCCCCAGAATGTGCGTTGCCACCAGAAAACGGCTGGAGGAAATTGCCCACTCCCACAATCTCATGGCTTCGCGACAAAGGGGGTAAGACTTGGTCCCTCCCTGTCTGTAGATGTACCATACTACAGATGTATTGTCGGTCTGGATAGCAATCGTTCCTTGGGGAAGATGGGCTTGAAGAGCTTGCAACACCAATAGCACCACCCTCATCTCCAGGATGTTGACATACAGGTGGGTCTCCAGGGAAGACCACATGTCTTGGACTGTCCTTCCCATACAATCCCCCCCACCAGAGCAGGGAGGCATCCGTGGTCACCGGGGTGGGAATAATAAATGGACGGACCTGAAGGAGATCCAGGGACTGAAGCCACCAGAGGAGCGAATCCTTGCATGCATCGAGATAACCAAACCGGATGAGTCTAGGGCAGGTCTAGCAAGGACCACTGAACCGCCAGAGCCCACTGGAAAACCCTCATGTGGAGGCGGGCCATTGTAATAAGGGTAATCATGGCCACCTTGGACCCCAACACCCGAACTGAAGCCGCAGGGGGGCACTGTATTTAAATAATGCAACTGACCATGCTGGAGGGATAACAGTCTGTCTGGAGTTAGTAATGGCTTGCTCGGGATAGTACCTAAGCAAGCCCCAATGTAATACAGAACATGAACCGGTATCAATTGGGACTTGTTGAGACTGATTGTTATGCTGATATGGTGAGCTGTCTTGAGGAGGAGATCCCTGACTTCACATAGTACATGCCTGGAGGGAGCAGAAAGGAGACAGTAGTCGTCCGGGTAGGGGGAAGACCTGGAATCTCTGCAGCAGCCGGTGAGCCGCCACTACTGCCATCACTTTGGTGAACACCCTGGGGGTAGTGATGAGCCCAAAGGGGAGTGCACTGAACTGATAATGACTGGTTCCCAGCCAGAAGTGGAGGAACCTCTGAGAAAGTCTGTACCTCGATGTGACACTATGCGTCTTGGGAGGTCCACAGAGCATATCCAGTCGTTCATCTGTAAAAAGGGCAGAATGGACTGGAGTGTGACCAACACAAAATTTTGACTTGGCAACTGACATATTTAAGGTTGAAAGGATCCAGGATGGGTCCTACTGCCCCCCCCCCCCGTTTTCTTTGGCACTAAAAGAACCTGGAATAGATGCCCGATTCGGATTGGTCTGGCAGACAGGCTTGATGACTCGCTTTTAGACAAGCCTGAAAATTCCTACTGCTGCCTGCTCCCATTGCACAGGTGGGATGTCCGGGAGATGTCTTGGAGGTACTGGAAGCTGAAGGAAGGGGACTGAATAGCCTCAGGATATTATTTGCAACACCCAACGATAGTTTGCGATAGACTCTCAGGCCACTGGGTGAAGAGAAAGACACCCCCCGACTGCCTCAAGAGACGAGCAGTCAGGCAACCCTTCAGGGCTCCTGCGAGGGTCTATACAGGAGAGTCCCGAGACCCTTGGTTTCTCGGGACCCCTCTGCCATGAGGGCGGCATCTATCATATCCCCCTCTCTGTGGAAGACTAGTCTTTAGCATCGTGGGAAAAATCCTGAGACTTTCGGAACCACATCTTCTTTGCCCTGTGCTGATTCCTGGAAAAGGATCATTGCAGGGTTGAGTAAGCGAATGTGGATGCAAACGAGGTCTTCTCATCTTTCTCAGTCTGGAAAAAAGTTTCCATAACAGTCTTACCAAAGAGGGTGGAACTGTCAAACCTCAGTAAGCTTCCGGGGGAGAACCCTCTGTGGCGGAGTGGTAACAGGCTGTCCCTGATGGGGCAGGACTGTGGATTCTGGACCAGAGAGAGAGCCAAGATGAACTCGGAGGAAGACAGCATCATGGGTCTTGATGGAGCAGAGGGAAACTTCTCCACCACATCGACAGCAGAGGGCGAACGAACCATAGTAGCAGAGGAGAGGAAAACCAGATCCGCTGCTTTCTGCGCCAAAGGGAGAACTAGATCCGAGCTTCCAGGTGCAGAGACTCAAAGTGGAAGGGCCAACTCAGAAAACCTCGAAGCCGACACCATTCCCCTCTGATACAGCACTGAGACTACAGCTCCGAGATTTGGATGGCTCTGAAAGGGTAAGAGCTGAGCCACTCAGGGCAATGGTCAGCATTGAAGTAACTGGGACGCGATGGGAAGGAAAGCAGAGTGCGTGCTCCCAGCCCCGGAGGGGGAAAGGGCAGGTAAGACTCTTATCTGGATCTGGATCCTGATAAACCTCTGCATCATCCTGTCCACCTCTGCTTCAGAAAGACTACACGTGGACCAGGTGGAGGAAGTCACCGACCCAGGCCTGGAGTGGTGCCGAGGGGAGGGGGAGGAAGAAATGGGAGAACGACCTCAAGAAATCTCCAACTCTGGCAAAAAGTGCGGAGACCAGAGCAGAGGCGAGTCTCAGGACGGATCCGGCAGCGACTTGGCTGGAGGTTCCTCGAGGGAAGTGCAGTCAGGGGACCGCTTTATAGGCCTGCCCCAGTCTTTAGGACGAGACTTCTCCCCATCCCCAGATTTCTTAGAGGGAGGTTGAGTCCCAGAAGCTGGGGCAGAAGTAGTAGAGTGGACCGCAGCCCCTGAAGGAAGGAGGCCCTTCAAAATCAGCTTGTTCCTCCTGTCGATCAACATGCAGGGGGTTGAAACTAGTGCGAATCGAACCGACTGTCTCAAATGTCGAACCCCTAAACATACCACGCACAAAGTGCGGTCAACAGAGGGGGGCAGCTTGTGGACACACACAGCACACTTCCTGAAGCCAGGTTTGCGTGGCTCCACCATGGCTAGAAAAAATGCACAGACACACACACACACACTAGAAAGGGGTTTTTTTTTTTTGTTTTTTTTTTAAAGAACCAACGCACCAGCACACAGGGATAGGGTAGGTGAGGAAAGACAGTTACAGGCAGAGTATTAAAGAGAAAAAAAAAAAAGGGAGATTTACTTACAAAGAAGTTTAATACTGAGGAAGCTTAGAGCTATAAACCATGTTGCAGATTATCACGATCAGTAAACGAGATCGGAGGGAAAAAAAAGAGGGAGACAGGGTATTGTGGTTAGGGGAGGAGCTTGGATCTGAAGCTGGAAAAGGCGGCAGAGTCAGATCCGTATTCCCACAGGTTGAAGATAAAATGAAAACAACTTCAGATAGATAGTTTTCCAGGTTAAAAAATTTTAGTTTACACTACGCTGATGGTTCAAAGGGAGACAGAGTCAAAGCTTGTAAAACTAAATTCAAAACTCATGGTGGAATAGGATCTTTAAAAGGGGTCCAAGAAGAAAGATTCCCCTTACAAAGCCTTTATAAAGTTTTGAAGATAAGGTGGAACTGTTTACTCCTATGTGAAAATGAGAAATGGCTGCTAGTTGTACTTTAACAGCTGAGGCGCTAGACTCTTCATTAAAAATTACAGCAAAAAAACTCAAGAACTTAAGGTTCTGGTGCTGAAAAAGTGTCAATGTCTTTTTGTTGGGCCCAAAAAAACAAGTCTTTTCCCACTTACTGCTGTAAATCTTCCTAGTGGAAACTTTATGGGAAGACAAAACAATGAGATGGACAGGGGATTAGTACCTGGGTTGTCTATCAATGGAAGTGGAGAAACCATGCAGTCAATTTCTGGCTTAAAATATCTGGGTGAATCATGTCTGTCGGGTGAGACAGGCAGTCTAGAATTGAATCCAGAATCGACGGTGGGCGAACTAGATGAGGCCAAAGAAAAGGGAACCAACACTGATGAGGCCAATAAGGGGTAATGAAGATAAAGTACAGTTGTGTACACTTACCATAAATGTAGATGTTAAGAGTGTATTCACTGTTGCAGTCATTACATTTGGGTAATCTGCTGGCAGGTTATCCTCAGTTGGCCTGAATAATAAAGTCGTGGGTCCTGCATCGGTTGCTGTCTCCTCTTCCATGACTTCAGGTCGTCAAGGGTATAAAACATGCAGCCGACACCATTTTAATCAGTTTTTCTTGCCCCAGATGTCAGGTGCCCCCCAAAAGGGGAGCAAAAATATATATATATATATATATATATATAAACTGTAAATATATAAATGCACCTTAGAAACATAAGATTTACCTTCAACTAAAAGGAAATACACCACAAAGGCTTTTGAGTATAGTGAAGGAAAGAAAAAAGGTATAAAAAGGGGGCTGGCGGGTGGGTAACCCGGATTGCAACAGTGAATACACTCGAACATCTAAATTTATGGTAAGTGTACACAACTGTACTATGTTTTTCGTGTTCCACTGTTGCAGTCATTACATTTGGGTAGAAACCCAAAGCTATGGATGGGAGGATGGAACTAAACAGCATTAGGAGCAGCTATAAGGCCCTGCAGGACCGCAGTGGCAAAGCCTGCCCTGGATTTAGAGAAGAGAGGTAAATGATAATGCCTTGTGAACGTATGAACTGAGCTCCAAGTAGCAGCTTCTAGAATGTCTATGGTAGGGACCCCTTTGAGAAAAGCTGCTGAAGTAGAGGAAGCCCTGGTGGAATGGGATTGGATCCCCTCGGGAACAGGTTTATCATGGTGCAAATAGCAGAAACAAATGCAATGGCTTATCCATTTAGAAATAATCTGCTTTGATATATCCTTCCCCGCTGATCCTGCAGCAAATGGTACCAGTAGCTGCTCAGACTTTCTTAGAGATTTTGTCCTGTTTAAGTAGAACCTTAGTTGTCTGTGCACATCCAATGAATGCAGAATCCGCTCCCCCTTGTTCTGCGGATTTGGGAAAAAAGTTGGCAGGTGAATGGTCTGGTTAAGAGCCACACTGGATACCACCTTAGGCATAAAGGAAATAAAAAAACAAATCCACTGTGCGGAAACACTCCTCTGTGTCTTGGGGATTCCACTCAATACTGCAAAACCACAGTCCCACCAATATCGTCCAGCAGCAAATAAATGTCAGATCACGATATAAAACCAAGAAATAATTTATTAAATCCAACATGCCAAAACTGATTAAGTGCTTTCACTTGTAAAGAATACAAGCTTCATCAGAACACCATAGTTGGATAATCAGTTCCTTAAATAACATTTTTGGCGCCATATCAGTTTGAAATGAGTAAGAATAATTTAGAGAGATACATACACTTTTGTGAACCAACATGCTGTGCACATAAATACAAATAGCAAACGCTAATATCAGACTAAAATATAAAATAAAAGGCATTTAAAGTATATATATACTTTAAATGTCATATATATACTTTAAATATATACTTTAAATATATATACTTTAAATCTGACATTTATTTGCTGCTGGACAATATTGGTGGGACTGTGGTTTTGCAGTATTGAGTGGAATTCCCAAGACACAGAGGAGTGTTTGCGCACAGTGGATTTGTTTTTTTATTTCCTTGGTTGTTTCATTGTTCACTTTGGTGGTTACCTTAGGCATAAAGGAAGGATTGGTCCTGGGGGCCACCCTGTCCGGGTAAAAAAATAATGAAAGACTCCACTGCCATGACAGCCTGTAGTTCTGAAACCCTTCTAGCTTAAGTGACTGCCAAAAGAAAAACTGTCTTCCAAGAAAGAAATTTTATATCCGCAGTAGCTGCTGGTTCAAAAGCAGGCAGGGTGAGTTTTCCCAGCACAAAACTGAGGTCCCATGCAGGATTCTGAGCTCTCCTCGGAGGCCTTAAATTTTTGGCCACTCTGAGATACTGTTTAAACAGTGGATGAGAAAAGAGGGGAGGCTCTGTGTTGTAATGAGCCGTGATGGCAGAGGCATGGAATTTTACTGAAGAAAAAGATAGGCCCTTGTCAAGCATCTCAGTTAAGTATTGTAAAATCTGAGGAATATTGGGCTTTGCTGGGTCTATTCCTTGTGCATGGTTCCAAGCACAGAATCTCTTCCATTTATCAGCATAAGACTTTCTAGTACTAGGCCTTCTGGCTTCCAAAATGACATCCATCACTGGTTTACTGAGAGATGTGGTTTGAATAATTAGTTGATTAGCCATGCTGCAAGATTCAGAGTTTGGAGCAGAGTGTGCAGAATTTGATAGTTCTGCTGAGAAGAAGTAGGTGAAGTGTTTGAGGCAAGTACCACGGAGGAAGGTGTGACATATTCCTTAGAAGCGAGTACCAGTGCTGGCGTGGCCAGTCCGGAGCAATTAGGATCATTTTTGTTTTTTCCAGTCTGACTTTTAGTAAAACCATGGAGTAGAGGCAGAGGGAGAAAGACATAGAATGATAGTTTTTTCCAGCTGAAGGATAGAGCATTCACTTTCCATGCTTTTTTGTGATGAGTTCTTGTGCAGAATTTGCCCAACTGACAGTTTTGGGGAGAGGCAAAAAGGATCTATGTCTGGGCTCCCCCATTTCTGTGTTAACATGCTGAAGATTTGAGAATCCAGTTTCCATTCGTGCGGGTCCATAAGATTTCTGCGTAGGTCGTCTGCCAGAGTATTTTGTTTTTCTGGCAGGACTTGAGCTTGAAGATGTATTTGGTAAGTCAAAGCTGTGTTCCACAATGCCATGGCTAGTCTGCAAAGGGGGTAGGAATGAGTACCCCCCCTGCTTGTTTATGTACCACATAACTGTGGTGTTGTCCGTCTTTATCAGTAGTTGTCCTGGATGAAGTAAGTCCTTGAAGGCTGTCAGAGCATTCTGAACAGCTAGCATCTCTTTCTGGTTGATATGCAGATGCATTTGTTTTGGGCTCCATTTGTCCTGAATGCATCTCCCCGCCAGGTGGGCCCCCAAGCATAGTCTGATGAGTCTGTAGTTAGGGTTTGGGTGGCAGGGGGTAGAATGAATAACGGTCCCTTGTTTTGGGGCCAAGTCTCTGCCCACCAAAGAAACTCCTGTTGTAGGCAGGGAATGAGAGGAATCATTGTTTCCAGACTGTGACAATGTTGACTCCATAAACATTTTAGGTACCATTGTAGTTTCCGCATATGCAGTCTCGCATATGGAATTAGTAGAATGCAGGATGCCAAGAGCCCCAAAGTCTGCAGAATTTGTCTTGCAGATAACTGGGGTTTTGTTGCCATTTGTTTGAAGTATGTTGTCAGTTGCCTTTGTCTGCCGTAAGGCAAGTCAACTGGGCAGTTGTATTCAAGCTTGCACCCAGGAATATAATTATTTGAGAGGGTACCAGTTGCGATTTCTTTTCATTTACTGTGTACCCTAGGGCATGTTAGCCTTTTTACAAACACCAGATGTTGAAGAGTGTCCTTGTCCTCTGCTTGAATGAGACAGTCGTCCAGATAAGGATAAATTTGTATGCTTCTTTGTTTGCAGAATGCAATTACTGGTGCCAGGCACTTTGTAAAGACCCTGGGCGCAGTAGATAAGCCAAAGGGCAGTGCAGAGAATTGGTAATGCAAAAAAACCTGCTTTGAAGCAGAGGTATCCTCTGCAAGATTCCCTTATTGGGATATGCAGGTATGCCTCTTTTAAGTCTATAGTTACCAACCAGGCATTCTTGCCTAGCATAGGCAGTAGCTGTTGTAAAGTCAGCATTTTGAATTTTGGAATGTCCAGGAACATGTTCAAAATCGATAAGTCCAGTATTGGATGCCAGGCATCGTCTTTTCTGGGTACCAGGAAAAGTCTTGAATAAAAACCTTGTCCTTTGTCCTTTTCCGGTACCGGTTTATATATAACATTTTTATTTATTTATTTATTTATTTTGCTCCCCATTTGGAGGGCACCTGACATCTGGGGCAAGAAAAACTGAACAGAATGGCGTCGGCTGCATGTTTTATACCCCTGACGTCATGGAAGAGGAGACAGCAACCGATGCAGGACCCAAGACTTTGTTATTCAGGCCGACTGAGGGCAACCTGCCAGCAGATTAACCAAATGTAATGACTGCAACAGTGAAACAAAAAGAACATCTGTGCTCTTCAGTCAAGATGCTTTCTGAGGAAGCTTAGGGATTAGAGGAGTTGGGGAGTAAGCAGAGAGGAGACTAGTGGGCCAGTTGTGAGGGACAAAAAGTACAGTTTTGTACCTACCATAAATGTAGATGTCCGAACTGGATAGCATCTGCAGTCATAACAACTGGGTTGTCCTGTCGTCAGGCAGCCCTTCAGTCGGCCGGATTCCAAAGTCCGGGTCCGGCTTCGGCTGATGTCGCACTTCACCCGACGTCATCTCTGTTGGTCTTCGGGTATAAAGGCATCAGCCGACGCCATTTTCCTCTGTTTCTTGCCCCAGATGCCAGTAGCCCTCTTGAAGGCTAAAATTTGGATAGATGCCAATGTTTCCAAAAAGATAGAGGTAAACACAAAAATAAGCATGTATGTACATATATACAAACAAATACACCATAAAAGACTCCCCCCCACCAGCTAGCTATTAGGAGGGTAAACACCCTAGGAGTACCACAGAGGGAAGGAGGAGGGTAATCCTGACTGCAGATGCTATCCAGTTCGGACATCTACATTTATGGTAGGTACAAAACTGTACTATGTCCTTCATGGATGCATCTGCAGTCATAACAACTGGGTAGAATACCATAGCCAACTAGGGGAGGAAGATAAAAGTAGATTATGGTGTGTTTAGGATCCCTTGCAGTACAGCAGTGGCAAACCCTGCTCGGGATCTGGAATATAGAGGCAAATTATAATGCTTGGCAAATGTATGCACGGAGGTCCAAGTAGCCGCCTCAATAATGTCTTTGGTTGCCACTCCTCGTAAGAAGGCTGTGGTAGTGGCTGTTGCCCTTGTAGAATGAGGTCTTATGTTCTGTGGAATTGGTTTTCCATGGAAGGAGTAACAGAATCGTATGCAGTTTCCTATCCATTTGGAGATTGTCTGTTTGGAAATAGCTTTTCCTTCCCTTCCTGTTGCATAGGCTACAAAAGTTGGTCAGTCTTTCTGCTACTTTTGTTCTGTCCAAGTAGTAGCGTAGCTGTCTATGTACATCCAAGGTATGCAGTATTCTTTCCCCTCTGTTTTGTGGGTTGGGAAAGAAGGTAGGTAGGTGGATTGCCTGGTTTAAAGACACTCTGGATACCACCTTAGGCATAAATGTAGGATTAGTCCTCATGGACACTCTATCTTGGTGGAAGAGTATGAAGGGTTGCACTGCCATTAAGGCCTGTAGTTCTGAAACCCTCCTTGCTGAAGTAATTGCCAGTAGGAAAGCAGTTTTCCATGACAGGTGTTGTAGGTCTGCTGTTGCTGCTGGTTCAAAGGGTGATAGTGTCAACTTTTCTAGCACAAAGTTTAAGTCCCAAGCTGGTAATGGTGGTTTCCTTGGAGGTTTTACATTCTTGATTCCTCTGAGGAACTGCCTGAGCAAAGGGTGCGAAAAAACAGGTGGATCAAAGCTGTATTCTGCTGAAATAGCTGATGCATGTATCTTGATGGAGGAGTAGGACAGGCCTGAATGAAGAAGTTCGGCCAGATACTCCAGAATGTTAGGCATATCTATGTTTGACACATCTTTTCCTCTTTCAGTGCTCCAAATGACAAACCTTTTCCATTTTCCAGCATAGTTCCTTCTTGTTGAAGGTCTGCGTGCTTCAAGAATAATGTCTTTAACTCTTTGGGAAAGTTCTGGATTAGCTGCTGCTATGTGATGTTCCATGCAGTCAGTTGTAACGTTTTTAGGTTTGGATGTATGATGCTGTAGTTGTTCTGAGTTAACATCAAAGGCATCAGGGGTATTGGACACATATTGTTCCGAGACATGCTCCTCAGCAGTGGGTACCAGTGTTGTCTTGGCCAGTTTGGAGCTATCAGGATTATCCTTGGACGTTCTTCCTTGATTTTAGTAGTACTTTGTGTATCAAGGGAAGAGGTGGGAATGCATATGCTGTTAGGCCTTTCCAGCTGAAGGAGAGCGAATCCACTTTCCATGCTAGTGGGTGGAATGTCCTTGTGCAGAATTTTTGAGCTGGTGATTGAGAGGTGATGCGAATAGATCTATCTGAGGCATTCCCCATTTCTTTGAGATGGTCTTGAAGATGTCCGGGTGCAGCTTCCATTCGTGGGCATCCGATGTGGTTCTGCTTAATATGTCTGCTAGAGTATTTTCTTTTCCGGTACAAATATTGCCTGTAGCTGGATGTTGTAGCTGAGTGCCAGGGTCCACAGCTCCAAAGTCATTCTGCATAGGGGGTATGAATGAGTGCCTCCCTGTTTGTTGATGTACCACATGACTGTGGTGTTGTCTGTCCTTATCATCAACTGGCCCTCTTTGAGAAATGGTCTGAACTTTTGGATTGCCAGTTTTACTGCCAGCATTTCTTTTAGGTTGATGTGCAGGTGAAGTTGATCCTGTGTCCACAATCCTTGCACGCATTTGTCCAGCATGCGGGCCCCCCATCCTAGGTCTGAAGCGTCTGTTGTGATGGTCTGGCTTGCTTGACTTCTGCGAAAGGGTAGGCCTGGGTTTGACTGGCATGCCTGAGCCCACCATCGGAACTCCTGTTTTAAGCATGGAATTAGTGGGATTTCTGTTTCTAGGCTGTGTCTGTGTTGGGACCATAAATTCTTTAGGTACCACTGTAGTTTTCTCATATGTAGTCTGGCAAATGGGACCAAGATTATGCATGATGCCATGAAGCCCAAGGCCTGCAGTACTTTTCTTGCTGTTAACTTGTTCAGTTTTGTTAGTGCCAAGAAGTAAAGAGGGAGTTCTTTTTGTTTTTCTGTAGTTAGGAATGCCATTTGTTTTACTGTGTCCAATTCAGCCCAAGAATGTCCTTGTTTGGGATGGTATCAGCCTTGACTTTTGTAAATTGACTGTGTATCCCAGTGCTTGTAGCAAGTAAATGACCCTTTGTAAATCTGATGTCAGCTTGCTTTTGTTGTCCCCTTGTAGCAGGCAGTCGTCCAGGTATGGGTAAATTTGAATTCCTGTAGTCTGCAATGGGCGATTACTGATGCCAGGCATTTTGTGAATACTCTGGGCAGTAGATAAGCCAAAGGGCAATGCTGAGAATTGATAGTGCTCTGATCCTGCAAGAAATCTGAGGTATCTTCTGCAGATTGGTCGAATGGGGACGTGCAGGTATGCCTCCTTGAGATCTAGAGTTACCAGCCAACACTCCTTGCCCAGCATGGGAAGAAGTTGCTGTAGGGTCAGCATTTTGAATTTTGGGACAATGATGTATGTATTTAAGGTGGACAGGTCGAGAATTGGTCTCCAACTGTTTTCCTTTCTTGGAACTAGGAATAGTCTGGAGTAGAACCCCTTTCCTTGCTCTGCTGTTGGCACTCTTTCCACAGCTCTCATGTTTGCTAACTCCATTATCTGTTGTAGAGCCTCTGTTTGTAGATTTGGAGGTAGATTTGGCATTCCTCTTTTGACTGGTAAAGTGTGGAAGTGGAACCGGTAACCTTGATCTATGGTTTGTAAAATCCACTTGTCTTTTGTTATATAGTGCCAGTTCTTTGAAAATAAGGTTAACTTTCCGCCTAGAGGAGCTGCTATTTGTTCCCTGGTAGGCGGATTTTGGGTTAAGTCACTGTGGTTGTGTTGATGTAGTGGCAGTGGTTGTGTCTGTGCCTCTGTTGTTACCTTGCCACTGTCGTCCTCTGTAGGCACCTCCTCTGGATTGGTTTCTGCCTCTGGAACGTCTATTCCTGCCCCTTTGAGATCTTGTGGAGTCAGGAAAGGACCAATTTTTGGCAGGCCAGTTCCTGCTAAACCTTGGGGGTTGAACCTGCAAAAAATCTTTAACCGTTTGAACAGATTTTGCCTTTTCTTCCATTTTCTTCATAACCTGCTGGGCAGGTGTACCAAACAAACTTGTCTTATCCATAGGAGCATCTAGCAACTTAGCTTTAACATGATCCGGTAGAGCTTGCTCCTTTAGCCATGCATGCCTTCTTATCACTGTGCCAGTCATGGCTGATCTAAATGAAGCCTCCAGTGCATCATAGCCACATTTTAAGGAATGGTTACTAACCTGTTGTATGTTATTTACCATTTCTAATACATATTTCTTATCAAGAGATTCATCAGTGGTTAGCTTTTTAGTTAACTGATCAAGCATAAACTCTTGGTATTGTATCATGTGAAACTGACAGTTTAAAGCTCTAGCTGAGAGAGTAGCTGAAGTGCAGACCTTTTTACCCCATCTGTCTAATGACCTTGCTTCCCTTTCAGAAGGAATAGGGTTTTAGCTATGGTCGCGGCTACTGCCTTGGGACCCTGGGATATAGTTTCTGGGTCTGCAAGTGGGGCCTTGTAAAGGTGGTGATGAGTATCTGGCACCCTGTAAAATCTGTCTGGTTTGGCAGGGGCTGGGGGTAAAGAATCTGGAGCGGAGCAGACATCATTGAAAGCATCATCCACCACAGAGATAACAGGAGGTATAGCTAAGGGCCTGTGCTGTGGAAGGTGCAGAAAGGTCCTAAGTCTTTTTCTGGAGTCTGAAAAATCCTGTTGCTGCCATTGGAACTGCTCTCGCATGGCATGTAAGGTTTCCCCAAAGGAGAATTCTTCTGGTGGGGAAGCAGCTGGAATGGATTCTTCAGCATCAGAATCTTCAAAATTGGAGAAAGGAGCCCCTGGCTGGTCAGTTAAGTCTGATTCATCGGCAGAATCATCAGAGGACACTGGCTCAGGGGGCTCTGCCCTAGGTCTCTTCTCTGGGGGCTGAGAGGCCCTGTCTGGGTGAGATTGAGATCCTCTAATTAATGAAATTAAATCTTCTGCCAGAGTAAGCATTTGAGAACTAGAAGAGGGTCTGGTTGTAGGGGGTTTAACAGGCACTGTTTTAGTAGTCTTGGCTGCTTTAGCCCTGGCGAAGGCCTTAATGGACATGGCTGCTGGAGGCCTAGCAGCACCACGTGCTGGGGTAGAGACATCCAAGGGAATGGTGTCTGATAAGTCAGTGGCAACCACCGTAGTGGATAAAATTTCTGAGGCCGATTCAAGAGTGGTAGCAGGGGCCTCAGTTGTAGAGATAGATTCAGCTGTACTTTGATCAGTTTTCTCGGTTTCGGCCGAAACCGAGACACTCGGGGGTTGCTTAACCATGGTTTCGGGCGAAACCGCGGACCGCAGTGTCGGTCTTTATCTTTGCGTTTTTGCAGATTGGGAAGTCGGAGGATCCGACGGCATAATGTACGCAAAGTCAGAACCGAAAAACTGTTCTGCAAACTCCGACCGATGCCTAAGCGTTCGTCGGTTGAAAGAAGCACAGGCCGAACAGGCTGCTACGTCGTGGGCTGGGCCTAAACAAGGCAGACAGTAAGAGTGGAAATCTTTATGAGGTATTTGTTTCCCACAGGTTAAACAATTATTAACTTTTTCTGACATCGGCTGAGGCAAGAAAGAGTCCCCAACGGGGTACTTAGCTTTAGAAGTCTTCGAAGTAGTATTCGGTAGAAGTAATCTCTGGATCCGACCGACCGGCACTTGCGAACAGCTTCGGCTTCGGGCGCCACGCGGCAAGAAAGACTGAGGAAAATGGCGTCGGCTGATGCCTTTATACCCGAAGACCAACAGAGATGACGTCGGGTGAAGTGCGACATCAGCCGAAGCCGGACCCGGACTTTGGAATCCGGCCGACTGAAGGGCTGCCTGACGACAGGACAACCCAGTTGTTATGACTGCAGATGCATCCATGAAGGACATTCTCTCAGTGATTCCCCTGGAGGAAGGATCAGGACAAAGAAGCTGCTGCACTTTTTGTTGGTGGAAATGCAAAGAGGATGCAGCAAGGTTGGCCCCATTGGTGGAATATCCTTTCCGCAGCTCTCATGCTGAGAAACCACTCGTGAGGCATTAAAATGGACCTTGCTCAACTTGTCTGCTATCACGTTGGATTTCCCCAGAATGTGCACTGCTATCAGAAACCAACTGGATGAGATCACTCATTGCCATACTCTTGCAGCTTCTCAACACAAGTGGTAAGATCTGGTTCCTCACTTTTTTGTTGATGTACCAGACCACTGACATATTGCCCATCTGAATTGCAACAGTCCTAGAAGGAAAGTTGTCCTGGAAAGCCTGCAATGCTTGTACGACTGCTCTCATTTCTAGAACATTGACATGTGTGTTGGCTTCTTTATGGGACCAGGTGCCTCGGACAATCTTTCCCAAGAAGTGCCCCCTCACCCAATTTGGGAAGCATCCATGATCACTATGGCCCTGGGCTGAGGAAGAATGAAGGGACAGCCTTGTAAAATCTGATCTGAGTAAATCCACCACAAGAAGTAATTTTTGCATGCCAGAGTTAATCTGATCAAGGCGGACAAAGTCTAGTGCACAACAGACCACAGAGTCGCTAGGGTCCACACTAAAGAGTTCTCATATGGTATCTTGCTAACGGTACCAGAGCTATCGCAGCAGACACTGACCTCAAGGCTTGGAGAATCATTAAAGCTGATAAAGAATTTGAGATCATCTTTTTGACTTGAAATCAAATAGCCTGTTACCTTGGTAAAGCAAGGTAGGTTTTCACTGATGCTGTACTGAACAAGACCCCTATGAACTCGAGTTGGTTCTAGCTGAGAGTTGTTGTGATTGATGGTAATTCCCAGGTAACAGCACAGCTGGAGTACATAATCTCATGCTTTTATCAGATGATGCCTGGTCAGAGCAGTTATGAGCAAGTTGTCCAAATAAGGTAACACCCAAAATCCCTGCAGTCTCAATGGAGCTTATACTACTGCCAGGCATTTGGTGAACACCCTGGGGGCTGTGGTGAGGTCAAAGGGCACAGCTCTGAATTGGTAGTGACTGGCTCCCAGCAGGTTCTGAACGGTGTTCATTTTTGCCTTATAGTATACACATCCTGAAGATCTACTGAGCACAACCGTTCATCCTTGTGCAGAAAAGGCAGAATGGACTGAACTGCGACCATCTGGAACTCTGTATATTGAACTGACTGGTTCAGACTACTGAAATCCAAAATTCTTCTCCAGACCCGGTTTTCTTTGCACTAAAAAGAATTGCGAGTAAGTTCCAGACTCTAACTGGTCTGAGGGGACTGCCTGGATGACTATTTCTTGTGTTGCTGGTTTCCTCTGACTGGGTGGAACATAAGGAATTTTGTTTACTGTTGGGGAGGGAAAAGGGCATTATATACACTTTGGAAATAATCTTCTGCACCCACGAATCTTTCATCACCAGTAGCAAGGCTCTCTGGTGCCAGGATAAGCTAACCCCCCGGCCCAGACTGCCTCGGAAGGTAGACAATCAGGCGACCTTTTCAGGAGTGCTGATAGAATCCATCAGAGAAAGCATCTTTAGACCCCTGGTTTTGCAGACTTCCTCTGCCACGTGGGCAGCATCTTCTGTTAGAGTTCCCCCCTCTGCTCCTGGGGAACTGTCCCGACAAGGATCTTAGAAGGGACACCGGGACTTTTTGAACCACATTTTCCAACCACGCATTGATCCCTAGAAAAGGTCCTTTGAGGAGTCGAAAGGGTCCACCTACAGCAGATAGGGTTTTACCTTCCTGCTCACACTTTGTTAATGTGTCTTTAACTTTAGGGCAAAACAAAGAACTTGCGTCAAAGGGAGCACTGATGAAGGAAGACTTGAAGGGCTCCGAAAAAAATCAAACAGGCACATCCATGCAGGTCTCCTAATAGAAAAGCCAGAACTTGCTGCCCTTGAGATGCCTTGAAGTTGCATGTAAAATGAGACTAATGGACGAATTTGAAATAGACTGTAGGGTACCCAACTGTGAGACAATGGAAACTCTACCTCAAAAGTTATGGTCCCAAAGAGGGATTTGTTAAGCTCTTAATCAAATCCCTCTGCAGCCAGGTGAAGTGTGCCAAATAATTCAGTGATAAAAGTGCAAAGGTAGCTGAAGCATATACATGCTTCCCAAATTTGTCCAGCACCCTAGACTCCCTTGTTAGGGGGATGACCACAGGAACTCTGTTTTGAGAGTTCCTTTTTTTGTGGCCACTATGACCATGGCATCGACTGATACTCCTTTACTTCAAAATTCCCTATCTTTGGGTGGTGCCAGGATCCTATCTGGTCTCTTGGGAATCATCCCAGCAGAGTCAGGTTCCTTCCACACCCGAGAGATCAAATCGAGGAGTTCATCGGCATGCAGAATCACCTAGGAAGTAGATGGGCCAGATCCAAAGGTTTCCAAGAACACAGATTCCTCTTGGGAAGGATTGTCAGGTACAACAGCCACCCCTCCTTGCTTGAAAATCTCCAGGATGTCTCCAAAGGAGATGTCATCAGGTGGTGATTTTGGGGACCCTTTTGCCTCATCAAAATCAGCATCTTCCATGACCATTTATTGGGGAGAGTAAGTGCCTCCTTTTGCACTTTCTCTTACCGACTTCTTCAGCAGGATGCACCACAGAAGTATCATAAGATAAGAGTGTAGCCTGGAGACCCTGAACTGGCTTGTTCCTGTGAAACAGGATGTTGGGTCTCAAGACACAAAGACAGATGGGTTTGGGAAAAAGAAAAAAAATTTTTTTTTTTTGAGTGAAAGAAAATAATAGGAACTTGCACTAAAGTGTAGAAAAGGCAAGACAGGACTATTACAAAGTAAAAAGGAAAATGTTAACTATACATTAAATGTACTTTTTACTCAAACTAAAGATTAAGAGCTAACAGCAACCATGTCCATACACGAAGGTGGCAAACAAGACCTGAGGTATGGTAGGGGACTAGGGCATTGTGGGTAAGAGAGGAGCCTCAGTGCTTTCAATATACATGAGTTGTAAAAAGTGGCCAAGTCAGATCAGAGGGTCAGATCCAAACCCTTGGAAGGTTTAAAGTTAAGTCATTGTGACAGATTATCATAGGGGGGTGTATTACTACTTCCAGCTTTGGAAGTGGGAGCCCCCCACTGCTTAGGCCTGTGAGTACTTTGAGACTGAAGCCTGGGTGGTCTGCTGGTCCTGGGTTTGGAGTGAGGCGGCCTGGAAGAGGCAGGAAAGGACCAATTCTTAGAAGACCAGTGCATACTAAATCTGGGAGGCTGTACTTGCAGGAAATCTTCAACAGTTTGCATATATTTAGCTTTTTTCCTCCATTTTTTTTGTACTACTTTTAGATTTTTCCTCCATCTTTTTAAGTACTACTTCTGCTTTGTTGCCAAACAGGCGGTCTTGGTTTAAGGGAACATCGAGTAATTTAGCTTTAACATGGTCTGGCAAAGTTTGCTCCTTAAGCTAACATGCCTTCCAAGTACAGACCCAGCAACAGCAGCCCTGCAAGATGTCTCTAATGAATCAAAACCACATTGCAAAGTATGTTTTCCAACTTGTTCAGCAGAATGCATTAAATCCTGTAATTAGTTATTTTTAGCATAGTAAGGAATCAACATCATTTTCTGTTTAAGCAATCCAATAATATGCTGTGGATACTTTAACATGAAACTGGCAGTTTAAGGCCCTAATGGCCAAAGTAGTAGAAGTGTACACATTCTTACCCCATCTGTCCAGGGCCCTGGAATCTCTATCAGAGGGAGTAGGGTTTTTGGCAGTAGTAGTCTTAATGCCTTTGGGTCCCTGTGAAATGGTCTCAGGATCCGCAGTAGGATTCTTACAGAGAAACTTACGAGTCAGATACTCTAATACTGGTCAGGTTTTCTGGAAGCCAGAGGTAAAGTGTCAGGGGCCAGGCTAGATTCCAAGAAGTCATCAGCTACAATGTCCAATACAGGAAAAATAGCTAAATGCCTTGTGTTGAGGTGGGAGCAAGAATTCCCTAAACCTCTTTTTGGAGTCAGAGTAACCCAGGCTTTCCCATCGGAAATGCTCCCTAAGAGTATGCAAAATTTCACCAAAACAGAAATCCTCTGGAGGGGAAGCAGAAAAAATGGAGTCCTCTACATCAGAATCCTAATAGATAAGGGCAACTCCTGGTCATCAGACAAAACAGAAATTTCAGAATCCTGATCAGAAGAATCAGAAGGGAAATCAGTTCTAGGTCGCTTAGAGGGAGAAGGGTGGCTTCCCCTGATTACAGTAATAAGGTCTTTAGCCATTCTTATTTATTTTTTAGGCATAGCGGCCTGACCATATGGTCTGGGTGTCAGTTTTCACGGCGTGGATCAAGTTTTAGGCCTTGAAGAAGATGATGGCGTTGGTTTAATATACAAGTCAGTAGGCCTGAATACACCCTCAGAAGCCAGTGCCTGCACAGCGGCTCCGGACCCATCCAAGGTAGAGACATCTGCAGGTTCCACAGTCGAAGAAGCATCTCACGGCATACCGGACTCCAAATGGGTCTCAGCAGAGGCCTGCGAATCTGAAGCAGCGGTATCAGGGGCTGTGAAAGCGCCTCACTAAGTACCGGCGAACTGGCGACTAACTTAACAGAAGCGTCGTCGGCAGCTTTGGATCTATGTGGTCTATCTCTGTCTTTATCTTTGTGTTTTTTCGGAATGTCGGTAGTTGGGTGGCTTACCGAAGCCATTTCTGAATAATTGAACTGAGTACCAAAATATTTAGATGCGAAAATGAACAGATGACGAATAGTTTGATGTTTGAATAAGGCACTTAACGACAGCGAGGGACGTTATGGTCTGGGCCTAAAAAAGGAATGCAGTACGATTTAAAATCTTTATGAGGTATTTGCTTTCTGCAAGATATACAATTGTTAACTTTTACTGACATCAGTTTATAGCAAGAAAAAGGATCCCCAACAGGGTACTTAGCTTTGTTGAAGACTTCGGATCTGAAACTCAAACGAAAATTTCAGGAGTCAGCTGACCGGCACTTGCGAACTGTTTCGGCTTTGGGCACGGCAATAAAGACTGATGTAATGGCGTCGGCTGCATGCTTTATACTCCTGACGTCATGGAAGATGAGACAGCAACAGATGCAGGATCCAAGACTTTGATAATCAGGCCGACTGAGGGCTACCTGCAAGCAGATAACCCAAATGTAATGGCTGCAACAATGAAACACGAAGAACATCTGGATACCGCCGGGAACCAGCAACTATGAAGTAAGTACTCAGGAGTCAGGCAAGCATCAGGGGGAAAGCAGGGTGGGAAAAGTACAGTTTTGTACCTACCATAAATGTAGATGTTCGAGTGCTAATACAGCTGCAGTCATAACAGATGGGGTTTATCCTGCAGTCAGGTGGGTCCTCGGTCAGCGGAATTCCAAAGTCTAGGTCCGGCGTCGGTTGTCATCACTTCTTCCCTGACGTCAGTGCGGCAGGGGTATAAAAGAACCAGCCGACGCCATTTTCTTCAGTTTTTCTTGCCCCAGATGTCAGGTGCCCCCAGAAGGAAGGCAAAACAAACTTGTGTAATAATATAATGTAATATAATCAAAAAATTAGAAGTTATGTACTCACCATAACGTTCCATCTGAGTAGGTGACTTCAGTTGGATGCAACCTGTGGGTATCGGATCCGACCTCGGATCCGAGCCGGCATTTCAAAAGCTTAGGCTCCGAGCTCCTCCCTCTACCCATAACCCCTTGCCAATCCCCGACTGACCACAGATTGAGTTTGCCTATATAATACTGACAACAGTACCTAAACAAAGCAAAAAAAAAATACTCGCTGTATAAAGGTCAGTGGGATGGAGGGGGGGACGGTTGCATCCAAATGAAGTCACCTACTCAGATGGAACGTTATGGTGAGTACATAACTTCTAAATCTGAAGTAGGCAGACTTCATTTGTCTGCAACCTGTGGGACAGAGTCCCCAGCTACCTGAAACTTGGGCGGCCGTCATGGAAGGATGTTTCGGAGCACCGCTGAGCCAAAGGATGCTCTTCCTCTGGAAACAACATCCACCTTATAATGAGAAATAAAGGTATG
Source organism: Protopterus annectens (assembly GCF_019279795.1). Classification (NCBI taxonomy): domain Eukaryota; kingdom Metazoa; phylum Chordata; order Ceratodontiformes; family Protopteridae; genus Protopterus; species Protopterus annectens. The sequence goes on along the minus strand of NC_056737.1, from coordinate 1,166,365 downwards.
AGGTGAGGCCCAAGTGGCTGCCGCGCAGATATCATCCAATGACACACGGGACTTAAAGGCGGCTGACGTGGAGACTGCCCTAGTAGAATGAGCCGTAACCCTCTGAGGAGCAGGTCTACCTGAAGTGTCATAAACCTGCAGAATACAATTAGCAATCCACCTCGATATTGTGACTTTAGAAACTGCTTTACCCAAAGCAAATTTAGCAAAGGAGACGAACAGCTGATCTGATTGCCTGTGACCAGCTGTTCTGTGAATATAAAATCGTAATTGTCTATGAACATCCAAGGAATGCAGTTTGTATTCTCCTTTGTTTGAGTACTTGGGGGAAAAAACACAGGTAAGTTGATTGATTGGTTGATATTAGATTCTGAAGAGACATTTGGAAGAAAAGATGGATTGGTCCTGAGGCACACCCTATCTGGAAAGAAGGAAAGGTAAGGCGGCTTGACGCATAGAGCCTGAAGTTCAGACACTCTTCTGGCTGAAGTGATAGCTACTAAGAAGGCAGTCTTCCAGGAAAGGTACTTCAGGTCTGTAGACGCTGCAAGCTCGAAGGGAGGAGCAGTAAGAGCTTGCAGAACTAAAGATGGGTCCCAAGGTGGTACAATGTCTTTGACTGGAGGCCTCAACAAAAAAATACCTTTAAGAAAGGTTTTGCACAATTTCGCCGTCATGAGGGGAGCTGTCTCATGACCAATGTGATAATGAGAGATGGCTGCCAATTGTACCTTAATCGTGGAAGAACTTGCCCCTTGATGAAAGAGGCCTGTTAAAAAATCCAGCACTGCCGACATAGGTGCTGAAAAAGGATCCAAACTTTTCTGGACCGCCCAAATAGAGAATCTCTTCCATTTATCACGACAATAGATCCAATTCCAGTAATTTATTGCACACAAGTTACTGACCCTAGCGCCTCGGCCTTCGCCTTCCAAGGGAATACAATCAACTAACATTCCAGCATCTTATATATATCTATCAATAAAATAATTCAATTAAGTAATTCAATTATACAATAATATTAAAGTATGATACTATGACACCTAGAGGTATGAACTCAGATTGCAATTGGAAAGTTTTTTTATAATGAATTGTATAATTATATTATTGTATAATTGAATTACTTAATTGAATTATTTTATTGATAGATATATATAAGATGCTGGAATGTTAGTTGATTGTATTCCTGAAGGCTAAAGGCTTAGGGTCAGTAACTTGTGTGCAATAAATTACTGGAATTGGATCTATTGTCGTGATTTTTGGATTATTTCTATTTCTTAAAAGTGGTTTTTCATTTAATCTCTTCCATTTACTCCGATAAACCTGCCTAGTGGAAGGTTTATGAGCTGCCACTAGAATGGCCTTGACCGGTGACGAGATACCGGGAGTCCTAATCAAGGATGGAACTGGAGCAGCCAAGCTGTCAATTTCAGGGTGCGTAGATTGGGGACCGAAATTCCCAGAGGATGGGAGATGAGATCCGGAATCGGATCCAGAATCCAGGGTGGATTCACTTTGTAAGACCATACAAAGGGGAACCAGGGTTGACGAGGCCAGAACGGGGCAATGAGAATCATTCTGCTCCCCAAACTGTTGGCTTTCTGCAGAAGCCTCTGCATTAGAGGTAGTGGAGGGTAGGCATAAAGGAGACCGGGAGGCCAAGCATGCACCAGCGCATCTCGGGAATTCCCCTGGTGGGAAGCAGAGCGAAGAAATTGTCGCATTTGGCGTTTGAGGGAGAGGCAAAAGATCGCAACAGGGTTGCCCCAAACGGCAAAAATCTTCTTCACTACCTGAGGATTGAGAGACCACTCGTGAGGGGAAAGAATGGTGCGACTGAGTTTGTCCGCAAGGATGTTGGATTTTCCCGGAATGTGCGTTGCTACAAGAAAGCGTTTGGTGGAAATTGCCCATTCCCAGACTCTCATGGCCTCTCGACAAAGGGGATAGGACCTGGTTCCTCCCTGTTTGTTGATGTACCAGACTACCGACATGTTGTCTGTCTGAATCGCAATAGTCCCTGAAGGAAGAACGTGGTGAAGTGCTTGCAACGCTAAGAGCACCGCCCTCATTTCCAGGACGTTTATATGCAACAAAGTCTCTGTGGAGTTCCACGTGCCTTAGACAACCTTCCCCGCAGAATGCCCCCCCCACCCGAGGCAAGAAGCGTCCGTGGTCACTGTGGCTCGGGGAAATGCTGCACAAAAGGGTCTCCCTGTCAGAGGCTCCGGAGATCGAAGCCACCAAAGAAGGGAATCCTTGCATGCTTTGCTGACCGCTATCGGAGTGTTGACAGAGGAACAGAGAGGGGACCACTGAACTTGAAGGGTCCATTGAAGAACCCTCATGCGTGGCGCATGAATAAGAAGCGGATAGCTGCCGCCATTGAACCTAGGGCCCTCAGGACCCGAAGCTGCTGTCGGAAATGGTTGCAGGACCGCTGCGACATGACACTTCAGGTTGGAAATTCTGTCTGGGGTGAGGAAGGCTCGCATTGACCTGGTGTTTAGTCTTCCTCCTATGAAATCTATGACTTGTGTGGGGTGCAGTAAAGATTTCTCCCAGTTGACAGTGATGCCCAGCCTTGGGGCTATCTGAAGGAAGTAGTCCCTGGCTGAGCACAGAAGATGCCTTGATGATGCCGTTAGGAGCCAGTCGTCCAGGTACGGAAAGACCTGTAATCCCTGGAGCCTCAGGTGGGCCGCTACAACAGCTAAAACCTTGGTGAACACCCTGGGGGCTGAGGTGAGACCAAAGGGAAGGACCCTGAACTGATAATGACTGGCTCCCAGCCGAAGCGAAGAAACCTCCTGGACCGTCTGTCCATGCGAATGTGGTAGCACGTCCTTGAGGTCGATGGAGCACATCCAGTCGTTCTCCCTCAAGAGGGGAGTATAGATTGAAGGGTGACCATCCGAACTTTTGCTTGGTTACTGACAGGTTCAGCAGGGAAAGATCTAAGATCGGTCTTAAGTCCCCCGTTTTCTTTAGCACTAAAAAGAACCTGGAGTAAAACCCTGACCCGGTTTGATCTGGGGACGACTGGATAGCTCTTTTTCTAGCAGCTGTCCGATTTCGATAGCTGCTGCCTCCCTTTGGTCGGGTGGAACATCTGGGAGGCTGCGAGATCTGGGAACTTTGTATAGGGAATTGTATAACCTCTGGATATCACTTGAAGCACCCAACGGTCTGTTGTGATGGACTCCCAAGAAGTTAGGTGCCTCGAACGCCCGACTGCCTCCAGAGGCGGACAGCCGGGCAACCCTTCAGGGCTGCTGCGTGGGTCTGTCAGAGAAAGGTTCTCTGGACCCAAAGTTGCTAGGAGCCCCCCTGCCTCTAGGGCGGCGACCTCCCGTCCTCCTCTGCCACGGAAGGACTGGTTATCCGGAGCAGGTTGGGACTGCTGCGACTTCGGAACCACATCTTCTTCTGTCCCTTTTGTTCTTGAGAAGGACCTCTGGGGAGCTGAGAAGCGGACTCCGGCAGACAGCGTCTTCCCGTCCTTCGCTCTGGACTAATGTTTCGAACAGTTTTGCCAAACAAGGCAGAACCATCGAAGGGGCATTCGCGAAAGTCACCTTGAAGGGCTCTGCGAAATCACAGTGGCGGAGCCAGGCCTGCCGCCTCATGACTAGGCCTGCTCGCTGGCTCTAGCGGCTCCCTCGGTAGCGTGAGAAAGCAGCCGCATAGATGTGTTAGAAACTGCTCTAAGAGTGGCCATTCGGTGGAGTATACCTGCTTATCCTCACCCGACATGGACTCTGGGGAGATGCAGCATATTCTTTAATCAGATCCCGCTGCATCCTAATGGCGTGTGCCATGTAGTTCAGCTCTCAAAGAGAAGGTTGCTGAACTGAAAACTCGCTTCCCAATGCGATCCATCGGCGGGACTCCTTGCCCGGAGGATGCATAGAGGGACTCTCCTGGGCCAATTCCTCTTAGTGGCTGCAGCCATCATCATGGCATCTACTGGGGGCCTTTGCTCCAGTGAGTGCGGTCCGCCGGAGGAAAGGATATGGTCAGGACGCTTGGGTACAGGCTCAACGGTGTCCGGATCCTTCCACGCTCTGATGGATATAAGGTCCACCAGAGGATCGGCAGGAGGGGACACCCAAGGGGTAGATGGGCCCGCCTCGAATGCCTCCAAGAACACAGACTCGTCTGAGGAGGCCTTGGGGGCAGACCACCCCCCCATGATCCTCAACATTTCCATAATGTCTCCAAATGAGACGTCCTCAGGGGGTGACCTTGGGGAGCCTTCCCCTTCATCCAGGTCTGTGTCTTGGTAACGGACTCGGGAGTCCATGTGCCTCCTTTTGCACTTACGCTTCCGAGGTACTTCTTCGGGGGGGCTGTCCAAGGAGTACTCTTCCGCAGCTGGATGTTCCAAAGGAACTACTTGGGACATCGAGGCGGGCTGTCCCTGGGACCGGCTGGTGGGGGCCTGGCCCAACTGCAAGGGGGGACGGGAGGTAGCCGTGGCAGGGCCGGGGTCCGTAGTCCTCAACAGTGCCCTTTCCACTACGTCAAGGCCGAGGGGAGCCAGCTTCTCTAAACCCCGAGCCGACCTACTCGGATCCGACGACGGATCGGAGCCGAGCCGAGACAGTCGGATCCGAGACCGTGTGCTCCGACCTAGACGGAGCCGAAGACACACCAGCTCCCTCGGATCCCAGGCTCGGTCCTCGGCTCCGAGAGGTCGGGTCCGAAGTACCCGAAGCACTCAAGGGATGGGACGGATCCGAGGTGCATCGACCTATCGGATCCGACCCACCCCCGGATCCAACTCTGCCCGGCGCCGACAGCTCCGAACCCATGGTGTGGGTCGGAGAAGGAGCCAAAGGGTGAAAAGGTCAAGCCCCTCCCGGATGGGGGGGGGGCTAGGAGCACTCCCATTTGCATTTGGGCCTGGATGAATTTCCTCATCATCCGGTCCATATCTGCTTCACTCATGGAAAAGGTGGATCTAGTCGAGGCCACCGAAGCGGATCTAGAGCGCCGCCTTGGGGACCTCGCTGAAGGGCTAGCCTCCTCCTCCTCGGGCCCAGGAGAGAACCGAGGGGAGTGGAGCCGAGGAGGAGGAAAGCTAGAAGGCACAGGAGAGGCCCGCTTGGATGGAGGTGCCGAACTAGAAGTTTCAGCTCTCCGTTTGTGGTGCCTCTCCCTGTGCCTCTCCTTTTCTCCTAGAAGACTCTCTCCTCCGGCATCTTAGAGGGAGGTTGAGTCCCAGCCGGTGGAGGAGAGCCCACAGCAACTGTTTGCTGTGTAGAAGGCAGAAGCGGCGGTATCTGGAGGAGAAGTCCCGCCAGAACCAGCTTCGACCTCCGCTTCCTCAAAGCTCGGGGTTGAACCCTGCACAAATGGTACAACCAGATGACAGGTGTTCAACCCCAAGCATCTTGACCGAGTGTGGCCATCCGCTGGGGACAGCTTATGGCCACACTCGGTACATTTAGAGAATACTGCCTTATGGGCTTCAGACATGTTAAGCCCTAACAGGCCTAAAACACACACACACACACAAACTACGCAAAACCAGAGAAAAAATTGAAAGAATAGAGAGAGGAAAGCCTAACACAAACACCTCTAACTAATTAAATTAAAAAAAGTTAAAGTTTTTCAAAATTTTTCTGTCAGAAAACCTATCTGCACTAGGAGCTCTAGGAATCCGTCGCAACTTGAAAGCGGCAAACGAAATCTGAGGTCAGTCAAGGATTGGCAAGGGGTTATGGGTAGAGGGAGGAGCTAGGAGCTCGGAGCCTAAGCTTTTGAAATGCCGGCTCGGATCCGAGGTCGGATCCGATACCCACAGGTTGCAGACAAATGAAGTCTGCCTACTTCAGATCAGTAGTTTGCAAGCAAATACACCATAAAAGAATACCCCAATCAGGTTGTATGAGGAGGTGTTTGTCATAAGGCCTGTCCCAAGAGGGGATGGAGGGAAACCTGGACTGCAGCTGTATTAGCACTCGAACATCTACATTTATGGTAGGTACAAAACTGTACTATGTTTATCGTGCATACAGCTGCAGCCATAACAGATGGGTATAAATCCCAAAGCTAAAAAGGGGTGGCAGGCACTAAGTGGAACTAGGAGGAGCAAGGATGCCCTGCAAGACTGCTGTGGCAAAGCCCGCTCTAGATTTAGAGTAAAGTGGAAGGTGATGGTGCTTGGAGAAAGTGTGCACAGAACTCCAAGTGGCTGCTTCCAAAATGTCCTTGGTAGGAACCCCCCCTGAGGAAAGCTGCAGAGGTAGCTGTGGCCCTTGTGGAGTGAGATCTGATGCTTGTAGATACAGTTTTTCCATGAAATGAGTAACAAAAGCGTATGCAGTGGGCTATCCATTATGAGATTGTCTGTTTGGGGATAGCCTTTCCTTGAGCACCTGTAGCATAGGACACAAAGAGTTGCTCTGATTTTCTGAATGGCATTGCCCTGTCCAAATAATAACAACGTTGTCTGTGAATGTCCAAGGAATGTAGTAGTCTTTCCCCTTTGTTTTGTGGGTTAGGATAAACGGTAGGTAAGTGTATAGTCTGATTCAAGGCTACACTGGATACTACCTTTGGCATAAAGGAAGGGTTGGTTCGTAAGGAAACTCTGTCCTGATGGAAAATGATGAAAGGCTGCACAGCCATGAGGGCCTGTAGTTCCGAAACCCTGCATGCTGAGGTGATAGCCAGAAGGAAGGCTGTTTTCCATGACAAATATTGTAGTTCTGTTGAAGCAGCCGGCTGAAATGGAGGCAGGGTCAGTTTTTCTAAAATGAAGTTGAGGTCCCAAGCAGGTACTGGTGGTTTCCTTGGGGGTTTTATATTCTTAGCCAGGAACTGTCTTAAGAGAGGATGAGAGAATAAAGGTGGATCAGTGTTGTATTGTGCAGAAATGGCTGAAGCATGGATCTTGATGTAGGAGAAGGAAAGTCCACTGTTTAACATCTCAGCTAGGTACTGTAATATTTGAGGTAAATTTAGTACCCAAGGATTCTGGCCCTTTTTCTGATTCCAGGCACAAAACCGTTTCCATTTGGCGGAGTAGGCTTTTCTAGTAGAAGGTCTTCTGGCCTCCAAGATGACATCCTGCACATCCTTGGAGAGGAGGGTCTGTTGAGAAATCAAGGAATCCTCCATACGGCTAGATTGAGGGTTTTCAGCTGACTGTGAAGAGTTTTGAAGTTGTGCTGGGTCAACAGAAGCGGCGCTAGAGGCAGAATCCATGGTGGGGAATGCGTCAGGCTCTTCAGGAGTGGATACCAGTGTTGTCTTGGCCAGTCTGGAGCAATGAGAATCATCTTTGGCCTCTCTGCTCTGGCTTTTAATAGAACTTTAGGCAGCAGAGGAAGAGGTGGAAAGGCATAGACTGTCAATGTTGTCCAATTGAAAGAAAGTGCGTCCACTTTCCAGGCCTGTGGATGATAGGTCCTTGAGCAAAATTTTTTCAGTTGGTAATTTCTGTGGGTAGCAAAGAGATCTATGTCTGGCTGTCCCCATGCCTGAATTATCTTTGCGAAAACTTGAGGATGCAACTTCCATTCATGTGGATCTGTCATATTTCTGCTTAGGTTGTCTGCCAGCGTGTTTTCCTTTCCTGGCAGGAATTGTGCTTGAAGTTGGATTTGCAATTCCAGAGTCGTGTTCCAAAGGGACATGGCTAGTCTGCACAGGGGGTATGAATGAGTTCCTCCCTGTTTGTTTATGTACCACATCACTGTGGTGTTGTCTGTTCTTATCAATAGCTGGCCTGGATGCAGTAGGTCTTTGAAGGCCATAATAGCATTTTGTACTGCTAGCATTTCCTTTTGATTGATGTGTAGGTGCTTCTCTTTTTGGGACCATTTGCCCTGAATGCACTGATCTGTCATGTGCGCCCCCCAGGCATAGTCCGAGGCGTCTGTTGTGATGATCTGATTTGCTTGAGGCATGCAGAAGGGGAGACCTATGTTTCTTTGGCATGCTTGAGCCCACCACAGAAATTCCTTTTGAAGACATGGAATGAGTGGTATAATTTGTTTCCAAACTGTGGCTGTTTTTTAGGTACCATTGAAGTTTCCTCATATGCAGCTTTGCACATGGGATCAGCAGGATGCAAGATGCCATGAATCCCAGAGCCTGCAGGACTTTCCTTGCAGTCAGCCTGGTGAAGGTTGCCATTTTTCTGAAGTATTGAGATAGTTGCCCTTGCTTCTCTGGCGTGAGGTAGGCCATCTGGGTGTTTGTATTCAAGCTGGCACCCAGGAAAATTATTGCTTGAGAGGGTATTAGTTTTGATTTATTTTGTAGACTGTGTATCCCAGAAAGTTCAACAACTTTATTACAAACGCCAGGCGTTTCAGAAGTATGTGCTTGCTGTCCGCTTGGATCAGGCAGTCATCCAGATATGGGTATATTTGTATCCCTTGAAGTCTGCAGAAGGCAATTACTGATGCCAGGCATTTCGTAAACACTCTGGGCGCAGTAGATAAGCCACAGGGCAATGCAGAGAATTGATAATGGGTTGAACCTGCAAGAAATCTGAGGTATCTTCTGCAATCTTGTCTGATAGGGACATGCAGGTATGCCTCCTTGAGGTCCAATGTTACCAGCCAAGACTCCTTGCCCAGCATGGGAAGAAGCTGCTGTAATGTGAGCATCTTGAATTTTGGTACGAGTAAATATGTGTTTAGGATGGATAGGTCCAAAATAGGTCTCCAATCTTTGTCCTTCCTTGGTACCAGGAATAGTCTGGAATAAAAACCTTGACCTTGTTCTTTTGCAGGTACCTCTTGAATAGCTTTCATGTCCATGAGAGCTGAAATTTGTTTTTGTGCCTCTGCCATTTGATTTTGTGGCAGGTTTGGCATGCCTCTCATTTTTGGAAGGGTGTGAAAGTGGAATCTGTAGCCTCTGTCTATAATGCCCAGGATCCATTTGTCTTTTGTGACAATATGCCAATTTTTTGAAAATAATGCCAGTTTTCCGCCTAAAGGTGCTGCCATTAAAGCTTTGCTTGGCATGCAAAGGGGAAAGTCATTGTGTCTGCTTTCTGAATGACTGTGATCTATCTTCTCCACCTCTTGGTGTAGGTGCTTGCCATTGTCTGACTCTAAATGATCCTTGAGATTGCCCTCTACACCCCTCGGGCGCCTGTATCTACCTCTTTGAGGTCTGTCCGTGGCTGGAAAGGGCCAATTTTTTGAAGGCCAATTTCTGCTGAAACGTGGAGGTTGTACCTGTAAGAAATATTTCACTGTTTGCATTGGTCTTGCCTTTTCCTTCATTTTCTTTAGTACCTCCTCAGCTTTAACACCAAACAGTACATCTTTTTGAAGAGGTGCATCTAGTAATTTAGCTTTGACATGATCTGGTAAGGTTTGCTCTTTGAGCCAAGCATGTCTACGTATGACAGACCCTGTAACAGCAGCTCTACACGAGGCCTCTAAAGCATCAAAACCACATTGCAAGGTATGTTTACCCACTTGCTCTGCACTATGCAACAAATCCTGCAACTCCTTTAAATCTGGTTGCTCAGGTTGTGACATTTTGCTTTTCAACTGAGATAACAAAAACTGTTGATACTTTAACATATGGAACTGACAGTTTAATGCCCTCATGGTTAAAGTGGCCGAGGTGTATACCCTTTTCCCCCACCTTTCTAAAGCTCTGGAATCTCTCTCTGAAGGTAATGGGTTTTTGGCAGTAGAGGCCTTAATTCCCTTGGGACCCTGTGAAATAGTTTCTGGGTCAGCAGCATGGCTTTTGTATAGGAATTGGTGTGAGTCAGGAACCCGGTAATACCTGTCAGGTTTAACAGGAGCGGAGGGTAAAGAATCTGGGTTGAGGCTGGCTTCTGTGTACACATCATCTAATATATCCAAGACAGGAGGGATAGCCAGGGGCCTGTGCTGGGGAAGCAAGAGAAAATCCCTGAGCCTTTTCTTGGAATCTGAGTAATCTTGGCCTTCCCAGTGAAAGTGTTCCCTCAAGGTATGTAAGGTATCCCCAAAAGAATAGTCCTCAGGGGGGGAGACAGAGGGAATGGACTCCTCAGCATCAGAGTCTTCAAAAGGGGAATATGAATATTCCTGGTCCTCAGAATGTTCTGAGGTAATAGAGGCTTGGCCTGAGGAGGGGTATTCTTCCTCCAATCTGGGCCTTTTGTCCGAAGGGGGTTGAGAACCCCTGATAAGAGTAATCAAATCCTCAGCCATTTTGAGCATCTGTTTTTTTAGGCATGGGGCCTTGAGAGGGGCTCTGTGGAGCTTGTCTTTTAGTTTTCATGGCTGCTTTAGATTTTGTGAAAGCCTTAATGGAAAAAGAGGAAGGCCCAAAGACACCTTGAGAAGTGGCAGGTCTGTCTAAACTCTGAGTTTCCCCGCCAAGAGTGGCGTCGGTATCTGTAGTTGGAGTGGGGGCCGAGGAGCCTGCGACCTCGGGCACAGAAGACACTGCTAAAGAAGAGTCATCGGTACTCAGGGGCTGCGTAGGCACCTCGCTGAGAACCGGAGCACCGGTACCCAGCTTTAGCGGGGTGTCGGTAGAAGTCGCGGACCTCATATGTCGGTCCTTATCTTTGCGTCTTTTACTCAAAACTGGAGTTGGAGTATCCGACGACATAATGTAATTAAATTTTTTACCAAAATAGTGTTGGGCGAACTCCGCCCGACGCTTAATAGTGCGTTTGTTGAATCTAGCACAAAAATGGCAGGCCGAGACGTCGTGGTCTGGGCCTAAGCAAGGAATACAGAAGGAATAGAAATCCTTATGCGGTATTTGCTTCCCACATGAAATGCAATTATTAACTTTGTCTGACATCGGTCTGAGGCAAGAAAAGTTTCCCCAACGGGGTACTTAGCTTTCAAGAAGACTTCGGCTGAAATATTTTCGTAAATCTCAGGAGCTGGCCGACCGGCACTTGCGAACTGCTTCTGCTTCGGGCACCACGCGGCAAGAAAGACTGAAGAAAATGGCGTCGGCTGGTTCTTTTATACCCCTGCCACACTGACGTCAGGGAAGAAGCGACGACAACCGACGCCGGACCTAGACTTTGGAATTCGGCCGACCGAGGACCCGCCTGACGGCAGGATAACCCCATTTGTTATGATTGCAGCTGTATGCACGATGAACATCTATACAGCAGCATACAGAACAGAAGGACACCTAAAGTTATGACAAGATTTTACACAACTATACTATGTACTTCTGTTCATATGCTGCTGTATCCATAACATGAGGGAGAATGCAAATGTTCATGCTACTGAGGATAGGGAGGAAGAACAGAGACCTTTTCCACGAAGGTATGAAAAATGACCCTGGCAAAACCTGTTCTGGACCTGGAAATGATATCCAACTTGCAATGTTTGGTGAAAGTGTGAACAGATTACCATGCAGCTGCTTCTAAAATAGCAGTTGCATCCAAACCTTAAAGAAGGCCCCAGAGGAGGATACTGCCCTAGTGGAATGTGCCTTCAATGGGAAGGGGAGCCTTTTGCCATAGGCTGTGCAGCAAAGAGAATAGTTTGAGAGATCCAAGAGGAAATGGTTTGCTTGGAAACAGGGTGTCCCAGGGCACTTGGGTAATAGGAGATAAACAGCCTATCAGACTTAAGAATGGATCTGGTTTTGGCTAAACAGTATCAGAGTTGTCTATGTGCATCCAGGGAGTGCAGGGTCCTTTCGCTGGAGGTCTGTGGTGAAGGGATGAAGGTATGAAAATTGATGGTCTGATTAAGGGAAAGTTTGTTAACTACCTTGGGCATGTAGGATGGGTTAGTATGTAGGCAAACCCTGTCCTTGTGGAAAACTGTAAAAGGGGAGAGGCCATGAGGCCTTGCCGTTCAGAGACCCTTCTGGCTGAAGTAATGGCCACCAAAAGAATGTTTTTTCATGTGCAGTGCTTCAGACTGCAGTCCTTAGCTGGTTCAAAGAGTGGTAAGGTCAGCTTTTCCAATACAAAATTAAGATCTCAAGGAGGAGGAGTAGGCTTTCGTGGAGGTCTAATACGTTGTACCCCTTTTAAAAAGGACTTAACTTCTAGTCTGGAAGCCAAAGGCGGGGAGAGAGGCTAACATGCTGAGATGGCAAATAGCTGTGTCTTAATGGAAGAATATGACAAGCCAGTGCTCATCAGTACACACAGGTAAGACAGAACCACTGGAGGCTCTACAGCCAGTGGTTGAAGTTGTTGTTTAAACACCAAACAGAAAACATTTTCCACTTGAATAGGCAAAATTATCTAGTAGTGAGTTTTCTGGCCTCCTGCAGAACCTGAATCACATCCTCAATATAAAGGTGTCTAAAGGGAATCAACACCTCATCACCCACAGTGTAAGATTCAGGGTGGAACTTTTGGGGGTATATGAGAGTTCCCTTCTCCTGTGTGAGTAGGTCCATCCTGAGGGATAACATGTGGTGATTACCCTTGGCTAGTTGATGTAGAAGGGAGAACCAGTGCTGCCTTAACCAAAAGGGGGTCACCAGCAAGATTTAAGGTGGTTTTCTCTGAATCTTCAGCATAACTTTTTGTATGAGAGGGAAGGGGGGAATGCATAAGTGACCATCCCCTTCCATGGGAAGGAAATAGCATCCACCTTCCATGCCCCAGGGGTGAATATCCTAGAGGAGTAAATTGGGAGTTGTCTGTTCATGGGGGAGGCAAACAGGTCTACCCGAGGTATACCCCATCGATGGTCCAGGAACACATCTCTGCTTAATATCCATTCGTGGGATGAAGTCATGGACCTGCTTAGAGCATCTGCCACCACATTCTCAGTAGAGGGTATGTAGACAGCTAGAAGGGATACTTGTCTCTGTTAGGCTTTCTCATCCACCCCCCACCCCACCCCCATTTGTTGAGCTACCACAGTACAGTGGTGTTCTGTGTACCATCTCAGCACTCCTGGCAGGATTTCAGCCTTGAAGACTTGGAGGGCAAATATCAAGGCTCTCATTTCCTTGAGGATGATGTGTTCCCTCTGTTGTGGAAGGGTCTATGTGTCCCTCACTCTCAAGTCCCCTAAGGTTCCCCCCCCCAACCAGAGTCTGAAGCATCTGTGTACAAATCCTGATTGGGGGGAAGGGGTTGTAGGGGGAGACCATGATGGGCATAAATGTGGGCAATCCCACCATTTCAGCTCCCTGGATAGGCAGGGAAGGGGGGATCACCACGAACTTCAGAGGGTGCAAGTGTCATTTCTAGACTGTCCTTAAGTACCACTGAAATTTCCTCATGTGTAACCCCCTTGCTAAGGGTACCATGGGAATGCTGGAGGACATGAATACCAGGAGTCTCAGAAACTCCCTGGCTGACAGGGTTTGGAGAGAAAGAATTCCCTGGAAATAAGAGGTTAGGGCCAGAATCTTGTCTGGAGGAAGACAGGCCATCATTTGCCCTGTGAGAATCCTGTATCCTAAGAACACATGATCCTGGGAGGGAGTCGGAGAAGATTTTTTAGGATTTATGGTAAACCCCAGGCTTCTCAGGAAGGAGATGGTGTAGTCCAGGTGCTGTTGGACCATCTTCAGGGCCGATGCCTGGATGACAATATCATCCAGATAAGGGAAGAGTTGGAACCCCGGTGTTCTGGCAAAAGCAATGACTGGGCTAGACACTCTGGAAAACACATTTGGGGCCAGAGAGAGATCAAACAGCAAAGCACAGAAAGTACAGTTGTGTACCTACCATAAATGTAGATGTTCGAGTGTATTCACTGTTGCGGTCATTACACTTGGGTTATCCGGCTGGCAGGCTACCTTCAGTCGGCCTGAATTCCAAAGTCCTGGTCCGTCGTCGGTTGCTGTCGCCTCTTCCCTGACGTCAGTGCGCCAGGGGTATATAAGATGCAGCCAATGACATTTTCTTCAGTTTTTCTTGCCCCAGATGTCAGGTGCCCCCAAGAAGGTAGGCAATCATATTGCTTATAAAAACAAAGTAAAATAAAAACAATATCTTCATCTACAAGCAAATACACCACATAGGTTGTATAAGATAGAGAAGCATAGATAAGTCCCAGCAAAGAAAGGGGGATGGAGGATGGGTAACCTGGACTGCAACAGTGAAAACACTCGCACATCTACATTTATGGTAGGTACACAACTGTACTATGTTCAACGTGTTTCACTGTTGCAGTCATTACACTTGTGTTGAATCCCAAAGCTGAGGTAGGGCGGCTGGGTCTAAATAGGATAAGGAATGGCTATGAGGCCCTGCAGAACTGCAGTGGCAAAGCCTGCTCTGGATTTAGAGTAAAGAGTTAAGTGATAATGCTTGGTAAAGATGTGCACTCAACTCCAAGCTGCAGCCTCCAAAATTTCCTTGGTTGGTACTCCTCTGAGAAAGGCTGCTGAAGTGGCTGCTGCCCTGGTAGAATGTGGGCTTATATTCTTATGCACCGACTTGCTGTGCATAGCAAAAACAAATGCAGTGTCCTACCCATTTTGAAATAATCTGCTTTGAGATGGCCTTTTCTTGTGATCCTGCAGCATATGCTACAAACAGTTGCTCATTTTTTCTGAAAGCTTTTGTTTTGTCCAAGTAGAAGCGTAGCTGCCTGTGTATGTCCAAAGAGTGCAGAAGTCTCTCCCCTTTATTCTGGGGATTTGGATAAAATGTTGGCAAATGAATGGCTTGGTTCAGAGCCACACTGGATACTATCTTTGGCATAAATGTTGGGTTTGTCCTTAGAGAAACCCGGTCCGGATTAAAAATGATAAAAGGTTCCACTGCCATTAATGCCTGTAACTCTGAGACTCTTCTTGCTGAAGTTATTGCTAGGAGCAAAGCAGTTTTCCATGATAAGAATTTTATGTCAGCTGTATTGGCAGGCTCAAAAGGCGGTAGTGTGAGCTTTTCTAAGACAAAGTTGAGGTCACATGTAGGTATCGGTGCTCTCCTTGGGGGTCTTATGTTTTTTGCCCCTCTGAGGTACTGTCTTAGCACTGGATGAGAGAAAATAGGAGGTTCCATATTGTAATGAGTTGAAATGGCAGAGGCATGGATCTTAATTGATGAGAAGGATAGGCCTTTGTCCAGCATCTCAGTTAGGTATTGTAAAATCTGAGGAAGTGGTTCAAGTCCTTGTGCCTGGTTCCAAAGCACAGAATCTCTTCAATTTTTCTGTATAAGATTTCCTGGTGCTGGGCCTCCTGGCTTCCAAAATGACATCCATAACAGCTTTAGAGAGAGGTGTATTCTGAGTGGCTATATTATCCACCATGCAGCCAGATTTAAGGTTCTGAGTTGGCTGTGCAGGATCTGATTGTTTTGTTGAGTCAGAAGATGAGGAATTAGAGGTAAAGTCCAGGCTAGGCCTTGAGACAAGCTCTTTAGGACTGGGTAACAGTGCTTGTGAGTTATAAGTCCTTGTGCAGAATCTCTGTAGTTGGTAGTTGTGAGGGGAGTCGAAGAGATCTATGTCTGGGCATCCCCATTTCCTTGTTATCTTGCTGAAGACCTGTGGATTTAGTTACCACTCGTGAGGGTCCATGAGGTTTCTGCTTAGTTCGTCTGCAGAGAATTTTTTTTTCTGGCAGGAATTGTGCCTGCAGATGTACTTGATAGGTCAGTGCTGTGTTCCACAAGGTCATGGCCTGCCTGCAGAGGGGGGTAGGAATGTGTGCCCCCTTGCTTATGAACCACATAACTGTAGTATTGACAGTCTTTAGTAATAGTTGTCCTGGATGTAGTAGATCCTTTAAGGCTGTCAGGGCATTCTGTACAGCTAGCATCCCTTTTTGACTGATGTAAAGATGCACTTGGTCCATGGGCCACGTGCCCTGAATACATTTTCCTGCCATGTGTGCTCCCCAGGCATAATCCGATGCATCTGTTGTTAGTGTCCACCTGGCTGTGGGTAAAGTGAAAGGCTGTCCCTTGTGGTGACAGGCCAGTGCCCACCATCGAAACTCCTGTTGCAGACAGGGAATAAGAGTTTGTATTGTTTCCAGGCTGTGGCAATGTTGAGTCCAAACACTTTTTAGGTACCATTGTAGCTTCCTCATATGCAGTCTTGCATATGGAATTAGCAGGATGCAAGATGCCATGAAGCCCAAAGCCTGCAGAATGTTTCTTGCAGGTAGCAGAGTCTTTGTTGCCATCATTTGAAAGTAATGAGTCAGTTGCCTTTGCTTGTCTGGCATGAGATAAGCCATCTGGGCAGTTGTATTTAAGCTTGCACCCAGCAATATTATCTCTTGAGAGGGCACTAGTTTTGATTTCTTTTTGTTTACTGTGTATCCTAGGCAAATTAGTAATTCTTTTACAAACGCCAGATGCTTTAGTAGAATGTCCTTGCTCTCTGCTTGAATAAGGCAGTCGTCCAAGTAGGGATATATTTGAATTCCTTTTTGTCTGCAAAATGCAATTACAGGTGCCAGGCATTTTGTGAAGACCCTGGGCGCAGTAGATAAGCCAAAGGGCAGTGCAGAGAATTGGTAATGCATTGAGCCAGCTATGAATCTGAGGTATCTTCTGCAAGATTGTCTGATTGGGACATGCAGGTATGCCTTTTTCAGGTCCAAAATTAACTAGCCATACCTTCTTGCCCAGCATGGTTAGAAGTTGCTGCAGTGTCAACATCTTGAATTTTGGAACATCCAGGAAAGTATTTAGAATTGACAGGTCCAGTATTGGTCTCCAGGCTTTGTCCTTTCTGGGTACCAATAAAAGTCCGAGTAAAATCCTTGCCCCTGTTCTTGCTGTCGTACTTTCTGAATAGCTCTCATGTCCATGAGAGCAGAAATTTGTTTTTGTGCCTCTGCCCATTGGTTTTGTGTCAGGTCTGGCATACCTTTTGACCTTGGTAGGGTGTGAAAGTGGAACCTGTAACCCTGAGTAACAATATACAGTACCCATTTGTCCTGGGAGATCATGTGCCAATTTTGTGAAAAAAGTGCTAGTTTTCCCCCTAAGGGTGCTGTCAAAAGGCAAGTGCTTGGCTTTTGTAGAAGGAAGTCATTGGGACTGTTTCCTATAAGGTTGTGATTTGTCTTCTTTGCCTTTGGGGGCAGAAGCACCCCATTGCTTAGGTCTGCATGAGCCTTGGGGCTGAGATCTGCTTCTTGGGCGTCTGTATCTGCCTCTTTGTGGCCTGTCTGACACTGGAAAGGACCAATTTTTAGAAGGCCAGTTCCTCCTAATCTAGGTGGCTGAACCTGTAAGAAATCCTTTACTGCCTGCATTGATTTTGCCTGCATTGATTTTGCTTTATCCTCCATTTTCTTTAACACCTCTTCTGCCTTAACATCAAAGTATCATGCTGTAATGGAGCATCCAATAATTTTGCTTTAACATGATCAGGTAAACTTTGTTCCTTTAACCAAGCATGCCTTCGAATGGCAGAGCCTGTAACTGCGGCTCTGCAAGAAGCCTCTAATGAATCAAAACCACATTGCAGAGTATGCTTTCCCACTTGTTCAGCTGCATGCAATAAATCCTGCATTTCCTTATTGTCAGGACATTCTGAGCTTGTAAGCATTTTCTGTTTTAGCAAAGACATTAGGTATTGTTGATATTTAAGCATGTGAAACTGGCACTTTAAAGCCCTTACAGCTAAAGTAGCAGAAGTGTAAACTTTTTCCCCCATCTATCCAGTGCTCTAGAATCCCTATCAGAGGGAACAGGGTTTTTTTGCAGTGGAAGCCTTGACCCTCTTTGGGTCCCTGAGAAATTGTTTCTGGGTCAGCAGCAGGGTTTTTATAAAGAAATTTATGCGAGTCTGGGACCCTGTAGTACCTATCTGGCTTGACTGGTGCAGGGGGTAAAGACTCAGGAGACAAACTGGATTCAGAAAAAACATCAACAATATCTAGTACAGGGGGGATAGCAAGGGGCCTGTGCTGAGGGAGTACAAAAAAGTCTCTGAGCCTTTTCTTGGATTCTGAATAATCCTGGCTCTCCCAATGGAAATGCTCCCTCATGGTGTGCAGGGTTTCCCCAAAAGAGTAATCCTCAGGAGGAGAGGCTGAAGGGATAGATTCTTCAGCATCAGAGTCCACATAGGGAGGAAGAGAATATCCCCGTTCTGAAGAGGAATCAGAAGAAATAGAAACCTGGTCAGAGGAGTCATAGTCAGTGTCTTGCCTAGGCCTTTTATCTGGAGGGAGATGGGAACCCCTGATCTAAGTAATTAGGTCCTCGGCAATTTTAAGCATCTGTTTCTTAGGCATGGATGACTGTCCAGGGGAATGCTGTACTTGTTTCTTTGTCTTTAATGGTGTTTTAGAGTTTGCCTTGGCTGCTGAAGTGGACTTGATAGTAAGCTGTGTAGGTGTGAAAACACCCTCAGAAGCCGATGCCTGCTCAGCGGCTCCGTACCCATCTGAGGGAATAGTTTCCGTAGGCCCAATACCTTGAATTTCCAGAGGCCTAGATGTCTCCTCGTGGGAGTCGGAGGCGGCCTGTGGCTCTGAGGTAGCGGGTGACAGGGGCTGCGAAAGCGCCTCACTGAGAACCGGCGAATGGCCTAGAAGAGGCTTCGTCAGTTTTGGACGTCGGATGCCTGTCTTTTTCTTTGCGTTTTTTATGAATTCCGGTCGATTGTTCCAATGGCATTATGTAGTTAAACCTTTGGCCAAAATAATGTAAAGCAAAATCAAACAGACGCTTAATAGTGCGTTGGTTCAATCTAGCACAAAACCGACAACTAGCAACGTTGTGGTCAGGGACTAGGCAAGGAATACAGTAATAGTGAAAATCCTTATGAGGTATTTGCTTCCCACAAGAAATACAATTGTTAACTTTTACTGACATTGGTCTGGAGCAAGAAAAAGTTTCCCCAATGGGGTACTTAGCTTTATTGAATACTTCGGTTCTGAAATTCAATTTTGAAAATCTCAGGAGTCGTCCGACCGGCACTTGCAAACTGCTTTTGCTTCAGGCACCGCGCGGCAAGAAAGATTGGAGAAAATGGCGTCGGCTGCATCTTATATACCCCTGGCACACTGACATCAGGGAAGAGGCGACAGCAACAGACGCCGGACCAGGACTTTGGAATTCAGGCCGACTGAGGGTAGCCTGCCAGCAGGATAACCCAAGTGTAATGACTGCAACAGCGAAACACGATGAACATCTGAAAATGTGCAGAACCCACTGAAATGCGAAGGAATTTCCTGAAGACTGCATGGATTGGTATGTGCAGGTAGGCATCATTTATGTCCAAGGACACTGTGTATGCCTGAGAAAGGATCAGTGTAAGGAGAGTAGGAAGGGTCAGCATCCGAAAGGATGGGACCCAAGAAAGGTATTCAGATGGGACAGATCCAAGATGGGTCTCCAGGGACCTTCATTCCTGGGGACCAGAAACATTCTGGAATAGAAACCTTTCCCTCACCTCTAGGGGTACCTCTTAGATAGTACCTCGACAGATTAGGGCATGCAGGACTGGAGGATAGTAAATCATTTGGTCTCGAGAGAGTTGAGAAATGCCTCTGAAGGTTGGACTGGATTCCCACACCATGAAATAACCCTGTTGTATGACTGAGAGGACCCAAGAGTCCTGGGTAATCTGTTTCCATGAAAGGACAAAGAGATGCAGGGAGAGAGGGGTTGCTGGGCTTTGGGCCTAGTAGTCAAAGACTATCAGGTTTGGCCAGAAAAGGCTGTTTTTGTGCTGCAGTAAAGGGAAAAGACCTGGAAGGGGTCTGCTTCCTGGAATCTTTTTCCCTTTGGAGGACGCATGTCTAGGTTTAGGCGGCCTTCTCACAAAGGTTGTTCTTGCTGGGTAATTCCTCTGGAAGCAAGGAATTGGGGACACTAATATGTACCTTAGGTCCTGAAGTTCTTAGCCCTTCACCTGAAGGGCCTTAAAGAGCTCAGCAGCTGCTGAACCAAACAAAGCTTTGTTATCCAAGGGTGCATCCATCAGTTTAGATTTTATGTCATCTGGTAAAGGCTGTAGCCTAAGCCTGGAGTTTCTCCTGATGACAGAAAGTACAGTTGTGTACACTTACCATAAATGCAGATGTTAGAGTGTATTCACTGTTGCAGTCATCACACTTTGGCTATATGCCTGCACGTAGGTCTTAGTCGGCCCGAATACCAGAATCTTGATTTTTTTGTGTCTGTTGCTATTGCCCCTTCCATGACGTCAGGTCGTCAGGGGTATAAAACATGCAGCCGATGCCATTACATCAGTTTTTCTTGCCCCAGATGTCAGGAGCCCCCAAATTAGGAAGCTATTACTTGGTGTGGAACACCTCCAGTAAAAAGTAAATAACCCTGCCATAAAAGATCGCCATAAATAGGATTGGCAGAAAGGATATGGAAAGCCAGGGGTTGGAGGGAGGGAAACCAGGACTGCAACAGTAAATACACAATCATCTGCATTTATGTTAAGTGTACACAACTGTACTATGTTCTTCGTGTTTCACTGTTGCAGTCATCACACAGGGGTTGATTCCCAAAGCTGAAGAAGGGTGGAGGCAGTCAAGAAGTGTTGGGACTGGCTAGCAGGCCTGGTAAGACTGCTGTAGCAAATCTAGCTCTAGATTTAGAAAAAATAGGTAAGTGGTAATGCTTGGTAAAGATGTGTACAGAGCTCCAGGTTGCCGCTTCCAGGATGTCCCTGGTAGGGACTCCCCTGAGAAATGCTGTAGAGGTTGAAGCAGCTCTAGTGGAATGAGTTCTGATCCCCAGAGGGGAAGGTTTTCCATGGTGCTTGTAGCAGAAATAGATGCAGTGCGTTATCCATTTGGAAATGATTTGCTTTGAAATGGCCTTGCCCTCTGCCCCTGTAGCAAAGCTAGCAGCTGGTCAGATTTTCTGAAAGGCTTAGTCCTGTCAAGGTAGAACCTGAGCTGTCTGTGCACATCCAAGGAGTGCAGAATCCTTTCCCCTTTATTCTGAGGATTAGGGAAAAAGGATGGCAAATGGATGGATTGGTTTAAAGCCACACTGGATACCACCTTGGGCATAAAGGAAGGGTTAGTCCTGAGGGAAACCCTGTCAACATGGAAAATAATGAAGGGCTCCACCGCCAATAGTGCCTGTAATTCAGACATTCTTTCTTGCTGAAGTAATATAGCTAGAAGTGAAGCTGTTTTCCAAGAGAGGAATTTTAATTCTGCAGAAGCAGCAGGTTCAAAGGGGGGGGGGGGTGAGCTTCTCCAGTACAAAGTTAAGGTCCTAGGTCGGGGTGGGAGCTCTCCTAGGGGGCCTTAAATTGTTAGCTCCTCTCAGGAATGGATTGATGAGAGGGTGAGAAAAGAGAGGAGGCTCAGTATTATGAGCTGTTATGGCAGAGGCATGAATCTTAATGGATGAGAAAAATAGGCCTCTGTGGAGCAGCTCTGCTAGGTAAATCAAGGATTTGAGGTAAGCTGGGGCACAGCTGTGTCCTTTACTTGAGACTGACTCCAAGAACAATAGCTTTTCCACTTTTCAGCATAGGATTTCCTAGTACTAGGCAATTTGGCCTCAAGGATGACATCCAGCACCTGTTTGATAAGGGATGCTGGTGGTGCATTTAGGGAATAAGCCAGGCTGCAAGATTTAGGGTTTGCAGTTGTGGATACAGAATCTGTCCCTCCTGCTGAGACAGCAGGGAAGGTGTGTGATGCAGTTGCCAAGGTGGCACTGCTGTCAGACTGCGTAGGAGTAGGTACCAGTGTTGATGTGACCAGTCTGGTGCAATAAGGATTGCCCTTGGCCTGTCCTGTTTGATCTTGAGTAGTACTTTTGAGAAGATGGGCAGAGAAGGCTAGGCATAAATTGAGAGGTTTTCCCATGTAAAGGATAGGGCACCCACCTTCCAGGCTCTGCTGTGAGGGTTCCTGGTGCAAAATTTGCTCAATTGGTGGTTTTGGTGGGAGGCAAAACTGTCCACCTCCAGTATTCCCTACCTCTGGGTTAGACATTTGAATGAGTTGGGTTCCAGTTTCCACTTGTAAGGGTCCAGAAGATTTCTGCTTAAGTCGTCTGCCAGTGAATTTTGCTTGCCTGGCAGGAATGGAGCTTGTAGGTGAACTTGGGTGCTCTAGGCTTTGTTCCACAGAGCCATGGCTAACCTGCAGAGTGGGTAAGAAAGAGTTCAGCTCCGCTTGTTTATGTACCACATAACTGTGGTGTTGTCTGTCTTTACCAGGAGCTGTCCTGGAAGGATAAGGTTTTTGAAGACTGTCAGAGCATACTGTACAGCTAGCATCTCTTTTTGATTGATATGCAGGGGAATTTATTATGGGCTCCATTTGTCTGCTATGTGAGCACCCCATGCATAGCCTGATGTATCTGTTGTCAGGGTTTGGGCGGCGAGGGGTTGAGTGAAAGGAAGTCCCTCGTTGTGGTTGCATGCTTCTGCCCACCAAAGGAACTCTGCCCTTAGACAAGGTATGATAGGAATCACGGTTTCCAGGTCCTGACAATGTTGACACCAGAGACTTTAAGTACCACTGAAGTTTCCTTGTATGCAGTCTTGCATACGCAATTAGCAGAATGCATGAGGCCATGAACCCTAGGGCTTACAGTATTTTCCTTGGAGATAGCTGGGTTTTGTTGGCCATTAGTTTGAAATAGTTTGTCAAATGGACCTGCTTTTTCTGGAGTGAAGAATGCCATCTGGAAAGCTGTGTTCAAGCTTGCTCCCAGGAATATAAATTGTTGGTTGGGCACCAGTTGCGATTTATTTTTGTTAATGGTGTATCCCAGTGAAGTTAGAAGTCGTTTTACAAATGCCAGGTGCTGAAGTAGCAATTTCTGACTGTCCTCCTGAATCAGGCAATCGTCCAAGTATGGGTAGATTTGAATATTTCTATGCCTGCAGTATGCAATGGCTGGAGCCAGGCATTTTGTGAATACTCTGGGCGCAGTAGATAAGCCAAAGGAAAGTACAGAGAACTGACAGTGCATGGAGTCTGCCCTAAAACGGAGATTTTTCCAGCAAGACTCCCTTATGGGGATATGCAGATAAGCTTCTTCGAAGTCTAGGGTGACTAACCAGGCACCCTCGGCCAGCATAGGAAGAAGCTGTTGCAGTGTAAGCATTTTGGGACCATCAGAAAGGTGTAGAGAATTGATAGATCGAGGATAGGGCGTCAAGAGCCCACTTTTCTGGGCACCAGAAACAGTCTGGAGTAGAAACCCTGTCCCCTTTGTTCTACTGGAACAGGTTGAATAGCCCTGATATGGAGAAGGGAAAGTATTTGCTTTTGAGTCTCTGCCCCACTGGTTTGGAGGAAGGTCTAGCAACCTGCTTGGAGTTGGCTGTGAGTGGAAGTAGAATCTGTATCCCTGGGATACAAAGTTTAGAACCCATCAGTCCTGAGTAATGCACATCCAGTTTTTTGCATGAAGGGCGAGTTTTCCTCCTAGGGGTGCAAGTACTTGGTCATGGCTGGGAAGGATAACTGGAAAGTCATTGTGAACTTGAACTTTTTCCATATGGGGGTTGCTTACCACTCCCTGGTTTTGAGGTGGAAATACTCCATCGTTTAGATCTCTGCATACTTTGAGACTGTAGTCTTGTTGGTCTGTTTCCCCTGGGTTTGGACTGAGAAGCCCCGAGACGGAACGGAAAGGACCAGTTTTTTGAAAGCCAATGCCTACTGAATCTAGGTGGCTGCACCTGTAAAAAAACTTTGAAGGTTTGCATAGATGTAGCTTTTTCTTCCATGTTTTTAAGAACTTCTGCTTTTGTGCCAAACAAACGCTCCTGATTTAATGGAGCATCTAGTAATTTTGCTTTGATATGGTCAGGCAAGGCTTGTTCCTTTAGCCAAGCATGCCTTCTCAGTACAGACCCCAGTGACAGCAGCCCTGCAAGATGCTTCTAAGGCATTGTCATTTAAGGTTTGTTAAAAAACCTGCATAGCCAGTCATAAGAGGGGGTAGTTCCCTTCATTGTTATTCAGTTTTTCTGCCTTATAAAAGTGGTACAGTTTGAAATATTTTCTGCTTAAACTGTGAGCTTTGGCCAGCTAAGACATGCATGTAATCAGTTGAACGTGTAAGTGAAGTTAAGTAAATCTTTATCTGCACTTTTTTCAAATACATGATTTAAATTAATTTGTGTTGCATTGAGCAATATCTAGCTGGAAGTAGTGACTCTGCTTTTTCAGTAGGTCCCCACCCACCCTCTTTGCTTTTGTTTTGGTGTTAATCTTGGCGGCTTTGAAACTGCCAGCCCCTCTTGTAAATTTGCTCTTGGATACTCCTCCTGGGCCCATCTCATTGGCTCAATCAAAAAAAAAAAATTTGTTGTCCTTTTTATCTGCATTTACTGTATTTGTGTTTCTTCCTACTTTATTTTGCTTTTGCGTCATCTTAAAAGTACACAATTGTATTTATAACTGCTTGGTGTAGCTCATTCTAAGCCTTTTAGTTTAAGCACTTGGGCTTCAGACCAGTTGTTTTACATTAAGGTGGTTTGTGGTCTGCACTGTAGTGGCAGAAAAGGTAGTTTACATCCTTCTAAGTTGGGAACTGCTGATTGAGGGCTCAGTGTCTGTTATTCTAAAAGTGTATTAGTTCTGGTTTAAGCACTTGGGCTTCAGGCCAGTTATTTTACATTAAGTAGATTTGTGGTCTGCACTCTTGTGGGGGGAGAGGCTGGACTCTGCCCTTCTGAGCTGGGAATTTCTGGTTAAAGGCTTATAGTGCCTGCATATTTGAACTGTTTCTTACTGAAATTGATGCACCTTGTTTGCTGTAGCATAGACTAGATCCAGGCCTGCTGAATCTAGCTTTGTTTGTATGCTTGTTGTTTGCTTGCTTAATTCCCTGAAATGCTAATTCCACCCAAAACATGGCTTTTTAGTGCTTCTGTGGATCCCTGGTGATATCTGCATTGCTTACTGTACTTATTTCCTTGTTTCACTTGAAAAAAAGTTACTGTTTGACGTTTTTGCATTTAAGTTACCTGTAACACAGTCGCAGGCTACACACTCAGGTGCGCTAGCCTCCTCTGTGTATTTAAAGTAATTTAAGCTCTGCATTTCTGTTTCTGAAAAAAAAAAAATCCTTGTTTTCCCGCCTTCCTGAACTAGTCTAGTCCAGTTTTCAGGCTTGCTGAATCCAGGACTGTGGTAAAGGTTCCTGTGTTGCCCATATTATACTTGGATACTTAGGTGGCCTCCTTGTTCACTGAGAGAGAGGGAACTCTGAGCAGACTATCTGTCCCTGTAGGAGTGGTCCCAGCCCAGCAACTTGTAGCTCATTGGCCATTTTGGGCTAATTTCCATCCTTTTTGATCTCCCTGGTATAAAAACCACTTAGCGCGGTTTTGTGCACCGTGCAGCGCTGTTTAGCTGCGGTTAAACTATTCCAGGCTCCACGAAGTCGGCACTTCAGTTTTTCCCTTGAAACTTGAAACACTACAACCCAGCACTAGGAATAAGGCAATTTAAGACCAGCACTTATTAAAACTAGCACTAGCTTACAGATTGCACTTCAGCCCTATACTCAGGAAGTATAAGGTTCTTTACTCATCCAATCAGCAATACAGTCCCAGCCATCTATTCAGGCATGTTCAAGGGACAGCTTCAGGTGTGCTCTCCGGTCCAGCTAGTGAGCTAGTGAATCTGGGCATCCTGAGGCAATGCTACAGTTGCCTCATGTACACAGACAACCCCCTCCTCCTCCCAACCAACACAAAAAAGAAGTTATGTTCTTACCATAACGTTCCATGTGGAGTGTTCATCTTGCCTTTGTTCTTACACACGGGTCCGAGTCGGCCGCATAGCAAAGCTCTGCATCTTAGAGAAGCTCGAGACCAGGCTATATCCCACAATCCTCCCTGCCATTACTCAGATCTAGTTTGCAAGTAAACCAGACCAACCAAAAACCTCAGGTGATAAGGCTACACACTACACACTGCCACAGAACTCAGAGACACTCTCTCACTTAACAAATTAACTAAGGGTAGTGAAATATACCCCATGAGGCAAGAAAAGTACAGTTTTGTACCTACCATAAATGTAGATGTTCGAGTGCTAATACAGCTGCAGTCATAACAGATGGGTTCTCCTGCCGTCAGGCGGGTCCTCGGTCGGCCGAATTCCAAAGTCTAGGTCCGGCGTCGGTTGTCGTCGCTTCTTCCCTGACGTCACTGCGACAGGGGTATAAAGGAACCAGCCGACGCCATATTCTTCAGTTTTTCTTGCCCCAGATGTCAGGTGCCCCCCAGAAGGAAGGCAATACATAAATTTGTGTAATAATGCAGTGCAATATAATCAAAATACAGTAGTTGCAAGCAAATACATCATAAATGAATACCCCAATTAGGTTGTATGAGGATGTGCTAGCCTGTAGGCCTGTCCCAAGAGGGGAAGGAGGAAGGGAAACCTGGACTGCAGCTGTATTAGCACTCGAACATCTACATTTATGGTAGGTACAAAACTGTACTATGTTCATCATGCATACAGCTGCAGTCATAATAGATGGGTAGAATCCCAAAGCTAAGAAAGGGGTGATAGGCACTAGGTGGAACTAGGAGGAGCCAAAATGCCCTGCAAGACTGCAGTGGCAAAGCCTGCTCTAGATTTGGAGTATAATGGTAGGTTGTAGTGCTTGCAGAAGGTATGCACAGAACTCCAAGTGGCTGCTTCCAAAATATCCTTGGTAGGAACTTCTCTGAGGAAGGCTGCAGAGGTGGCTGTGGCCCTGGTGGAATGAGTTCTAATGCCTGTAGGTACAGTTTTGCCACGAAAGGAATAGCAAAAGCGTATGCAGTGGGCTATCCATTTTGAGATTGTCTGTTTGGAAATTGGCTCTCCTTGAGCTCCTACCGCATAGGCCACAAAGAGCTATTCTGATTTTCTGAAAGGCTTTGTTCTGTCCAAATAATAACGCAGTTGTCTGTGGATGTCCAAGGAATGTAGTAATCTCTCCCCTTTGTTTTGAGGATTAGGATAAAAAGTAGGTAAATGTATGGCCTGATTTAAAGCTACCCTGGATACCACTTTAGGCATAAAGGACGGGTTGGTTCATAAGGAAACTCTGTCCTGATGGAAGATGATAAAAGGCTGGACAGCCATGAGAGACTGTAGTTCTGAAACTCTACGAGCTGAGGTGATAGCCAGAAGGAAAGCTGTTTTCCAGGACAAATATTGCAAATCTGATGAGGCAGCTGGCTCAAAGGGAGGCAAAGTCAGTTTTTCCGGAATGAAATTAAGATCCCAGGCAGGTATTGGTTGTTTCCTTGGAGGTCTTAAATTCTTAGCCCCTCTGAGGAACTGTCTTGAGAGGATGAGAGAATAAAGGTGGATCAGTGTTGTATTCTGCAGAAATGGCTGAGGCATGGTGTAGTATTTGAGGTAAATTCAGTTTTCCAGGGTCTTGCCCTTTTTCTCATTCCAGACACAAACGTTTCCATTTTGCGGAGTAAGCCTTTCTAGTTGATGGCCTTCTGGCCTCCAAAATGACATCCTGCACCTCCTTGGAGAGTAGGGCCTGCTGTGATGCTAAGGAATCTTCCATGCGGCTAGATTGAGTGTTTTTAGCTGACTGTGAAGAGTTTTGAAGCTGTGCTGAGTCAGAAGAGGAGGCATTAGAGGCAGGGTCCCTGGTGGGGAATGCGTCAGGCTCCTCAGGAGTGGGTACCAGTGTTGCCTTGGCCAGTCCGGAGCAATGAGGATCATCCTGGGTCTGTCTGCTCTGATCTTCAATAGAAGTTTGGGCAGCAGAGGAAGAGGTGGGAAGGCATAAACTGTCATTGATGTCCAACTGAAAGAGAGAGCGTCCACTCTCCAGGCCTTTGGATGGAAGATCCTTGAGCAGAATTTTGTCAATTGATTTTTGTGGGAGGCAAAGAGATCTATGTCTGGCCTTCCCCATTCTTGGATTATTTCTGTAAAAACTTTTGGATGCAACTTCCATTCGTGTGGGTCGGTCATATTACTGCTTAGGTTGTCTGCCAGCGTGTTTTCCTTGCCTGGCAAGTACTGTGCTTGTAGTTCCATTTGTAAGTCCATGGCCATGTTCCAAAGTGACATGGCCAGTCTGCATAGGGGGTAAGAATGTGTTCCTCCCTGCTTGTTT
The DNA here is from genome assembly GCF_019279795.1 of Protopterus annectens. Taxonomy (NCBI): domain Eukaryota; kingdom Metazoa; phylum Chordata; order Ceratodontiformes; family Protopteridae; genus Protopterus; species Protopterus annectens. The sequence continues at coordinate 1,138,422 of NC_056737.1, read as the reverse complement.
ATGTACCACATAACTGTGGTGTTGTCCATTCTTATCAATAGTTGACCTGGTTGTAGAAGGTCCTTGAAAGCTATAATAGCATTTATTACTGCTAGCATTTCTTTTTGATTGATGTGAAGGTGCTTTTCTTTTTGGGAACATTGGCCCTGAATGCACCAATCTGTCATGTGCGCCCCCCAGGCGTAGTCCGAGGCGTCTGTTGTGATGACTATTTGCTTGAGGCTTGCTGAATGGAAGACCTGTGTTTGTTTGACATGCTTGAGCCCACCACAGAAATTCCTTTTGCAGACATGGAATTAGTGGTATTATTGTTTCCAAACTGTGGCTGTGTTGAGACCATATGTTTTTCAGATACCATTGTAGTTTCCTCATATGCAGCTTTGCACATGGGATTAGTAAGATGCAAGAGGCCATGAATCCCAGAGCCTGCAGGATTTTCCTTGCAGTCAGCCTGGTGCAATTTGCTAGTGTTCTGAAGTATTGAATTAGTTGCCCCTGCTTCTCTGGCGTGAGGTAGGCCATCTGGGTGTTTGTGTCCAAATTGGCACCCAGGAAAATTATCTTCCGAGAGGGTATTAGCCTTGATTTCTTTTTGATGACTGTGTATCCCAGAGAGTTCAATAACATTATTACATAAGCCAGATGTTTCAGAAGAATGTGCTTGCTGTCCGCTTGGATCAGGCAGTCGTCCAAATAGGGATATATTTGTATCCCTTGAAGTCTGCAGTAGGCAATTACTGATGCCAGGCATTTCGTGAACACTCTGGGCGCAGTAGATAAGCCAAAGGGCAATGCAGAGAATTGATAATGGGTTGAACCTGCAAGAAATCTGAGGTACCTTCTGCAATTTTGTCTGACTGGGATATGCAGGTATGCCTCCTTGAGGTCCAATGTTACCAGCCAAGACTCCTTGCCCAGCATGGGAAGAAGTTGCTGTAGAGTGAGCATCTTGAATTTTGGTACGAGTAGAAATGTGTTTAGGATGAACAGATCCAAAATAGGTCTCCAATCTTTTCCCTTCCTTGGCACCAGAAATAGCCTAGAATAAAAACCTTGACCTTGTTCATGCGTAGGTACCTCTTGAATAGCTTTCATGTTTATGAGATCTGTAATTTGCCTTTGTGCCTCTGCCCTTTGATTGTGTGGCAGGTTTGGCATGCCTCTCATTTTTGGAAGGGTATGAAATTAGAAGTTATGTACCTACCATAACGTTCCATGTTAGTTGTCTTCTCTCGCCTTCTTTCTTGCTGGATGGGTTCGGAGCCGATCCTCGGCTCCGACTCGGCACTTGCTTAGCTTGGGAACTCCTTTTACCAGCTCGAGGCAACCCTATATCCCATGATGCAAGGCGGGACTACCTCAGATCTCGTTTGGTAGCTAACCTACCCTGCTAAGGACTAACCTAATATATTTAGGAAACCCAAGTTCATAATAAAGAGTCCTCTAATGAAGGCTCAGGAGGAAACAACCTGATAGGAACTCTTCAAGATCTGTCCAGGCCAGGGGAAGGAGGGAGCCTAAGAAAGAAGAGACAAGACAACTAACATGGAACGTTATGGTAGGAACAGAACTTCTAAATGTTAAGTTGTCAATCTCCTTCATTCTTGCTGGATGGGACCGCGGCGCTAGCACCTGTGTCGCGGGTGGCTCAAAGGAACAGACTCTTGAGAACTGTGGAACCAAAACTGGCCCTGTCTCTGGAGGCCAAATCTAACTTGTAATGAGAGACAAAGGTATGAGGAGTGGCCCAAGTAGCTGCTGCACAAATGGTATCAATGGGTAGTCTATCCTGAAAGGCTGCAGAAGTGGATAGACTCCTGGTTGAGTGTGCTTTGGTTTAGAAGGTAGTTGCTTGCCTCTGAGAGAGTACACATAAGAAATGGTGGAAGACAACCATCTGGATAAGGTCACTTTAGACACTGGGAGACCTTTCCTGTTTTCTGCATAGGAGACAAATAATTGGTCCGATTTCCTGAATTGTTTCGTTCTATGCAAATAGTACCTGAGCTGACGATGGGCATCCAAAAATGAAGCTTTTGCTCAGCTCTGTCAGAATAGTTTGGGAAAAAACTGGTAGATCTATGGATTGATTAATATTGGTTTGAGACACAACTTTGGGGAGAAAGGACGGGTTCGTTCTTAAGGATACCCTGTCCTTGTGAAAAACCAAGTAAGGTGAACCGATGCAGAGAGCTTGAATCTGGAAACCCTTCTTGCTGAAGTGACAGCCAGTAAAAATATAGTTTTCCAGGTCAATAATTTCAAAGAACATGAAGCAGACGGTTCGAAGGGAGGTAACATCAAGGATGCCAACATTAAATTTAGATCCCATTGTGGAGGAGGATGCTTTATCGGCGGCTTTAGGAGAAAAACTCCTCTCAGAAAGGCCTTGCATAGTCCATGAGACATAATGTTATGATCATGCAAGCCAACATGATACTTGGAAATAGCAGCCAGTTGAACTTTTACTGTAGATGAAGAAGATCCTCACTGAAAAACCTCAGCCAGGAAATCTAAAACAGAATGCACAGGAGCAGTAAAGGGATCAATATTCCTGGAATTTGCCCAAATGGAAAAACGTCGCCACTTGCTAGCATAAACGGTTCTGGTGGACGACTTTAAAGAAGCCACTAAGATGTCTCTGACCGAATCAGAGATTATAGGAAGCCTGGCTAGGGAAGGAAGTGGAACAACCAAGCAGTGAGGTTGAGAGAATGAATGGCCCGGTGCTGTTGACCCGACTGGTGGATCAAGAGATCCGGAACTGGGTCCAGATGCCAGGGCTGCACCAGGAGGTGACTATGCAGAGACAGAAACCAAATTTGTCGAGGCCAGTAAGGGGCAATGAGAATCAACTTGGCCCTCAAAACGGTGGCTTTCTGAATGACTTGTGGAATCAAGGGAAAGGGAGGAAAAGCGTACAGAAGTCCCCGGGGCCAATCCTGGGTTAGAGAGTCTCTCAGGGGTTGGCCTGGTAGAGGAAAGAGGGTGAAAAAAATCGGGGCACTTGTTTTGGGGTGTAGCAAAAAGATCGCAACAAGGTGTGCCCCACTTCAGAAAAATCTGGTCCACTACAGACTGATTGAGAGACCACTTGTGAGGCATGAGAATGGATCTGCTCAGCCTGTCCGCCAAAAGGTTGGACCTGCCGGGGATGTGCATTGCTATCAGAAACCAATGAGAGGAGATTGCCCATTGCCAAAGTCTGAGAGCTTCTCGACACAACGGATAGGACCTGGTCCCGCCCTGCTTGTTGATGTACCAGACCACGGACATGTTGTCCGTTTGTACTGCAATAGTCCCTACGGGAAGAAAGTCGTTGAGGGCTTGCAACGTTAAAAGCACCGCTCTCATCTCCAGGACATTTATGTGCAGATGGTATTCTATGGGTTGCCACGTCCCGTGGACCATCCTGCCCTGATAATGCCCCCCCCACCCGATCAGAGAGGCATCCGTAGTAACTGTGGCAACCGGAGGAGGGGGAACAAAAGGTCGGCCCTGATGAAGAGGGGAAGATATCCACCAATTCAGATGAGTCCTGCACGATTGTGTGACTAAGATTTCGTGCCTCATCGGAAGACTGTGGAACGACCACTGAGTGAATAACATCCACTGCAGAAGACGCATGTAGGCGAGCCAGTGGTAGAAGAACAATGGCCGCAGCCATAAGACCTAGAACCTTTAGTATCAGCCTGGCTTTGACTTTGCTGCTCTGCAATAAAATCCGAACGTATTTTTGGATGTCCAGAATTCTTTGATCTGTTAATCTGGCTAACATTTTGACGGTGTTTAATTCTGCGCCTATAAAGGTGATAGATTGGCAAGACCGCAGAGAAGATTTTTCGAAATTCACTGAAATTCCCAAACTCCTGCATAGCTGCAGAGTGTAGTCACTGGTCTGAAGAAGCTGACACCTGGTGGTGGCGGAGAGGAGCCAGTCGTCTAAATAAGGAAACACCTGGAATTCTTGACGTCTCAGATGAGCTGTGACCACTGCCATACATTTGGTAAACACTCTGGGGGCTGAAGTGAGGCCAAAGGGCAGGGCTCTGAATTGGTAATGAATGGTCCCTAGCCGAAAGCGGAGAAACCTTCTGGAGCGCCTGTGAATCTTTATGTGATAGTACGCGTCCTGAAGGTCTATAGAGCACATCCAGTTGTCCTTGCCCAGAAAGGGCAGAATGGACTGAAGCGTGACCATCCGGAATCTTGCCTTCTTGACAAATCTGTTTAGACTGCTCAGGTCTAATATTGGTCTCAATCTCCCGTCCTTTTGGGGACCAAAAGAATCTCGAGTAGGCGCGGATCCTACTTGGTCTGCGGAACAGTCTGGGCGGCTCTTTTTCTAGGAGCTTTGAAACCTCCTGTTCTGCCAAATCCCTTTGACCGGGTGAGATGTCTGGAAGGGATTGTTGAGGTACGGGATACCTTTCGAAGGGGATTTTGTAACCCTCTGATATGATCGACTGTACCCACATATCTTGTGAAAGGGAATGCCAGGCTACTGGGTACAGCGAAATCCTTCCCCCGACTGCCTCCAAGGGTGGACAGTCGGGCAACACCTCAGGGGTGCTGAAAGGGCTTCTCAGGAAGAGACTCCCTGTTGCCCTGGTTCTGAGGACCCCCCCTGCCTCTAGGGTGGCATCTATTATTGTTACCCCCTCTGCCTCTGGGGGTAAACTGACCACGTGTGTCCGGTGTAGCTCCTTGGGCTTTGCGGAACCACATCTTCCCTCCCTTCTGACCCTTGGGATATGGTCTAGAAGGGGTGGAAAAATTGACTCCAACAGCAGAAAGAGTTTTACCGTCCTGCTCACACCTGGTCAAGGTATCCTTCACCTGAGGTCCGAACAAAGCCGAACCGTCAAAGGGGGTATTGGTGAAGGACGCCTTAAAGGGGTCCGCAAAATTACAAAGCCGCATCCAGGCTTGACGTCCAAGAGCCACTCCTGTGCCTGTGGCCCTGCTCGCTCCATCGGCCGCATAGGATATGAGCCGCATGGAGGAGTTGGATAAGGAATTCAGGATTGCTAGCTGTGAGGCAATCTTTTCTTGAGCCCCAGCAGCAGAAGGATCCTGGACCACTTCACCTAGTTCCTTGAGAATATCTCTTTGAAGCCTGGTGAAGTGACAAAGGTAGTTCAGCGAACGCATAGCAAAGGTCGCTGAAGAAAACATCCGCTTTCCATACCTGTCCATGGTTCTAAAATCCTTGTTAGGAGGATGGACAGGTACTGAAGGATCCGCAAGTTCCTTCTTAGTGGCCGCCGCCACCACCATAGCATCCACAGAGACGCCCTTGGAAAGAAACTGTTTGTCCATAGGGGCCGTAATAAACTTGGATGGTCTCCTGGGGACAGGTTCCACAGAATCTGGAGCTGCCCACACCTTCCGAGCCACTACCTGCATAAGTGGGTCGAAAGGCGGAGACACCCAGGAGGTGGAGGGTCGGGATCCAAAAGCCTCCAGGTATACAGACTCATCCTCGGAGGGGTCAATGGAGGGCCAATTCCCCCTCTGTTTGAGGAGCTCAAGGATGTCTGAAAAGGAGACATCCTCAGAGGGGATCGTGGGAACCCTCCGACTCATCTAAGTCGGTATCAGATGTAGTAGACTTAGGGAGTCTGTGTGTTTCCTCTTACGCCTCTTCCGAGGGTTCCCTGCAGGATCAGGAGAAACTGAAGAGGAAGATATTCCCAATGGGGAAACCTGGGCGATGGATCCCTGGGCCTGAGAGCAAGAGGCTGGCAAGAGGCGTCTACAGGCACGAAAAGGGAGGAGCTAGAGGGATGGACCGTTGACCTGGCTCAGGAGCCAGGGCACTCCTCATCACCTCAAGGCTCCCCTCCCGGGAGACGGAATATTCCCGTTCGAGGAAATAGGAATTCCGGCTCCACTGAGAGGGAAGGCTCGAGGTCGATGTCGGTGCCGAGCTTACAAAGCGAAGCCCGAGAGGGAGAGCGGGGTGGACAAGGGTCCGATGCCACTAGCCCCTCTGAGCCGACTAGGAAACTCGACAACGGATCCCTCCAAGGAAGGTCTCAAGGAGGAGATCGGAGCCAAGACGGAGCCGAAAAAGGATGTATCGGTTCGGCGCGCCAAACAGTCGCTGTCCCGAAGCTCGGCTCCAAACTCTGGTGGGGAGTCGGAGGAGGAAGTTCAAGGGTGAAGCAATAGCAAGTCTGCTGAGACGGGCTTTGAAGCATTTGGGCCAGTGCCTGCGACTTTAACAGCCTGCTTACCACCCTCTCTAAATCATGGTCAGACAGCCTGGAAGATCTCGAAGATCGGCTCCGATGACTCCGCTCCGACAAGAGAGGAGACCCCGGAGCCGAGTGGATAGATTCCAAAGACGGGGACCGAGATCTCTTCTTGGAGGAAGTCATCGGAGCCGACGTCCTATGGGTTCCAGATGGAGCGAAGGCTTCGGCTCGATACTGGATACTGTGTCGGCTCCAGCCGGAGCCGACAAAGCAACAGCAGATTGGGTGTCGGAACCGAACGGAACCGACCCTAGCTGAGAAGGAGAAAGATCGGCTCCGCCGAGCGATCTCGACTCGAAGGAGTGAGCCACAGGAAGGCTTGGAAGCTGTAGCCTGACCCTTGGATGGCTTGGAAGGCTTACTGGACCCAGGTTTAGTGGGTGAACCTTCCGGCTTTAGCAAGCCACGGAGAATTAACTTATTCCTCCTTTCCTGCAGGACTCGCTGGCTAAAAGAGTGACACAAAGCACAGGAGTCCTGTAGGTGTAAAGGCCCCAGTCAGTAAACACAAGAAGTGTGACCGTCTGTCAGAGACATTTTCTGACAGCACGAGTCACACTTCTTGAAGCCCGAGACCTTTACCTCTTTAGACATAGTCTAAGGAAAAAGAGTAATAAAATACTCACACACACACACACACACACACACACACACACACACACACACACACACCAAAAAAAAGTCACACAAATTAATCCCCAAACACAGACACACAGATAGGGATTAATAAGGAAGGCCTAGGCCTAACTGAAAATTTTTTGAAACTTTTTATAAAGTAAAAATTTTTACTATAAGGGGAATAGGGTGATTGTATGGACACTATACACTAAAAAATAGGAAAAAGGGGAAGATAAACCCTGACTAAAGCTGTTTGAAAACTCAAACTTACCTCAGCTGGCAAAAAAGGAGACCTCTTCGCAAAGCGGCAAACGAGATCTGAGGTAGTCCCGCCTTGCATCATGGGATATAGGGTTGCCTCGAGCTGGTAAAAGGAGTTCTCAAGCTAAGCAAGTGCCGAGCCGAGGATCGGCTCCGAACCCATCCAGCAAGAATGAAGGCGAGATTGACAACTTAACATATGGAATTTGTAGCCTCTGTTTATAATGTCCAGGATCCATTTGTCCTTTGTGACGATATGACAATTTTTTGAAAATAATGCCAGCTTTCCTCCTAAGGGGGCTGCCATTTGAGACCTGGTTGGCATGCAAAGGGAAAAGTCATTGGGTTTGCTTTCTGAAAGATTGCGAGTTGTCCTCACCACCTCTGTGTAGGAGGTTGCCATTGTCTGCATCTATACGACCCTTGGGACTGTCCTCTGCCCCTCGGGTGCCTGTATCTGCCTCTTTGGGGTCTGTCTGTGGCAGGAAAGGACCAGTTTTTGGAAGGCCAATTTCTACTAAAACGTGGGGGTTGAACCTGTAGAAATTCTTTCACAGTTTGCATTGATTTAGCCTTTTCCTCCATTTTCCTTAATACCTCCTCAGCATTAGCACCAAATAGTACATCCTTTTGAAGAGGGGCGTCTAGTAATTTAGCTTTGACATGATCAGGCAAGGCTTGTTCCTTGAGCCAGGCATGCCAACGTATGACTGATCCTGTAACAGCAGCTCTACATGAGGCCTCTAGAGCATCAAAACCACATTGTAAGGTATGCTTACCCACTTGTTCTGCACTATGCATCAAATCCTGCAACTCCTCCAAGTCTGGTTGTTCAGGTTGTGACATTTTACTTTTCAATTGTGATAACAAAAACTGTTGGTATTTTAGCATATGAAACTGACAGTTTAAGGCCCTCATGGATAAAGAAGCCGGGGTATAAACCTTTTTTCCCCGCCTTTCTAAGGATCTGGAATCTCTCTCGGAAGGCAATGGATTTTTAGCAATGGAGGCCTTAACTCCCTTGGGGCCCTGTGAGATGGTCTCTGGGTCAGCAGCATGGCTTTTGTATAAAAATTGGTGCGAGTCAGGGACCCTGTAGTACCCGTCAGGCTTAACTGGAGCTGGAGGTAGAGAGTCCGGGTTAAGGCAGGCCTCCGTGTAAACATCATCTAGGATGTCCAAGACAGGAGGTATAGGCCAGAGGCCTGTGCTGAGGAAGCAAGAGAAATTCCCTGAGCCTTTTCTTGGAATCTGAATAATCCTGGCCTTCCCAGTGGAAGTGTTCCCTTAAGGTATGCAAAGTTTCCTCAAATGAGTAATCCTCAGGGGGGGGATACAGAAGGGATGGACTCCTCCGTATCAGAATCTTCAAAAGGGGAGTAAGAATGTTCCTGATCATCAGAGTGCTCTGAAATAAAGGAGCCCTGATCAGAGGAGGGGGAATCTTCCTCCACTCTAGGCCTTTGGTCCGGAGGGGGCTGAGAACCTCTGATAAGAGTAATTAAATCCTCAGCCATTTTAAGCATCTGTTTCTTAGGCATGGGGCCTGGAGATGGGCCCTGTGTAGCTGGTCTCTTAGAGTGCATGGTTGCTTTAGACTTTGTAAAAGCCTTGATGGAGAAAGAAGAGAAAGGTCTGAAGACACCCTGAGTGGAGGTGGACCTGTCCACATTCTGAGTTTCAATGCCAAGAATGGCTTCGGTATCTGTAGTCGGGGTGTGGGCCGAGGAGCCTGCGACCTCGGGCACAGGAGACACCATCAAAGACAGGTCGTCGGTAGTCAGGGGCTGTGTAGGCGCCTCGCTGAGAACCGGACCACGTGTAGTCGGCTTTGGCGTGGTGTCGGAAGAGGTCGCGGACCTCGTGTGTCGGTCCTTGTCTTTGCGTTTTTTAGACAAAGCCGGAGTCGGAGTATCCGACGACATAGTATAGTTAAATGCTTTCCCAAAATAATGCTGGGCGAATTCCGCCCGACGCTTAATAGTGCATTTGTTGAATGTAGCACAAAAGCGACAGACCGAGAAGTCGTGGTCTGGGCCTAAACAAGGTATGCAGAGGGAATGGAAATCCTTATGCGGTATTTGCTTCCCACAAGTAATACAATTATTAACTTTGTCTGACATCGGTCTGAGGCAAGAAAAGTTTCCCCATTGGGGTACTTAGCTTTTAAGAAGACTTCGGTTTCCAAATTTTCGTAATCTCAGGAGCTGGCCGACCGGCACTTGCGAACTGCTTCTGCTTCGGGCACCGTGCGGCAAGAAAGACTTTAGAATATAGCATCGGCTGGTTCCTTTATACACCTGTCGCAGTGACGTCAGGGAAGAAGTGACGACAACCGACGCCGGACCTAGACTTTGGAATTCGGCCGACCGAGGACCCGCCTGACGGCAGGAGAACCCATCTGTTATGACTGCAGCTGTATGCACGATGATCAATATACCCGGAAGGCGTTAAGGCATTTCGACCAGACTCTGGTCCTACTCGTTCTTCCAAACACGTGTGGGAGGAAAGGGAGGGAATGTAAGAACAAAGGCGAGATGAACACTCCACATGGAACGTTAAGGTAAGAACATAACTTCTTTATGTGAGTGTTCAATCTTGCCGTTTGTTCTTAAACACGGGTAGCGTCCCTAGCTCCGTCACCCCGAGTGACTCATGGAAGAACGTTCCTAAGCACAGTGGAACCAAAAGATGTCCTGTCTTTGGAGGCTTTGTCAACTCTATAATGAGCGATGAAAGTACGTAGTTTAGACCACGTGGCTGCTGCACAAATCATGTCCAAAGGCAGACGAGCTGCATGAGCCAAAGAAGTGTTAACGGATCTAGTAGAATGGCCCTTAGGTTTGGCAGGCAAGGCCTGATTCGACTTAGAATATACAAAAAGCTATACAATCAGTAAGCCATTCAGACAGTGTACGTTTTGTAACTGCCATGCCCTTTTTATTGTCTGCAAACGCAACAAAAAGCTGACCTGTTTTCCTGTAATCTTTAGTCCTATCCAAATAAAATCTTAGTTGTCTGTGGACATCCAACTTGTGCAGCATATACTCCAACTTGCTGGTATGGTTCTTGAAAAAAGTAGGGAGTTCTATGGACTGGTTAATATTCGTGACAGAACATACCTTAAGAAGGAAAGACGGATTTGTTCGCAAGGAGACTATCTGGGTGGAAAATTAAGTAAGGCGGCCTGACTGATAGTGCTTGCAGCTCTGATACTCTTCGAGCTGAAGTAACAGCTATGAGAAAAAGTGTCTTCCACGACAAGAACTTCAGGAGGCAAGACGAGGCTGGTTCAAAGGGTGGCAACAATAGTTGTGACAATAATAAATTTAAATTCCATGGGAATAAAGGGTCTCTGACGGGTGGTCGAAGATGGAAGGTTCCTTTCATAAAAGCCTTACAAAGCCTGTGGGACATAATGGGAGAACCGTCCTCACCAACATGGTAGTTGGATATGGCCGCCAACTGTACTCTTAGTGTGGAAGTAGAGGCTCCTTTGTGAAAGAGGATAGATAGAAATTCTAGAACTTTATGTAAAGGAGCTACTAGGGGGTCCAAGTGTTGGTTAGATGCCCAGTATACAAAGCGTTTCCATTTACTCCTGTAGAGTTTTGTAGTGGAAGCTTTATGAGAGGCAACCAGAATGCGTTGAACTGCCGGAGAAAGTAGATCAGACCTGGCTAGGCAGGGAAGTGGAGCAGCCAAGCTGCTAGTTTGAGGGATAGAAGGACGTGTGAGGAACTCCCGACGAATGAGTCAGTAGATCTGGTACTGGGTCCAGGATCCACGGTTCCTCTGTTTGATGGGCTCGAAGAAAGGGGAACCATATCTGTCGAGGCCAGAATGGGGCTATAAGTATAATTGTCCTTTCCAGGTTCCTGGCTTTCTGAAGAAATTTGGGAATCAAGGGGGTAGGTGGAAATGCATATAAGAGACCCGGGGGCCAATTGTGTATCAGTGCGTCCCTGGGGACATCCCCCGGAGGGGGTAGAAGGACAAAATAGCTTCTGCATTTGGCATTCATCGGGGAAGCAAATAGATCGCAGCAAGGCTGGCCCCATCTGCGGAAATTTTTTTCCGCCACCTGTGGATTGAGGGACCACTCGTGAGGTAACAGGATGGCTCTGCTCAACCTGTCCGCAATGACGTTGGATGACCCCGGGATGTGCGTTGCTATCAGAAAGCGACCCGTGGACTCTGCCCATTCCCAAATTCTCATGGCCTCTCTACATAATGGGTAAGATCTGGTTCCCCCCCTGTTTATGTACCAGACTACAGACATGTTGTCTGTCTGAACTGCTACTGTTCATAGAGATAGGAGGGTTTGAAAGTGTTGCAACGCCAGGAACACCGCCCTCATTTCCAGAACATTTATGTGCAGGTTGTACTCCATGTTGGACCATTCCCCTTGGACTGTTCTTCCCTGAAATAGTCCCCCCCACCCTATCAGAGAAGCGTCCATGGTTATCGTGGCAGTCGGACTGGGTAGAACAAATGGACGACCCATAGTGAGATCCTGACTGTACACCCACCATGAGAGGTCTCATTTGCAAGAATCTGTTATCAGAATCTCGTGCGCTAGGGGTAACTGCTGGAACGACCACTGCGTGAACAGCAGCCATTGGAGGAGCCTCATGTGCAATCTCCCCATAGGAACTGCAATCAGGGACGCTGCCATGAGTCCCAAAACCTTCAACACTAGTTTGGCCGGGGCTTTCCTGCTTTGCAGTAGAAGAACCTTTTCCTTGAGGGATGAAGCCCTTATTGGAGGGAGCTTTACCAGTGTTAAACGTGTATCTAGGTCTGCTCCGATGAATGAAATATGCTGTGAGGGCAGTAAGGCAGATTTTTCGAAGTTTATGGAAATCCCTAGGTGGGAACAAAGGTTGACTGTGTATTCTCTGGCTTGTATGAGGCGACGCTCAGTGGTGGCGGTGAGGAGCCAGTCGTCCAGATAGGGAAACACCCAGAATCCTAGACGTCTCAAGTGAGACGCTACCACTGCCATGCATTTGGTGAATACCCTGGGGACTGAGGTGAGCCCAAAGGGCAGGGCTCGAAATTGAAAGTGACTGGTCCTAGCCGGAAGCGCAGGTGATCTCCGGACGGTCTGGCCATTTTGATGTGGTAGTACGCGTCCTTGAGATCTATCGAGCACATCCAGTCGTCCTTCTGTAAAAATGGAAGGATAGATTGAAGCGTGACCATCCGGAACCTTTCCTTCTTCACGAAGGTGTTGAGATTGCTGAGATCCAAAATCGGTCTCCAGTCCCCTGTCTTTTTTGGAACTAAAAAGAACCTTGAGTAAGTTCCGGATCCTCTTTGGTCTGCCAGGACTGGTAGGATGACTTTTTTCGAGCAGCTTTGAAATTTCTATTGCTGCTGGGCCTCGCAGATGGGGTGGCACATCTGGAAACCTTCTTTGCTGGAAGACGTTGCCCTGGCGATGATATGAAGGGGATTTTGTATCCTCTGGTTACAATGCTTTTTACCCAAGAGTCCGAGGTAAGAGTTAGCCAGGCCTGTGGGTATAAAGCCAAGCGACCCCCGACTGCCTCCAGAGCAGGACAGTCGGGCCTCCGTTCAGGAGTGCTGGAAACGCTTACCAGGGAAAGAATCCCTGTCGCCTTGGTTCTGCAGACCCCCTCTGTCGCCAGGGCAACGTCTTCCATTTCTACCACCCCTCTGCCTCTGGAGGGGGCATCACTCTGTGTGGCCTGGAAAGATCCCAGAGTTTTACGGAACCACATTTTCCCGCCTCGTTGCCCTTTGGGGTACGGTCTAGTTGGAGCGGAAAAACAGACTCCTACAGCAGAGTCTTTCCTTCTTGCTCACACCGAGTTAGAGTCTCCTTCACTTTGGGCCCAAAAAGAGTGGCACCATCAAAGGGGGCGTTGGCGAAGGAAGACTTGAAGGCTTCCGCAAATGAGCACAGCCGCATCCAGGATTGTCTTCGTAGAGCAATCGCTGAAGCTGCAGCTCTACTCGATCCTTCAGCCGCATACGAGATGAGCCTCATGGATGAGTTCACTATGGAGGTAAGGGTGTAGGCTGTGCTGTTACCTTATCTGAAACAGCAGCATCTGTGTTACCCTGGAGGGTATCTCCCAGCTCCTTGATGAGATCCCTCTGCAGACGTGTAAAATTTGTCAAATAGTTTAGCGAACGCATGGAAAAAGTCGCTGAACTAAAAACGCGCTTCCCATATCTGTCCATAGTTCTAGAATCCTTATTAGGAGGATGAACAGAAGAGGAAGACTCAGACATCTCCTTTTTAGTGGCTGCCGCCACCACCATAGCATCGACCGGAACTCCCTTGGTGAGATAAACCTTGTCCTGGGGGGGGGCGGTGATAAATTTGCTCGGTTTTCAAGGGACCGGTTCCACTGTGTCCGGTGTCTCCCACGCCCTTCGAGCAATCAAATCCATTAACTCATCGAAGGGCGGAGTAACCCAGGAGGTAGAAGGTTGAGCCCCAAAAGCCTTCAGCAGCACCGACTCGTCCTCAGTGGGGGCTAGGGACTGCCAATCACCCCTCTGTTTTAAGATCTCCAAGATGTCCGCAAATGAGACATCCTCAGAGGGGGATTTTGGGAACCCCTCTGCCTCATCCAAGTCAGTATCAGATGTTAGAGATTACTGCGGGGAATCTAAGTGCCTCCTCTTGCACAGTCTTTTCCTCGGAACCTCATCGGAGGGGGCTTCCGGTGAGGCTTCCGAGGAAAAGGGGGCACCCTCTGGGGGTGGCTGAGGCAATGGTGCTCTGCGCTTTGGATGGGTCGTGGGGGGCAGAAACAGACAGTGGCCCCTTAGGGGAGGGAGAAGACGCCTCCGATGAAGTGGTTGTCTGTGCAGACAAAACCTTCCTCATAAGGTCAAAACCCCCTGAACCCCGGGACGCGGACTCCTCCGGTTCCGAAGAACATGGAAGCATCCCAGACACGGGGGGCCGTGGGCACCGACCCAGAGGACGGAGCCGAGCCAATCTGCGCCGAGGCCCCGAGAGGGAGAGTTGGCACCAAAAGGTCGGTGCGACTCTCGGTCACGGAACCGAGGAGAGATCGTCGGCTCCGCGACTCACCTACAAGTTCCAAAGGAGTCGAAGTCAATGGTGTTGATCGTGCAATGGACGGTTTTGGCACCGAGGGCTCCACTATCATCGGCTCATCCTCTCCCGGCCCCGAAGACTGGATGGGTCTCGAAGGAGGACATGTTGGAGATATAGGGAGGCCTTCTAGTTTCAACACCAATTGGGAGGAAACTGCAATCAACTTGGAAAGGGCCGTGTCCTCCATGAGTTTCTGCAAGACACGATCCACATCTGTATCGGATAACGGTCTGGAAGATCGGGTCGAAGGGGCCGAAGATGGCACCAACCAAAGAATGGACGGTGGCGGTAGCTCCGACACCGGTTCCAAGACCTGGGGCTCAGTGAAAGACAAACGTTTGACGCTTGGCCCCGAAGTCTGTGGAACCGGCAAACGAACCTTCGAAGATGAACTCGGAGCCGATGACATGGGCTCCGACATCTTCGACCCCTTGGAGGACTTAGAAGCCTGGTCCGATTTGTCCAAAGCCTCCTGGAAGGCAGGCTTAAGTAGTACCCTATCTATAAGTTTCCTGCGTCTATCTGTCATAAACCTCCCGCTAAAGGAATGGCATATAGAGCAATCCTCTTGTAGGTGGAGAGGGCCAAGACAGTAAACGCAGGAAGCGTGGTTGTCAGTGATGGACATTTTCTGTCCACACTGACATCTTTTAAAGCCGGATTTGGCTTTCTCCGACATAACCGGTAGAAGTAAGACACTCTACTGGGAAAAATTTTAAACCACTAGCTACAATAACTAATAACTACTAAGTAAATATATATATATATATATATATATATATATATATATATATATATACACACACACACACACACACACACACACATACACTCACATATATATATATATATATATATATATATATACACACACATATATATATATATATATATATATATATATATATATATGTATATATAAGTATTGCTCTATAAAGTGGAAAAAGGAGGTAGGCCACAAAAGGGATAATATAAGAATATTACAGGATTAACTATAATAACACACACACACACACACACACACACAAGCACTATATCAAAAACTAACTAAGAACTTTAAGAACTTTTTAAACAAGAAAGATAAGAATCTCATCTGTAATATAACAAAAATCTCTCTGGTCCGAGCTCTCGTCGATGTGATCTGTTGCAGCGGCAAACTAGATCCGAGTAATGGCAGGGAGGATTGTGGGATATAGCCTGGTCTTGAGCTTCTCTAAGATGCAGAGCTTTGCTATAAGGCCGAATCGGAGCCGAGGATCGGCTCCGAACCCGTGTGCAAGAACAAATGGCGAGATTGAACACTCTCACATCATATGTGAGAGATGCAGCTACACAGCCAAACTGGAGGCTAGGCTCTCTCAACCAAAGACTGGATCAACCAGTCACAAGGAGAAGGGCAACACTAGCACCACATTACCTGACTCGCATAGACCAGCCATAGCTGCACCAGAAAACAACTCTCAGAAACACCCAAAAACATACTCGGAGGCTCTAAGTAAGAACCTGCCTAAACAACAGAGACCTCCCAAGCATACACCCAAGCAACCCCCACCCCACAACAGAAACCAGGTAACACATACGTCACAACGTCAGTGTGCCAAGCAAAAACAGCCCCTAAGGCTAAACAACACACTAGTAATCGCTGATTCTATCATAAGGAACACAGACATCCCACTCCCTAGACTGAACAAGCAGAAGGTTACCGTAAGCTGCCTGTCGGGTGCCAGAATCCGCCACATAACACATGCACTCAGGTCACTCCACAACAAGTACAATTATGACTCTGTCATTGTACATGTTGGCGTAAATGACCTGAGACGTACCTCCCTGGACTAAATGAAAAGAGAGATGGAGGAGCTCTCTAACCATGTAGCCCAGGCTGGTATGACTCTGACTCTTGAGTAGCATCCTGCCCTCACCCAAAATGATGCCAGCATACGAAGAAAAAATTATCAGTTTCAACAATTGGTTAAACTACTGGTGTCATTCAAAGGGGATCCAGTACTTGTCAGCCTGGGACGACATGCTTGACAAGGCACGTTGCTTCACCAGAGACAGCTTGCACCTGTCACCCCTGGGCTTTCGAATACTGGCCAAGACTCTTGCCGCTCCAATACTGCCTTTTAGGCAAGGCTCAAAAGACAAACCCGCCTCCATAAACAACAATAATAAATAAAAATTGAGGGTAATGCTGCTCAACGCCAGAAGTCTAAACCTCAAAATGCACGCACTCAAGGCTCTCCTCAGTATGGAAGAAATCAACGTATGTGCAGTGACAGAAACCTGGTTCAAGGCTCCAGAGATCACCCCAGCACTACCAGGCTATAACTCCTACCATACCTTTAGGTCCCAAAACTAGGACCGGAACACAAAAGGAGGGGGTGTGTCCATATTCATCAAGAACACCCACACCTCCAGGTTAGTAGCACAGCACGCAGAATCTGAGACCATCCAAGTGCAACTGACAGCGGGTAAAATTGACTGTTCAATTTATAGCTTGCTACAGATCTCCCACCTTGTCTCAGGACGCTCACGCAGCATTCCTGAGAACATTAGAAAGTATGAAGATTCTACCCAACACCATGCTACTTCGTGACTTCAACTATCCAAACCTTGACTGGGAAAACTACTCAACCTCAAACGCCCTAGCCCAATGCTTCCTTGAGTTTATAAACTCAAATGCCCTTGAACAGCTGGTCACCACTCCCACAAGAGGTGACAACATACTGGACCTGGTCATCACCAACATGGGGAACCTACGTTCCACACCTGAGGTAAACTCGTCATTGATAAGATCAGATCACAAACTAATCACACTGGACATACACATCCCGACCCCCCCCCACCCAGTCAAGGAAATAAAGGTAAAAAACTTCCCTAAAGCCAACTTCACACTCCTCAAGACCGAGGTGGGAAATTTCAAAGCTCCCAATCAAATGGAAAATGATGACCCATCGGCAGAATCCTTTACAAATGCATTCTATGAACACCTTCAAGAATGCATGGACCGAGCCATCCCAAGTAAAACCAAGACCAACTCCTCAAAAAAGAGGAATCCAGTCTGGTGGACCCCGGCCATAAATAAACTTTACAACAGAAGGAGGAAACTCCTGCAAGATAGAACAAAATCCCAAAATAAGAAGGCATCCCCGATTAACATCAGTAAAAAACTGCGCTCCCTTATTAAATCATCCAAGGCCAACTTTGAAAGAAAAATAGCCAATGACTCTAAGGATAAAGTACAGTTTTGTACCTACCATAAATGTAGATGTTAGAGTGCTAATACAGCTGCAGTCATAACAGATGGGTTGTCCTGCCGTCAGGCAGGTCTTCGGTCGGCCGAATTCCAAAGTCTAGGACCGGCGTCGGATGTCGTCGCTTCTTCCCTGACGTCAGTGCGGCAGGGGTATAAAAGAACCAGCAGACGCCATTTTCTTCAGTTTTTCTTGCCCCAGATGTCGGGTGCCCCCAGAAGGAAGGCAAAACATAAACTTATGTAATAATGCAATGTAATATAATCAAAAAACAGTAGTTTGCAAGCAAATACACCATAAAAATACCCCAATCAGGTTGTATGAGGAGGTGTTTGTCATAAGGCCTGTCCCAAGAGGGGATGGAGGGAGGGAAACCTGGACTGCAGCTGTACAAAACTGTACTATGTTCATCGTGCATACAGCTGCAGTCATAACAGATGGGTAGAATCCCAAAGCTAAAAAGGGGTGGCAGGCACTAAGTGGAACTAGGAGGAGCAAGGATGCCCTGCAAGACTGCTGTGGCAAAGTCCGCTCTAGATTTAGAGTATAGTGGAAGGTGATAGTGCTTGGAGAAAGTGTGTACAGAACTCCAAGTGGCTGCTTCCAAAATATCCTTGGTAGGAACCCCCCTGAGGAAAGCTGCAGAGGTACCTGTGGCCCTTGTGGAGTGAGATCTGATGCTTGTAGGTACAGTTTTACCATGAAATGAGTAACAAAAGCATATGCAGTGGGCTATCCATTTTGAGATTGTCTGTTTGGAAATAGCCTTTCCTTGAGCACCTGTAGCATAGGACACAAAAAGTTGCTATGATTTTCTGAATGGCTTTGTCCTGTCCAAATAATAATGAAGTTGTCTGTGAATGTCCAGGGAATGTAGTAGTCTTTCCCCTTTGTTTTGTGGGTTAGGATAAAAGGTAGGTAAGTGGATAGTCTGATTTAAGGCTACATTGGATACTACCTTTGGCATAAAGGAAGGGTTGGTTCGTAAGGAAACTCTGTCCTGATGGAAAATGATGAAAGGTTGCACAGCCATGAGGACTTGTAGCTCCGAAACCCTGCATGCTGAGGTGATAGCCAGAAGGAAAGCTGTTTTCCATGATAAATATTGCAGATCTGTTGAAGCAGCTGGCTCAAATGGAGGCAGGGTCAGTTTTTCTAAAATGAAGTTGAGGTCCCAAGCAGGTACTGGTGGCTTCCTTGGGGGTTTTATATTCTTAGCCCTTCTGAGGAACTGTCTTAAGAGAGGATGTGAGAATAAAGGAGGATCAGTGTTGTATTGTGCAGAAATGGCTGAAGCATGGATAGTACAGTTGTGTACACCTACCATAAATGTAGATGTTAAGAGTGTCTTCACTGTTGCAGTCATAACTGTAGGGTGATCCTGCCGGCAGGCAGCCCGAGGTCGGCCAGAGTTCCAAAGTCTGGGTCCGGCGTCGGCTGTACCAGCAAGAACCCTGACATCAGAACGCAGTGGTACATAGCGGACAGCCGACGCCATCTTCTCCAGCCTTTCTTGCCCCAGATGTCAGAAGCTCCCCAAAATATCCAAAATGTGTCCCAAAGGAAACACAAATACACCACAAAGGAAGAGGAGATAGAACAAACAGAAAACAAGAGGGGAATGGTGGGAGGGAAACCCCGACTGCAACAGTGAAGACACTCTAACATCTACATTTATGGTAGGTGTACACAACTGTACTATGTTCTTCGTGTTTCACTGTTGCAGTCATAACTGTAGGGTGGAATCCCAAAGCTGTGAAGGAGGGTGGAGGTTATGCAGAAGGGGCAGCCAGAAGACCCTGCAAGACAGCAGATGCAAAACCTGCCCTAGACTTAGAATACAAAGGGAGATTATAGTGCTTAGAGAAGGTATGCACTGAACTCCAAGTGGCAGCTTCCAAAATGTCCTTGGTAGGAACTCCTCTGAGAAAAGCTGCTGAAGTGGCAGCTGCCCTAGTAGAATGACTCCTAACAGTGCCTGGAATCTGTTTCCCAAAATGAGCGTAACAAAACCTTATTCCATGAGCAATCTATTTGGAAATAGTTTGTTTAGAAATAGCCTTGCCTAGAGAACTGGAGGCATAAGAGATAAGCAACTGATCAGATTTCCTGAAATCTTTAGTTCTGTCCAGGTAAAATCGTAGTTGTCTGTGTACGTCCAATGAATGTAAAATCCTTTCCCCTTTGTTTTGAGGATTTGGAAAGAAAGTAGGAAGGTGAATAGTCTGATTTAAAGACACTTTAGAAATCACCTTAGGCATAAATGTAGGATTGGTCCTCAAGGCCACCCTGTCTTGATGGAAAATAAGGTAAGGTTCCACAGCCATGAGAGCTTGCAACTCTGACACCCTTCTTGCAGAAGTCAATGCTAATAAAATAGCTGGTTTCCAGGATAAGAACTTGATATCCGAAGCAGCATCAGGCTCAAAGGGAGGTAAAGTAAGCTTCTCCAAAACATAATTAAGATCCCAAGCAGGAACAGGAGGAGTTCTGGGAGGTCTTAAATTCTTAGCCCCTCTCAAGAATTGTCTCACCAGTTGATGAGAAAAAATGGGGGGGGGATCAGTGTTGAAATGAGCCGAAATAGCAGAAGCATGAATTTTGATGGAAGAGAAAGAGAGGCCTTTAAGCAGGAGTTCGGAGAGGTAAAGTAAAATGGAGGATATATCAGGTAGAAGAGGATCAGAACCTCTATCCCGCATCCAAATACAAAATCTTTTCCATTTAGAAGCATAAGATTTTCTAGTGCTAGGACGCCTAGCTTCCAAGAGAACATCCAAAACTTGTTTGGGAAAAACAGAAGGAATCAACGGCCTTTGTAGAGCCAGGCTGCCAGGCAAAGAGTCTTGATTTGAGTGTGTAGCATCTGACCCTGATGTTGGGACAGAAGGGAAGGAGACAGAGGCAGAATCCAAGGAGGTTCCAAGAACAGGTGTCTTAAAGTTGGATACCAGAACTGCAGAGGCCAATTTGGAGCGATCAGAATGATAATCTTGGGTCTGTCCTGTTTTATTTTCAGTAGCACCAGAGGCAGAAGAGGAAGAGGAGGGAAGGCATATCCCGAAAGATTCCTCCAGCTGAAAGACAGGGCATCCACTTTCCATGCTGTTTTGTGGAAGGACCTGGTGCAAAACAGAGGCAACTGATGGTTGAGATGGGATGCAAACAGATCTATCTGAGGACAACCCCAAACTGATGAAATCCTGCGGAATAAGTTGGGGTCCAGCATCCATTCGTGGGGATCCAAAAGATTTCTGCTTAGGCTGTCTGCTAAGAGATTTTGCTTTCCTGGGATGAATTGAGCTTGAAGATGCAGGTTCAGATTTAGAGCTGTGTCCCAAAGACTCATGGCTAGTCTGCAAAGGGGTTAAGAGTGAGAGCCCCCCCCCCCCTGCTTGTTTATGTACCACATGACTGTGGTATTGTCTGTACGAATCAGATGATGTCCTGGTTGCAAAAATTTCTGGAAGGCTAGAAGAGCATGTTGGACTGCCAACATTTCCTTCAGGTTGATGTGCCAGTGAAGATGTTTCTTTGGCCAAAGGCCCTGCTGGCAGTTGTCTAGAAAATGAGCTCCCCAAGCGTAATCCAAAGCGTCTGTGGTCATGATCTGAGAAGGCTGAGGCAGATGAAAGGGGTTTCCTTCGTTTAAAGCACAGGTCCTGGACCACCAAAGGAACCCTTTTTGGAGGCAGGGAATCAGAGGTATCATTGTTTCCAGGCTGTGGCAACGCTGAGACCATACACTCTTTAGGTACCATTGTAGTTTTCTCATATGAAGTCTTGCATTTGGAATCAAAAGGATGCAAGAAGCCATGTAGCCCAAAGCCTACAGGAATTTCCTTGCAGTGAGCTGAGTCAAAGTAGTCAAGGTTTTGAAAAATGAAGTCAGATGTACTTGCTTTTCTGGAGTCAGGAAGGCCTTTTGCAAGCTTGTGTTTAGAAGAGCTCCCAAAAAGATCATTTGTTGAGAGGGGATCAAATGCGACTTTTTTCTGTTCACTGAAAACCCAAGTAGTAGGAGGAGATGCTGAACAAACTGCAGATGTTGAAGTAAAAGATCCTTGCTGTCCGCCTGGATAAGGCAGTCGTCCAGATAGGGGGTAAATTTGAATCCCTTGGAGTCTGCAATAAGCCACTACTGGAGCCAGGCACTTGGTAAAGACTCTGGGCGCAGTAGATAAGCCAAAGGGCAGTGCAGAGAATTGAAAGTGTCTCGAGCCTGCCTTGAATCTGAGGTATTTTCTGCGTTCCTGTCTGATGGGAATGTGTAAGTAGGCCTCCTTCAGGTCCAATGTTACCATCCAAGCATCCTGGGAGAGCATGGGAAGAAGTTGTTGCAGAGTAAGCATCTTGAATTTTGGAATTTCCAGAAAAGTATTTAATACTGAGAGGTCCAAAATAGGTCTCCATGCATTTTGTTTTCTTGGAACCAGGAAAAGTCTTGAGTAAAAACCCTTTCCCATCTCTGGGAGTGGAACAGGTTCTATGGCTCTCATGGCCAATAAAGCGTCCACCTGATTTAAGGCCTCTGACCACTGATGTTTTGGCAGATCTGGCCAACCGTAAGACCTTGGCAGAGTATGAAAGTGGAATTTGTAGCCTTTTAAAATCACATCTAAAACCCATTTGTCCTGGGTTATATGCGTCCAATTTTGGTAAAAAAGAAATAGTTTACCCCTGAGAGGAACTTCCAGGCAAGAAGGACCTGTAGCCCAACAGAGGGAGTCATTGGGTCTGCTTCCTTTGTGATTGAGGTCTGTCTTCTCCCCTTCTAGGTGAAGAAGCAGTCCACTGTCTGGACCTATAAGAGGCCTGTGTCTGTTTCCGGCCTCTAGACCGTCTATATCTTCCCCTTTGAGGCCTGTCAGAAGTGGGAAAAGACCTAAATTTTTGGAGGGCCAATTTCTAGAAAATCTAGGAGGCTGAACTTGTAAAAAATCTTTGACAGTCTGCATAGATTTTGCTTTTTCCTCCATCTTTTTAATAACCTCCTCAGCCTTAGATCCAAATAACACATCATGTTGAACAGGGGCATCTAACAGTTTCGCCTTAACCTGCTCAGGTAAATTCTGCTCTCGAAGCCAAGCATGTCTCCTTATAACAGTACCAGAGGCTGCGGCCCTGCAAGAAGCTTCCAAGGCATCAAAACCACAATGCAAACTATGTTTGCTAACTTGTTCAGTTGCATGCAAAACATTCTGTAATTCCTTGTCCTCTGCACATGCAGGAAAGGTAGAAAACCTTTGCTTTAAAACAGACAAAAGAAATTGCTGATACTTGAACATATGAAACTGGCAATTTAAAGCTCTAATAGAAAGAGTAGCAGAAGTATAAACCTTTTTGCCCCACCTATCCAAGGCACGAGAATCCTTTTCAGAGGGAATAGGATTTTTAGATGAAGCAGCCTTAGCAGCTTTAGAACCCTGAGAAATAGTTTCTGGATCTGCAGAAGGGTTCTTAAATAAGAATTGATGGGAATCAGGGACTCTGTAAAATCTATCAGGCTTAGAAGGAGCAGGCGGCAAGGAATGAGGATTCAGGTTAGCCTCAGAAAAAGCATCATCCACAATGTTAAGCACAGGAGGAATAGCCAAAGGTCTGTGTTGAGGGAGAAGGAGAAATTCTCTGAGTCTCTTCTTGGAGGCAGAATAATCCTGACCTTCCCAATGAAAATGCTCTCTCATCTCATGTAAAGTTTCCCCAAAAGAGAAATCTTCAGGGGGAGAAGCAGAGGGAATAGAATCCTCTGCATCCGAATCCTCATAAGGAGGAAAAGAGTAATCCTGGTCAGAGGAAGAGGCAGAAGACACAGAAGCCTGATCAGAGGAATCATAAGGTAAATCCTGTCTAGGCCTTTTTTTAGGAGGAGGGTGAGTACCCCTAATCATTGTAAGTAAATCCTCAGCCATCCGAAGTAATTGCTTCTGGGACTTGGGAGCTGAATCTGAAGCAGCTTGAGTAGAAACCCTTGGCTTTACAGGAGTTTTTGTCTTTGCCTTTGACTTTGTTGAAATAGTTATATGTGAAGGCCTGAAAACTCCCTCAGAAGCCGGTACCTGCACAGCGGTTCCGGACCCATCTGAAGGAGCGACGTCCGAAGGTCCTGCAGCAGATAAAATATTAGGCCTAGATGGCTCCCCATGGGAGTCCGTGTCGGCCATCGGTTCAGAAGTGGCGGATGACAGGGGCTGCAAAAGCGCCTCACTGACTACCGCCGAACCCAAAGCTGGCTCCGGCTGCGAAGAATCCTGTTTGGACCTCGGAGGCCTATCCTTGTCCTTGCGTTTCTTTTGAATTCCGGTTGTCGGTAAAGTATCCGACGACATCCTGTAATTAAATAGTCTACCGAAATAGTTCAGGGCCCAATCGTACCTACGCTTGATAGTGCGAGAATTAAACCTGGCACAGAACCGACAACAAGAAACGTCGTGGTCAGGGCCTAAGCAAGGTAGACAGTAAGAGTGGAAATCTTTATGAGGTATCTGTTTCCCACACAATATACAATTAACTTTTTCTGACATCGGAGGAGCAAGAAAAAAGTTTCCCCAACAGGGTACTTAGCTTGAGAAGAGAAGTTGAAAACTTCGGACCGAAGTCAATCAAAGCACGTTGTTCTGAATACGCCAACCAACGACTTGCGAGCTGCTTTCCACCGCACGGCAAGAAAGACTGGAGAAGATGGCGTCTGCTGTCAGCTATGTACCACTGCGTTCTGACGTCAGGGTTCCTGCTGGTACAGCCAACGCCGGACCCAGACTTTGGAATTCTGGCTGACCTCGGGCTGCCTGCCGGCAGGATCACCCTACAGTTATGACTGCAACAGTGAAACACGAAGAACATCTTGATGGAGGAGAAGGAAAGTCCACTGTTTAACATCTCAGCTAGGTACTGTAATATTTGAGGTAAATTTAGAACCCAAGGATTCTGGCCCTTTTTCTGATTCCAGGCACAAAACCGTTTCCATTTGGCGGAGTAGGCTTTTCTAGTAGAAGGCTTTCTGGCCTCCAAGATGACATCCTGCACCTCCTTGGAGAGGAGGGTCTGTTGGGAAATCAAGGAATCCTCCATGCGGCTAGATTGAGGGTTTTCAGCTGACTGTGAAGAGTTTTGAAGATGTGCTGGGTCAACAGAAGTGGCACTAGAGGCAGGATCCATGGTGGGAAATGCGTCGGGCTCCTCAGGAGTGGATACCAGTGTTGTCTTGGCCAGTCCGGAGCAATGAGAATCATCTTTGGCCTGTCTGCTCTGGCTTTTAATAGAACTTTGGGCAGCAGAGGAAGAGGTGGAAAAGCATAAACTGTCAATGTTGTCCAACTGAAAGTAAGTGCGTCCACTTTCCAGGTCTGTGGATGATAGGTTCTTGAGCAAAATTTTTCCAGTTGGTAATTTCTGTGGGTAGCAAAGAGATCTAAGTCTGGCCTTCCCCATACCTGGATTATCTTTGCGAAAACCTGAGGATGCAACTTCCATTTGTGTGGATCTGTCATATTTCTGCTTAGGTTGTCTGCCAGCGTGTTTTCCTTGCCTGGCAGGAATTGTGCTTGAAGTTGGATTTGTAATTCCAGAGCCGTGCTCCAACGAGACATGGCTAGTCTGTACAGGGGGGTATGAAGGAGTTCCTCCCTGTTTATGTACCACATCACTGTGGTGTTGTCTGTCCTTATCAATAGCTGGCCTGGATGCAGTAGGTCTTTGAAGGCCATAATAGCATTTTGTACTGCTAGCATTTTTTTTTGATTGATGTGTAGGTGCTTTTCTTTTTGGGACCATTTGCCCTGAATGCACTGATCTGTCATGTGCGCCCCCCAGGCGTAGTCCGAGGGGTCTGTTGTGATTTGATTTGCTTAAAGCATGCAGAAGGGGAGACCTATGTTTCTTTGGCATGCTTGAGCCCACCACAAAAATTCCTTTTGAAGACATGGAATGAGTGGTATAATTGTTTCCAAACTGTGGCTGTGTTGAGACCATAAGTTTTTTTAGGTACCACTGAAGTTACCTCACATGCAGCTTTGCACATGGGATTTGCAGGATGCAAGATGCCATGAATCCCAGAGCCTGCAGGACTTTCCTTGCAGTCAGCCTGGTGAAGGTTGCCATTTTTCTGAAGTATTGAGATAGTTGCCATTGTTTCTCTGGTGTGAGGTATGCCATCTGGGTGTTTGTATTCAAGCTGGCACCCAGGAAAATTATTGCTTGAGAGGGTATTAGTTTTGATTTCTTTTTGCTGACTGTGTATCCCAGAAAGTTCAACAACTTTATTACAAACGCCAGGTGTTTCAGAAGTATGTGCTTGCTGTCCGCTTGGATCAGGCAGTCGTCCAGATATGGGTATATTTGTATCCCTTGAAGTCTGCAGAAGGCAATTACTGATGCCAGGCATTTCGTAAACACTCTGGGCGTAGTAGATAAGCCAAAGGGCAATGCAGAGAATTGATAATGGGTTGAACCTGCAAGAAATCTGAGGTATCTTCTGCAATCTTGTCTGATAGGGACATGCAGGTATGCCTCCTTGAGGTCCAATGTTACCAGCCAAGACTACTTGCCCAGCATGGGAAGAAGCTGCTGTAATGTGAGCATCTTGAATTTTGGTACGAGTAAATATGTGTTTAGGACTGATAGGTCCAAAATAGGTCTCCAATCTTTGTCCTTCCTTGGTACCAGGAATAGTCTGGAATAAAAACCTTGACCCTGTTCTTGTGCAGGTACCTCTTGAATAGCTTTCATGTCCATGAGAGCTGAAATTTGTTTTTGTGCCTCTGCCCTTTGATTTTGTGGCAGGTTTGGCATGCCTCTCATTTTTGGAAGGGTGTGGAAGTGGAATCTGTAGCCTCTGTCTATAATGTCCAGGATCCATTTGTCTTTTGTGACAATATGCCAATTTTTTGAAAATATTGCTAGTTTTCCGCCTAAAGGTATTGCCATTAAAGCTTTGCTTGGCATGCAAAGGGGAAAGTCATTGTGTCTGCTTTCTGAATGACTGTGATCTATCTTCTCCACCTCTTGGTGCAGGGTGCTTGCCATTGTCTGGCTCTAAATGATCCTTGAGATTGCCCTCCACCCCTCGTGGCGCCTGTATCTACCTCTTTGAGGTCTGTCCATGGCTGGAAAGAATTTGTTGGGATATTTGTCTGTGAAGTGATTTGAGGTCCGGAATTGATGTGCAGAAGCTGTTCAGCACTCTGCGTGTTAATATCGGACCTGCGCAAGTCTGACAGATGAGGCTCAATTATGGTTATTAAACTTGTCTTTTAATTGAAGAATATGATCATTATTTGATGGGGTAACGCGTAATAGCTGTTCAGCTCCACTTACGCTATTAAGTGAAACACAAACATTCCTCTGAGGACTGCGAATGCTGGCTATTGTGGGAGTGGTTATTGACCAGAGTGCTGAACAGCTTCTGCACATCAATTCCGTACCTCAAATCACTTCACAGA
Organism: Protopterus annectens; assembly: GCF_019279795.1. Taxonomy (NCBI): domain Eukaryota; kingdom Metazoa; phylum Chordata; order Ceratodontiformes; family Protopteridae; genus Protopterus; species Protopterus annectens. Next base: position 1,111,478 of record NC_056737.1, on the reverse strand, counting down.
CAAATATCCCAACAAATTCTGGCAACAACAATCCAGTACATGAAACTAATAAAGTTTCACAAGCAAATATCACACGAGATCCAGGTAACTACTCGGCAGGGAAAACCACAATTGCTTCACAGGAGTCTTAAAATTCAAAGTAGACAGCTCGAGTTTCAGATTTGACAGCTCGTCACATAGAAAACACAGTTTTATCAGCTTGTTTCATCACTGAATCATCTCGTGAAGTGTTTGCTAAGCCCTACGACATTTTTACACAGAAAACCACAAATATATCACATAAAACCAATAATACTGAATTAAATGAACAGGAGGTTTTTCTTAACTTCACTAATAAAGGGTTATCAGTCAGTTCTACTGATGACAGAATGGTTGACACAAACAGTTTCAGCGTTCACCATCTTACCAATGATCCTTCTTCTACACATTTGCAAACACATAACACAAGTCCATTAAATTCCCAGCTTTCTGTCAGTACACCTACCATTCAGACATCCCATTTAAATGATGTCAATGTTGGTCCATTTTCGAGTACTGACACTGTTGCTCCTTATTCAAATGGCATTTTTTCTTCAGCTTGCCATCAACATCTGACTGCAAAGGAGCAAGATTTTTTTTAGTTTAGACAGATCATTGGGAATTACTGATCATACTGATAAGTTGGCTACTGCCTGTGTCAATTCAACAGTTGTTTCAAGATTTGATGACCAAGTTTTATTTTCACTCCCTGAACAACCCCAAGATAAAGTACAGTCCCAATGTTTGTTACACAACACCTTCAGGTCAGCCTGATCTTCACACCCATCAAACTTCACAAAGATGTAATTTTGGTTTATCCTCTAATTCCCATGTACCAACAATGAGTTTTGAAAGAGTTAACGTCAGGGCTGCTTGTTCAGAGCATTCTGACCATCCAAGTCTCTCTGATCAACCTTCTGCAACAGTTCACAATTGTCCTTCAGCAATACACAACCTTTCCTCTACCAACAGCAAGGCATTCAAGAAAACTAATCACACCCAAGGCTCCAGGACAGACCGTCACCGATCTTGGGGAGTTACTTTCTCAGATCAATATAACGACTCTCATTCATCTATTCACAGTGCTGATCACGTACGTCACAATAGAGTGACTGACAATTTAACCAATTCTAATGCTCACATTCAGGCTGTTGACCATTCCATGCCTCTGAACACATCTCAAGTTCAGACTGTTGACCATTCCATGCATCTGAACACACGTCAAGTTCAGGCTGTTGACCATTCCATGCATCTGAAAACACGTCAAGTTCAGGCTGTTGACCACTCCAGGCATTTGAACACAGTCAAGTTGAGGACATTCATCCCATTCAACCCAACAACAATTCTTCAAGTGATGTACTGAATGTTTCTTTACAGAATGGGTCAAATAATGGACTGAATGTTTCCTTACAAAATGGTTTAAATTCACACTATAGTGAAAACAATTTGCCTCAATACAATGAAATTCTATGTTTTTTAGATGAACATGTTAATTTCAACCCTTTTTTATCCACAGATACTCCTCCTTGTTTGTTCAGACGAAATTCTTACTCACACAGACAAGCTGAATTGGTCTCAGAATGCAAACCCTTGGTTTTTAAGTTAGAAAGGTTACTAATGGTTTACAAAAGCATTGAGTTGGATAACTTGTTTTTAGATGCTTGCCTTTCTCTTTCTTTAGTACCCAAGGGTTTGCGTGTTTCTAAGTTCCCCAATAGAACAGTTACAAACTCTAAATTACATTTAGATTTATGTGAATTATACAACTCCACTGGGCTGAATGCTCTCAAAATTATTCAAGATGACAACACCAGTAAATTAAAAGACTTAAGACCTAAGATTATTTTGCTAGACAACACTATTCAACATCATCCTCAGTTCCATTTCATCAAACCAATTTATGACTCCATTTCTGCTAAGTTATCACGACACAGTGCTACCATTATAGCCAAGAAAAGAGACAAATTACAAAGAGACATATCTCAGTACAAATCCAACTCTGCCTACCCAGTCACAGACTTTCCCTTTCAAGAAAACAAATCCTTTCATCCAACTAGTCACAAGCCTTCTTTTGATCACAACTATCCTCAGTCACATAGGTTCCCCAAAAAGTCAGTTCCTAATTTCCCTTCATCTCATCCCCGTTTTTCATCTAGTCCTCCCCATCACCATCGTAGTTTTGCTAGAAGAAGTTTTTCTCCTCCACCTACTACTAACCCTTCTTTCAGACACAACATTTCTTCTCAGTGTTACTGAAAGAACCCAATCTACAGTACTTCACATGACTCCCCGTCTCTTCCCCATTCACACATCCCTCATTCTATTCCCTCCAGGTCTCCCTCTTTTCATGCTCCTTCTACTAGATCTCCATCAGTTCCTATTTCTTCTACTTCTTCTGTTTCTAATCAGGTTACGTCTAGACAATACAATTCCTTCCCTTCTTCCATTTCTAACATTTCCAGGTCTTCTGGCCCTACTTATGAAAGTCCGGGCCCTTCTCATAGATTTTCAGTTCCTCCTTCCAGTACTTTACCAGACTTCCATGGTAGCAGAGTTGGTTCCATTTTTAATGATCAGGATTTCCCTCCTATTTCTTCCCCTCATTCCACATGTCTGTCTTGCGATAGTAACTCCTTTCCCAACAGTGACTTGTCCCATTCTTTTGTAACCCCCCGTAACCCCTCCACCTCTTATAATACACACAGTTCTTTTTTAGAGTCACAGCATCCTCAAGCAGAGATGTCCCACTCCCCTTTTCTCAACTCTCACAACAGAAAAAGAATACCCACTGCAATTACAGAGACAAACATCACACGAAAAAGAGGCTTAGGCAAAATAGGGTATCTAATCCCACCCAGACATATCATGACCAGAAGCAGTCACAAATAACTGATTATGACCAGGGGCAGTTACAATTAACTGATTCTTCACTGACAACTCCATGCAACAGACCCAACAAGAACACATCTCAACTTCTCATGAATGGTTCTATATCTACCATTTTCAATTTATCAGACAAAACCTTGTCAGAGAACCACATCAAAGTGTTACAGAGGGGACATTCTTTTGTTCCAGCACAAAGAGCTAGATTACCAGATTTACTCATGGATGTGAGATTATTTGCTAGAAAATTAAATTTACAAGTGTTACTTGATGACAGTGATTACAGAAGTTCTCATACTGATTCACAATCTTCCTCTCAGCTAAACAATGCACTCAATACAACAGAAAATGTTCACACTGATATTTCCACTGTTGTTTCTACTGTTAGTTCCACTGATGTTTCCACCACTACTTCTGCTGTATGTTCTACAACTAACAAGAATATTGATTGTACTATTTTACGTAAAAAGAGCCTATTCAACCCTCCTTTACACAATACCATTTCTGCTTTCACTAGAGTTTGTGAGAATGACATCAGACATATGTTTAATTCAAAGAGCAGTAATAAATGGTTTAACCTCACACACAATGAGAAACTAGCCTTAAAAGATTTAGCTAATGATGACAACCTAAGGATTATGAAGGCAGACAAAGGTACTGGTATTGTCCTTATGAACCAAAAAGAATACATAACTAAAATTGAAAATACTTTAGTTAATGATGACTTTTATCAGGAAGTGTCCATAGATTTTGTACAGGACAGATTCACACTCATTGACAGTGTACTTAATTCCTTAGTCAGAGATCACAACATAACCTATGAAGACTTTTCTTTTATGCACACTCCCCACCCAAGTTTAGGCAAACTATTTGGAATTCCAAAAATACATAAAGATGCCCATGACCCTCCTTTCCGGTTAATTATCTCCAACAATAGAACCAAAACGGAGAGGATTGCACAATACATTGATTTCATTTTGAACCCTATTCTTAGTTACTCTTGATGTCGTGGCCTTATATACTAGCATCCCTCATCAAGAAGGTTTGGCTTACGTTAAACATTTTCTGCACAAATTTATGAAATTCTCAAAATCCAGAATAGATACTCTACATGCCCTTATGTCACTAGTTTTAGATAACAATTTTTTTCACTTTAATAACAGGATTTTCAAACAGGTTAGGGGGGTAGCCATGGGCACTAAAATGGCCCCAGCCTTTGCAAATGTGGTTTTGTCCGAGTGGGAGTTGGATACTTTAGTGCACCTTCCAGGTTTTGAATTAACTGAGCACTATTGCCGTTTTATTGATGATATTTTCTTTACATGGAAAGGTACTGACACACAACTTCAAATGTTTATTGATTCACTGTCAGACAGTATTGGATTTTTACAGTTTGTTATGGCAGGCAAAGGTTCAACAGTGTCTTTTTTAGACACCACTTTATCCATTGATAAATCATCCGGTGTTCTCTCATCCAATATTTTTAGAAAAGAAACCTACAGGAATAGTTATTTAGACTTTCACAGCCAACACCCATGGTTTATGAAAAGGAATGTTGTGAAAGGACAATTTGTTAGACTGTCTAGACTAGTAAGCAATGACTGTTCCTTTGAAAAAGAATGTGATTTTCTGTCTGCTTTATTTTTGCAAAAGAATTACCCTTCTCACTTGGTGTACAATATTAGAAAAGAAGTTACTAATAATAGGTTCACCAGATTTCAACCTATTCTAAGATTTGGATTTCAGCATAACAAGGTTTCTTCTGCGGAAGATGATAGTTGGTCTTCCAGCTTTGCATTACCCATTAGTACAGATATGCTAAGCATCAGAAACATTCTCTCTCAAAATTGGAGAATTCTAGTTAGTGACAATTCCATTAAAGAGGTTTTGGGTCCCACCCCCAGATTTTCTTTTAAGAAAACTAAAACCTTTAAGTCCATTTTTGAAAGAAAAGATACGACGTACTTACTCACTCAACATAGTATAATTAACAATTCTAAAGGGATGTTTACATGCGGGAGATGTGTGGCATGTAACTTTATTTTTACAGGAGATAGTTTCTGTTTTCCACACTGTAATCTTCCAGTAATTTTTAAGAGGAGCTATAACTGTAATAGCACTTTAGTGGTTTATGCAGCAATCTGTACATCGTGTTCCTGTTTTTATATAGGTAAAACCACCAGAAAGCTTAGTGATCGAATCAAGGAGCACAATGCTGCTATTAGATCAGCAGATTGCTCTAACGCATTAGGTAAACATAGCTTGTCATGTGTTAATTTTAACAAGTTTAAATTTCTAATACTAGAACAAGTAGAAAATTTTTTTGGTGATGCTGATGGATTATTACAAGTTTTGGAACTAAAATGGCAGCTTCATTTGGAAGCTGATTATCACCCTGGCCTGAATGAAGCTTTAAAT